>NW_028227263.1:40622806-41147806 GCF_978045245.1 Mus caroli | reverse complement strand
TACTCACTGAACCATCTCACTGGCTCTAATACATACTTTTTAAGCTATAGGTTAGTGTGCTGCAACAAAGATTTTCCAAATACATGTAGCTTAATCCAAACACAACTTTATTTCTGTTTTAGATTCAAGTCATAGTTTGTGATCTAGACAGCATCAGGGACACAGCCTCTTCCATATTGCTCCTCTGTCATCTTCAACCATCTTGAAATCCAAGAAATTATTTGAAGAGACCATGCCTACATTCATGCTCCAAGAGCCAGCATGTGATATTAGTAATGAGGAGAACACTCTTCCTTTTATATGCTGCCAAAACAAAATGGCTCTAAGGTCAAAAAGGGGTTTCCCCAATGGGTATACTATACCATAGCCTGGATTTCTTTAGGACAACTTCAAAGAGTTGAAGTTCTAGATACACTTACTAATAAAAGCATATTTTTTCCTGAGGTAAGTATAATTCATATCTATCCTCACTACCCCATCACAGATGCCAGCCACCCTGAAAACTGTTCAGTCTCTCTGAAGAAAAGTACTCATCAGTAGTAAAACATACAGAGGATGGAGCATCAGAAGCACTGGCCTCCCTCTTCATCACTTCTAAAATGAACTCCAGCAACAGCATACTTTCATCACCTTTGTATCATAGCTCAAAGGAGCAAAGCAAAATACTGTATAAGTTGAAAGCACAAAGAATCTTAGATGGATGTCCAATTCTAAGTGTGACAGTCCTTCTGCGAGTTTTTACTTGGTTCCTATCTTCAGAAATAGATGAGACTACTGATGTCACACTATATTTATGGTTCCCAAGGGAGAAACTCATTTTAAACATCATTGCTTCTACATTTACTGAAGCAGTGCATCAGAGTCTAGTAAAATTTGCTACCTTTGATAAATGCAAAAAAATTACAATTGTTCTTATTAAATCAATACTTATAAAATAGATGTAGTTAATAGTTTGTCTTGTCTGTTATTTATGCTAAGCAAAAATATAAATAAAATTTAAAACATGAACTTTTTAAAAGGGGAATCACTACATAGAAATACAATTATTTCTAGAAAATGTTTGTCCAAGAATAAGTTACATATAATACCTAATTCATTTAGGTTTGTTTTAAATAAGTAAGTAACATCTATGTTATAATGAGAGGTGGTATTTCAGCAGGTTACCATTTTGCTTCCATTAAGAGACACCATGAGCAAGTGATATGCATCCACTGCATTGGCTTAGAGACCTTGAAGTCACTATGAACCAACCTTAAATCAGGCACAGATTTGCCAGTTTCACTCCAAACAGTGTTATGTGATCAGTTAAGGTTAAAAAGAAAAAAATCCTATCCCCCTGACAACAGTGGAGAGTTGTTAGACTTGAAAAGAATAAGATGAAGGAGAAATAACCATAAACACAGATACCCAGATATATCTCAGTAGTATGCTGAGCCATATGCCTATGGGTATTCTCTGCAAAGACAACTAGGAGTAGGAATGTTCACTGTGGAATTGGTTCTGCTCCTACACTCTATGCCGGCCATGCACTCTTGGTGGAGTCTTCTGTAGCCAGTGATTAGGATATGCTCAAATTGATGCTTTTGTGTAGAACACCCTGAGCACTCGCTGGCGGATCTGTCGAGTCTTCACCCCATAAACAAGAGGATTCAGGGCAGGTGGCACAAGGAGATAGAGAGTGGCCAGCAGAACATGGACGTGATGGGGAACATGGTGGCCAAAGCGGTGAGTGAGGAAGGAGAACATTCCAGGGACATAGAAGATGAGAATAACACAAACATGAGACCCACAAGTACTGAAAGCTTTAAGTCTGGCTTCACCCCCTGGCACCTTCAGCACTGCCTGGAGGATGAGGGCATAGGAAATGCCAATGGCCAGGACATCTAGTCCTACCACCAGCAGTGCCACTGACAGACCATAGGCTCGATTCACTGTGGTTTCAGAACAGGCAAGTTTTACCACAGCCATATGCTCACAATAGGCATGGCTTATGACAGTGGCTCTGCAGAAGACAACATTCTGCAACAGAATGGGGAACGGGAAAAGAAGGACCAATCCCCGCACCAGTACTACCAGCCCAATGCGCCCTATAATCCCTGGATGCAGGATGGTGGAATGACGCAGAGGGTGGCAGATGGCAACATAGCGATCCAGAGCCATGGCCACAAGTATGCCCGACTCCATAGAGGAGAAGGCATGAATAAAGAACATCTGAGTCAGGCATACAATGTACCCAATCTCATGGGCGTGAGCCAGGAGCACAGTGAGGGCTTTGGGTGCAGTGGAGGAGGCCAGGACCAGGTCAATAGCAGCAAGCATGGCCAGGAAGAGGTACATAGGTTGGTGTAAGGATGAGTCAGTCCAGATAATGAAGATAATAGTCACATTGCCCACTAGAGCAAAGAGGTAAAGGATACCCAGGGGCAATGCTATCCAGTGCTGACTTTCCTCCAAGCCTGGAACACCTACTAGGAAGAAAGGGGGCTGGGGCTGCCTCCAGCTGGAATTGCTAAGAGCCATGAACAACAGCACAGAGGAAGAAGAGTGCAAAGACACCAGAGTCATGATCAGACCATTCTTGATACACTAAGCCATTGTGGAGATCCAGCTACCATGCTCATCAGAAGAACAAGGTGACTTAAGCTGCAACACAAGGAAATAAAGTTAGATTGAAGGAAGAAAATCCTTTCTGGATGCAAGTGTTTACAGATGAGTCTTCCACACATCTGAACCAGGCTGAGTCTAGCTGTCATGAGGGTTAAGAGTAAACACAGAGCCCAGCTGCCTTGAGAGAGATGTCAACTCTGCCACTCAGTGACTGGTTCCAAAACTGTCAACTTGAAATCACAATGCTGACTGTGTAAGCAGTGCTGAAGGCTATGTCATCTGTCACCTTGACACTCATCTCCTGCAGCCTAGTGACACAGCACTCAGTAGTTGTTCCTGGGTTGTCTGCATCCCACACCTTCTCCCCACTATTACATGTCAGTTCCAGGGTTCAGAATTTCCTCCTTCCTCTTTCCTATGTGACTTATCATTGAATTCAAAGTTGGTGGATTACCTAGTCTTCCCAGACATCCTACATTGTGTCTGTCCATGCTATATCAATATTTGTGTGAATAAACCCTTATCTATGTATTCAAATTGTAAACTGTCTTTACTAATTTTTACAACCGATGCCTTTTATCTTTTCAACACTGTCCATTGACTTTACCTTTATCATCTCACAGCTGCTATTTTCCCGAGCTCCCGGAATCACTGCCTTGTGTTCACAATCCAAATTTCTCTTACCTGAGCTCTACCAAACATAACAGAAAAATTCAGGTTGGAGAAACATTTATTGTTAACTCTGACTGTAACACTCTATATCTTTGTTATGACGTTTTGAAATTTTTACTTTCAACCTTTAAATCACAAATTCTCCCTAATATGTACACACTCACACACACACACAGAGAGAGAGAGAGAGAGAGAGAGAGAGAGAGAGACAGATGTATGCATATAAAATACTTTGTGGAATCTCATCCTAAATGGAATAAATCACAGACTGTCATACAAGGTTCCCAGGTTGTCTTATAGCATTTCTTTCTTAGCAGTTGTGTGCTCCCAGTTACACATACATTTTGCTGTCCCCTTTTATTGCTATTTTAATTTTATGATCACACAGACCTATTATACATGACTTCTATGCTGCTTTCTCCTTCCTCTTTTATCTAAATTGCTGTTTCTCATCCATCAAAATTTGAAATCCAGTGTCCTATTCTCCTCCAGTATCCACAGTGATTTGCCAACCCTGATAACATTGCCTATATTTTATGATCTGCCTTTGTTTATCTATAAATTTCTGATATGTCCACATCATAAAATCCCTTTCAACATCTAAGTGTTTTATTTCAAAAAACAGAATCAGATCTTGTATTAAATTAAATTTGGTAATCACCAACAAGCATGATGGTCCCTTCACAGTGTATAACATCAAACTTAATTGAATTTAAGCTATTTCTATTTTGTATTCTAGCAATAAAACTTTGGCAGACTACATAAAATTTATAAGCCTTGGTTTCTCATCTGACAAAAATAAAGAAGATCAGCTATATACCTTACTATAAATATTAATCAAAGAGTGCATTCAAAATCTAGATTGACGTTATTCTACAAGTTATGGTTTTCATTAGTATTACTATAAATTATTAAAGAATATGGTCCCAATTTTTTTCCATTTTTCTTCCCATCCACAAATGTTACCTCTATATTTCAAATGTTCTGTCTCTTGTTGCCTTGTAAGAATTCATTGCTGTTGCCTCCAAGTGTACTAATAAGTGAAACAAGTAAATGAAACATGTACTCTGTTTAATCTGCTTCTTTTGATTCACCACGAATCATTGAACAGAAATGTATATTATATATTTATGACTTAAGATTTGTCTTAAGATAAAGATAAACTCTGAAATAGTATTAATCTACATACACACATGAAGAGTCAGACATGACAGTTTTGGGTGATCCCACATCGATAGATCATTTTGAGTATTTTAAAATAAATCAGTAGTGACTATAATACTGCCTCCTAACTCTGCCTATAATTACTACAAAATCCAAAATGCCCAATGAACAAACATCGCTCAGCCTTTTCTTTTCTTCACCTCTAATCTTAAAGGAATTAGAGGTAGTTCTGTTGAGTGCTCCATGGTAATCCATCCAACTACAATAATTCACCCATCGGTACTTAGAACTCTGTACAAAGAGAAAGTTTATTCTCCTTCTTAGCTATCCTCTTATGATGCAAACCTGCTTCTCCACTTTTTAGCAGAAAAACAAAATTGTCACTATGCATTAGGGAAGCATGTCCATAGCTTTTATAGGAGCAATATAAGGGAGCTTGAGGGGTAATAATGCTGTTACTTGGCATCAGTTATCTCTGTGCTTTCTGGCTTGTGTGCCCACAGTAAAAGCCTGGAGCCTTCTGTATTACTAAGTGGTTCTCAGTGAGCCTTACAAAAACCAGAAAAGCATTTGTCTCCAGGAATCTGAAGAGAGAGATGCATTTAACTCTCTGACCAGGAACTGGAAGATAGAAAGGACTGGGATGTAATTCACTCACAGCCATCAGATCCACCCCAAGCCATCTGTCTCTTGTCAAGTGGTTCTTGAGTTCTGTAGGGCATGTCTGACATGTCTCTTTTCCTTCTCAATTATAATCTTTTCATCACTGTATCGCTGCACTGATTACCTTGCACTGTAAGACCACTCAATCCCTGAAGAGTGGGGATGATGTCTTACTTAGGGGAGACTTCCCAGAACCTGATGCAGCATACCTGGAACCCAATTAATCCTGCCTATGACTGGGTAAAGAAACACATACTCAACTGTTCAAATTACATAATAAATAAGTGAAAATGGAAAAGGTCTTAAAGAACTTGAAATTGTGGGAACTTGATGAAGCAGAGGATGGACTTCAGGACAAGGTCATCATAATAAACAGAAGAGTGTCTACTGAGGGGTGACCACTGAGCCTTGATGTTCCACACCCAACATGACACTCTGGGTGCTTCATGGGTGTGGGGGCCTTGCTGAATCTCAGCTGTATAAGAGACAAATTAGAGTTCTAGGTGTGTACAGAAAAGAAGGGATTTGGTAGTCAATATAAGACACTTCTTCCATTACCTGTAGTAGGTAGGAAGGTTGCTCTCTTGGTTGTGACCTGACTCTCCTTAATGTCCTCAACAGTGTCCTGGATTCCATGAAAGTTCAGGAAAGGGAAAGATAGGAACACAGCCAGAGGTGCAGGAATAGTGGGTCTGTGATAATGCTCTGATATAAGAGGAAGACACAAAGCACTCAGAGATATGGCTCTAACTAACACATTTTAGAGAACCTAATATGACAAGCAGGGCACTGTCTTCCTTGTGTCTGGGCTGTCCTCAAGGATGTGCTCTTTGAATTTGAAGCTTTGGGTCAACTATGAGGAAGATAGACTCAGCAGCAAGTAGAGTACTTGGAAAGGGCTGGGGTGGGGATCTTGCCAGACTCAGAAAGGTTCTACTAAGCCTTCCCCAAACCTCAAGACACAGAGCTATCAGGCACCATTCCAGCCTCCACAGTGACACACTGCTCTAGGTTTGGAGTGATGATGGGGAGACTTAGTGCTCAGAAGGACTGCATAGCAACTTCTGAATGTTGAAGAGAAAATTAAACACATCACTCATGGCCTGTGAAAATAATGCTTCTGAAGTTGTCAACACTATTAGTAGCATCCTCCTGGGCTAGTGTGCTGTGAGGATGAGAAAATGAGACTGTGCAGAAAGGCCTGGGAGTGTCTCCAGCTCACGGTGAGGTTCAATGAGATCACTAGGTGTCTGCACTAACAGCTCGTAGCAATGTGTCCTCTGTGATCTCTGTGTCAATGTGCTTAATTCTTTATGTCAGTGCCCAGGCCAGACTTGTAAAGAACAGAGCTTGTGACTCAGGGGAACAGTATCTAAAACTATTAAGAGATGCTGGGCTGGAGAGAAAGCTCAGTCGAATAAATGTCTGCAGTGCAGGTGCTGTAGGGCAGAGACAGCAGATGTGCCATATTCTGGTCAGCCTGGGGCAGTGAGCTCAGGGTCAGTGAGGACCATTCTCAAAAAACATGAGGTAGACACAGACTGAGAAAACCTCCTGCTATCTACCTCTGGCTTCCTCATGCTGGAGCATCCATCCACACATCCACAAAATCATGTACATGGATCATACACACAACAGAGAGAGAGAGAGAGAGAGAGAGAGAGAGAGAGAGAGAGAGAGAGAGAGAGAGAGAGAGAGAGATTACAAAGGTATGTTAAAGCAGTTGTATTTACGTAGTTGCAGCCCCATTAACCAAGCTGAGAAATGATTTTTTTCACAGGACTTAAAAAAAAAAAAAATCCGCACTCAGTAGGCTTCCACCAACACTAAATTCCAAATCTGACCTCATTTCCACAGCCCAAGTTCTGTGTTTCATCTTCTTGCTGCTTGTGACAGTTAGGAAAGTTTCTTCTTGATGTCTCCTCAAAGGAGCAACCATGACTGTGAACAGACTCTGGGAAAGGGTATTAATACCAATTGATAGGTCCCTGAGGACTTGCAGCACATCTGCTCAAAGCCTAAGTTAGTCTTCACACTGGAGAGACACATGGGGTGAGTGAACATCCCAGAAGGGTGGGTGGATGAGCAGGGAGACAAGGCTAGGGATGACACCTTGACTCACAAGGTAAACTGAGACAGGCAGAGAGGAGGGGTATGGCTTTTGGTTACTGGCTAGAAGCTACTGGCTTCTGGCATTTTAACTCTTTCTTATAATTTTGGGGCTAAAAGCTACTGGCTACTAGCAATTTAACTCTTTCTTTGGGGCCAGAAGCTGGTGACATCTGGCAATTTCACTCCTGCTGATTGCATCAGGGGATTAAGAGGAAAAAGGCTTAGTTACCTGGGCTCTTTTCTCTCAACCCAAAGACCCCTTGCTGGACAGACTAGGAGCTCTTCTTGAGCCAGAAAGAAAAGAAAAGAAAAGGAAGGAAGGAAGGAAGGAAGGAAGGAAGGAAGGAAGGAAGGAAGGAAGGAAGGAAGGAAGGAAGTCACATGCTCTTATTTCCCTCTCCCTCTCCCTCTCCCTCTCCCTCCCCCTCCCCCTCCTCCTCCCCCTCCCCCTCCCCCTTTCCCCTTTTCCCTTTCCTCTCCCCCCCCCTCTCTTTCGGGCCCAATTACCTGCTTCATTGTATTCACAAGTACACATGCATACTTAGAAACATATACATATATCTTCATATGTATGTATGTCCATCATATAGACAGACAGACACAAATACATTTGGTGGATGGAGCAGAGGCCCAATGCGTGCTCTATGAGCCAAAGAACCTCAAACTGCTCATCTTCACAAATCAAGCTTACACCCAAGTGAACTCTACCTTTTTTTTTTAAATGAGTGAAAGCAAAACCTTTATTTCCTATTGATCTCTGATTTTTTATTAGATATTTTGTTACATTTCAAATGATATCCCCTTTCCTCATTTTCCCTCTGAAAAGTCAACACCCCCTGCTCCCAACACCCCCTCCTCACCAAACCACCCACTCCTGCTTCCTGGCCCTGGCATTCCCCTACTTGCATCGAACATCGAGCCTTCACAGGACCAAGGGCCTCTCCTTCCATTGATGACTGACAAGACCATCATCTGCTACATATGCGGCTGGAGCCATGGGTTTCTCCATGTGTACTCTTTGGTTGGTGGTTTAGTCCCTGGGAGCTCTTGGGGTACTAGTTGGTTCATATTTTGTTCCTCCTATGGGGCTGCAAACCTGTTCAGCTCCTTGGATCCTTTCTCTAGCTCCTTCATTGAGGACCCTGTGCTAAGTCCAAAGGTTGGCTGAGAGCATCCACCTCTGTATTTGTCAGACAGTTGTAGGGCCTCTCAGGAGACAGCTATATCAGAGACCTGTCAGCAATCATTTGTTGGCATCCATAAGAATGTCTGGGTTTGGTGACTGTATAAGGGATGTATCCTCGGGTGAGGCAGTCTCTGGATGGCTTTTCCTTCAGTCTCTGCTCCACACTTCATCTCTGTAACTCCTTTCATGGATATTTGGTTCACCCTTCTAAGGAAGACCAAAGTATCCATACATTGGTCATCCTTCTCCTTGAGCTTCAACTGCTCTATGAACTGTATCTTGGGTATTCCAAGCTTCTGGGCTGATATCTACTTATCAATGAGTGTGTGATGGTTTGTATATCCTTGGACCATGGAGTGGCACCATCTGAAGATGTGGCCTTGTTGGAATGGGTGTGTCACTGTGGGTGTGGGTATAAGATCCTCACTCTAGTTGCCTGGAAGTCAGTTTTCCAGTAGCAGCCTTTGGATGAAGACGTAGAACTCTCAGCTCTGCCTGAGCCATGCCTGCCTGGATGCTGCCATGCTCCCACCTTGATAATAATGGACTGAACCTCTGAAACTGTAAGCTAGACCCAATTAAATGTTGTTTTTTTATAAGACTTGCCTTGGTCATGGTGTCTATTCACAGCAGTAAAACCCTAACTAAGACAGAGTGAATACCATGTGTGTTCTTTTGTGGTTGGGTTACCTCACTCAGGATGATATTCTCTAGTTCCATCTATTTGCCTACAAATTTCATAAATTAATTGTATTTAATAGCTTAGTAGTACTCCATCGTGTATATGCACCATGTTTTCTGTATCCATTCATCTATTGAGGACATCTGTGTTGTTTCCAGCTTCTGCTATTATAAATAAGGCTGCTATGAACATAGTGGAACATGCGTCCTTATTACATGTTGGAGCATCTTCTGGGTATATGCCCAGGACTGCCACGGCACTCCGGTGGAGTCAGCCTGTCAGGCAGAGATGCCTAAAAGCTATTCACGAGGAAAAGAGTTTCAAGGAAGCTCTCCTCCTGGAGTCTGACGAAAGCCAGCTCTCCAGTTGGGTCAGCTTGACAAGCGAAAGCTTGGAAGCTGCCCACGAGGAAAAGAGTTCCACGGAAATTCCCTCCTGGAGTTTGGCGTTTCCCCTAACCCATAAAATTAATTTTCCACTCCCGTGTTAGTCTAGTGTATGGATCCACGTGCTCTCTATTTAGTATTACCTTATTGTAAATGCCTTTTAAAATTGTATTCTGAATTAGCTAAAGCCTCTCCCAGTGTTCCAAGATCCCAGATAGCAGCAAGGAGCTTAACCTATTCAGTAACTAATTAATCACTACAATAAATCAGAGCCATTAACTCAGTTGTCTGCAGTAAGAGATTAAAATTCTCACTGAGATAAAAATTTTATTACAGACTACATTCCATACCAAGAGTGAGTTAATATACTATCCTGATAATGAGGATTCTCCAGACAAGATAAAATTTAACAAGGCCTAGAGAATTTCCGGGTCAGTGACACTACGTTATTCTTGAAGCCTGTCAAGAGTTAATAACCCCCTGGTGCTATTAACACTAAAGTGTGAAACTCTTGCCTGGCACAAGGCTGATCGGGGGTGATAATCTCTAGTGTAAACATTTATCTGGTTCCTTTTGAAGTCACTCCTCTTGCACCTGGAAAACTTCAATGTGCCTTATTCTGTTACTCTGTATTATAAAAAAATCTGAGGCTCAATCAGAACATTACTTTCAGATTCTGCACAACCTCTCTTGTGTATGTCTGTTTGTCACTTCATCCGACTCTTTGTCCATCTGCTCGAGAGACTCGTTTTATGCAGACACAGGGACCCAGAGGGTCTGCGGCACAGGACTGGGATTGCTAGGTCCTCAGGTAGTACTATGTCCAGTTTTCTGAGTAAATGCCAGACAGATTTCCACTGTGGTTGTACCAGTTTACAATTTCACCAGCAATGGAGGAGTGTTCCTCTTTCTTCATATCCTTGCTAGTATCTGCTGTCACCTGACCTTTCATCTTAGCCATTGTGACTGGTATGAGTTGGAATCTCAAGGTTGTTTTGATTTGGATTTCCCTGATGACTAAGGATGTTGAACATTTCTTTAGGTGGTTCTCAGCCATTTAGTAATCCTCAGTTGAGAATCCTTTGTTTAACACTTTACCCCATTTTTTAATAGGGTTATTTAGTTCTCTGGAGTATAACTTCTTGCGCTCTTAGTATATATTGGATATTAGCCCTCTATCGGCTGTAGGGTTGGTAAAGATCTTTTCCCAATCTGTTGGTTGCTGTTTTGTTATATTGACAGTGTCCTTTGCCTTAAAGAAGCTTTGCAATTTTATAAGGTCCCATTTGTCAGTTCTTGATCTTAGAGCATAAGCTGTTGGTGTTCTGTTCAGGAACTTTTTCCCTGTGCCCATGTCCTCGAGGCTTTCCCCCACATTTTTTTTCTGTTAATTTCAGTGTATCTGGTTTTATGTGGAGGTCCTTGATCCACTTGGATTTTAGCTTTGTACAAGGAGATAAGAATGGATAGATTTGCATTCTTCTACATGCTAAACACCAGGTGGACCTGCACCATTTGTTGAAAATGCTGTCTTTTGTCCAGTGGATGGTTTTAGCTCCTTTGTAAAAGAACAAGTGACCATAGGTGTATGGGTTCACTTCTGGGTCTCTAATTCTATTCCATTGATCTACCTGCCTGTCACCATACCAATACCAGGCAGTTTTTTTCATAATTGTTGTGTAGTTCAGCTTGAAGTCAGGGATGGTGATTCCACCAGAAGTTCTTTAATTGTTTAGAAGAGTTTTCGCCATCCTGGGTTTTTTGTTATTCCAGATAAATTTGGAAATTGCTCTTTCTAACTCGGTGAAGAATTGAGTTGGAATTTTGATGGGGATTGCATTGAATCTGTAGGTTGCTTTTGACAAGATAGCCATTTTTACTATATTAATCCTGCCAATCCATGAGCATGGGAGATATTTCCATTTTCTGAGATTTTCTTTGATTTCTTTCTTCAGAGACTTGAAGTTCTTGTCATATAGATCTTTTTCTACCTTAGTTAGAGTCACACCAAGGTATTTTATATTGTTTGTGACTATTGTGAAGGGTGTGGTTTCCCTAATTTCTTTCTCAGCATGTTTATCCTTTGAGTAGAGGAAGGCTACTGATTTGTTTGAGTTAATTTAATATCCAGCAACTTTGCTAAAGTTGTTTATCAGCTGTAAGAGTTCTCTGGTGGAATTTTTGGGGTCACTTCAGTATACTATCATATCGTCTGCAAATAGTGATATTTTAAGTTCTTCCTTTCCAATTTGTATCCCTTTGACCTCCTTTTTGCTGTCTAATTGCTCTGGCTAGGACTTTGAGTACTATATTGAATAGGTAGGGAAAGAGTGGGCAGACTTACATAGATGCTGAATTTAGTGGGATTGCTTCAAGTTTCTCTCCATTTAGTTTGATGTTGGCTACTAGCTTGCTTGTGGTGTCTTGCTTTTTACTATGTTTACGTATGGGCCTTGAATTCTTGGCTTTTCCAAGACTTTTGTCATGAAGGGGTGTTAGATGTTATCAAATGCTTTCTTAGCATCTAATGAAATGATCACATGGGTGTTGTGGGTTTTTTTTTAGTTTGTTTATATAGTGGATTATGTTGATGGATTTTCATATATTGACCCATTCCTGCATCCCTGGCATGAAACCTAGTTGATCATGATGGATGATCATTTTGATTTGTTCTTGGATTTGGTTTACAAGAATTTTATTGAGTATTTTTGCATAGATATTCATAAGGGAAATTGGTCTGAAGTTCTCTTTCTTGGTTGGGTCTTGGTGTGGATTAGGTATCAGAGTAATTGTGGTTTCATAGAATGAGTTGGATAGCGTTCCTTCTGTTTCTATTTTGTGTAATAGTTTGAGGAGCATTGGTATTAGGTCTTCTTTGAAGGTCTGAGAGAATTCTGAAATAAACCCATCTGGTCCTTGGCTTTTTTTGGTTGGGAGACTATTAATGACTGTTTCTATTTCTTTAGGGGATATGGGACTATTTAGATAGTTAATCTGATCCTGATTTAACTTTCGTACCTGGTATCTGTCTAGAAAGTTGTCCATTTGATCCATATTTTCCAGTTTTGTTGAATATAGGTTTTTGTAGTAGAGTCTGATGATTCTTTGGGTTTCTACAGTTTCCATTGTTATGTCTCACTTTTCATTTCTGATTTTATTAATTTGGATACAGTCTCTGTTCTCTCTGGTTAGTCTGGCTAAGAGTTTATCTATCTTATTGATTTTCTCAAAGAACAAGCTCCTGGTTTTGTTGATCCTTTGTATAGTTCTTTTTGTTTCTACTTGGTTGATTTCAGCGCTGAGTTTGATTATTTCCTGCCATCTACTCCCCTTGGGTATATTTGCTTCTTTTTGTTCTAGAGCTTTGAGGTATGCTGTCAAGCTGTTAGTGTAAATTCTCTCCAGTTTCTTTTTGAAGGCACTTAGAGATATTAGTTTTCTGTTTCCCACTGCTTTCATTATGTACTATAGGTTTTGGTATGATGTGTCTTCATTTTCAATAAATTCTAAAAAGTCTTTCACTACTTTTCTGTAATTTCTTCCTTGACCAAGTTATTGTTCAGCGTCCATGTGTATGTGTGTCTTATGTTGTTTTTGTTGGAAATTAAGACCAGCCTTAGTCCGTGGTGATCTGATAGGATGCATGGGATTATTTTCATCTTCTTGTATCTGTTGAGGCATCTTTTGTGACCAATTATATGGTCAATTTTGGAGAAGGTACCATGAAGTGCTAAGAAGAAGGTATATTCTTTTGTTTTACCATGAAATGTTTATAGATATCTGTTAGATCCATTTGGTTCATAACTTCTTTTATTTTCACTGTATCTCTGTTTACTTTTTTTCCATAATCTGCCTGTTACTGAGAGTGGGGTGTTGAACTCTCTCCCTATTATTGTGTGGGGTGTGATGTGTGCATTGAGCTTTAGTAAAGTTTCTTTTACAAATGTGGGTGACCTTGCATTTGGAACAAAGATGTTCAGAATTGAGAGTTCATCTTGGTGGATTTTTCCTTTGACTAATATGAAGTGTTTTTCCTTCTCCTTTGTGATAACTTTTGGTTGAAAGACGATTTTATTCAATATTAGAATTGCTATTCTACCTTGTTTCTTGGGAACATTTTCTTGGAAAATTGTTTTCCAGGCTTTTAATCTGAGATAGTATCTGTCTTTGTCACTGAGGTGGATTTTCTGTATGCAGCAAAATGTTGGGTCCTATTTACATATCCATTCTGTTAGTCTATGTCTTTTTATTAGGGAATTGAGTCCATTGATGTTAAGGGATATCAAGGAAAAGTTACTTCCTGTTATTTTTGTTGTTGGAGTTGGATTTATGTTTATGTGGTTATCATCATTTAGATTTGTTGAAAGATTACTTTCTTGCTTTTTCTAGGGTGTAGTTTCCCTCCTCATGTTGGTGTTTTCCATCTATTGTTCTTTGTAGGGCTGGATTTTTGGAAACATATTGTGTAAATTTGGTTTTGTCATGGAATATCTTGGTTTCTCCGTCTATCATAATTGAGTTTTGTTGGTTATCGTAGTCTGGGCTGGCATTTATGTTCTCTTAGGGTCTGTATGACATCTGTCCAGGATCTTCTAGCTTTCATAGTCTCTGTTGAGAAGTCTGGTGTAATTCTGATCGGTCGGCCTTTATATGTTACTTGACCTTTCCTTACTGCTTTTAATAATCTTTCTTTGTTTAATGCATTTGGTGTTTTGATTACTATGTGACAGGAGGAATTTCTTTTCTGGTCCAATCTATTTGAAGTTCTGTAGGTTTCATATATGTTTATGGACATCTCTTTCTTTAGGTTAGGGAAATTTTCTTCTGTAATTTTGTTGAAGATATTTACTGGCCCTTATGTTGAGAGTCTTCACTCTCTTCTATACCTATTATCCTGAGGTTTCATATTCTCATTGTGTCCTTGATTTCCTGAATGTTTGGGTTAGGAGCTTTTTGCATTTTCTTTGACTGTTGTGTCAATGTTTTCTATGGTATCTTCTGCCCTTGATATTCTCTCCTCTATCTCTTGTATTCTGTTGGTAATGCTTGCATCTATGACTCCTGATCTCTTTCCTAAATTTGCTAATTCCAGTGTTGTGGCCCTTTGTGATATCTTTATTGTTTCTATTTCCAATTTTAAATCTTGGATGGTTTTGTTCATTTCCTTAGTCTGTTTGATTGTGTTTTCCTGTAATTCTTTAAGGGGTTTTTGTGCTTCCTCTTTTAAGGGCTTCTACCTTTTTTTAAAGTTGGTTATTTGTGACCTTCTTAAAGTCTTCTATCATCATCATGAGAAGTAATTTTCATGCCAAGTCTTGCTTTTCCAGTGTGATGGTGTATCCAGGACTTGTTATGGTAGGAGAATTGGGTTCTGATGATGCCAAGTAACCTTGGTTTCCATTGCTTATGTTATTATGCTTACCTCCCACCATCTGAATATCTCTAGTGCTAACTGCCTGCACTATCTGACTAGAACCTGTCCTTTGTCTAATCGTGGTTTTGTCAGAACTCCTCATAGTCCAACTGTCTCTGTGATTCTGTGATTCCAGGATCCTGTGGTTCTGGGTGTGATCCTGGGAGACAAACTGTCTCTGGGACTCTGAGATCCTTTTGTGACCAAGATCCTGGGATCCTGGAATCCTGTAATCATGGCTGTGTTAGAGTGCCTGGAATTTGAGCCTCCTCTGTGTGCTGTGGGACTGGCTACAGAGTTCATACCCAAGGTAAATCTGTGCAGACTCGAAGGAGAGAACTATATCTTTAATGGGTGCTCTGATTAAAGATACTAGAAGTATTACCTGCTGGAAGCTCATAACTGAGCCACTTTCCTATGGGAGAAAAAAAGAGTCTCTCTTATCCCAGGCTATTCTCCTTCTCTATTCAGCCCTCACTGGATTAGTGCCATATAAATATAAAAGTAGAGCCCACTTCATTTAAATTTTAAAAAATACTAAGCAGTTGCTCATCACATACCCAGTGTTAACAGTTTCCATGACAGCAATGCTTCAGCTCATAATCCTTTCCTTCCTCTAGTCAACAGCTATTTCACCCACACATTGTAGGAAGCTACATAATCCATCAAGTAAATAGTTTTTACATAGTTTTCAACTTCCTAATGTTCATCTTTCCAGTGGCACAAAACTATTAGGCATTCAGTCCAAGCCATATAATTTTGAATTTTGATGTTTTCCAAGTTAGTGTTGTATGATAGTGTTCTCTTCCAATGCTGCACAGTGTCATTGAGCTCTGCTTTCCCTGTAGCTATGTAGTTATAAAGGTAAAAAATATAATATCTATGGTACACTATGCTGCTAACTTTGGGTGTTCAACAGGTTAGGTGTATAAAGTATATTCATGACTTACAACATCTTAATTTTATGATGGGTTTTTTGGGGGGTGTCACAGCATCTGAGGAACATCTCTTTAAACTACCACCCCCATGCACTATGCTAAGTATGACACAACAATCCTTGTGAGCTGTGGGGTTATTATTTATTAAATACATCATAACAGAAGTGTTGATAATGATCATAAATGCTATAGACTTAAGTCAACATATTTAATAATATATAATGGAAAGAATTCCTAGTAAAGTGGGCTCAAGAAATACACACTAATAAAAATCAGTAACCAGAAATATTGGTCAAAACTGAATGCATGTAGGCCATGAAGAAAGAGAATCTGGTACTTTTTTTTTCTTTCTAGTCTATATTTTGGAGATTATAATATTACAACATTTCTCCCTTTCTTTTCCTCCTTCCAAACTCTTTTATATAATCACCCACCTCACTGCGCCACTTTTCCCTCACACAGTCTGTCCCCCTGTGCCCCACTATCCTTCTCCTCTGAGAGGGTGGAGGGCCCCCTTGGGGTCCCCCCACCCTGGTGCATCAAATCACTGCAGGGTTAGGATCATCCTCTCCCACTGAGGACAGACAAAGCAGCCCAGTTAGGGGATTGTATTCCACAGACACAGAAAAGCTTTAGGGATGGTCCCCGTGCAATTGTTGGGGAAACCACATGAAGACCCAAGCTATATATTGCTACATATGTGTGTGGGACCTAGGTACAACCTGTGTATGTGCTTTGGTTGATGGTTCAGTCTCTGACAGTCCATAAGGGTTCAGGCTAGTTGACTCTGTTGGTCTTCCTGTGGAGTTCCTAACCCCTTCAAGGCTATCAATCTTTCCCCCATCTCTTCCATAAGAATCCCTGAGTTTCATCCAATGTTTGGAAGTGGGTCTCTGCATGTATTTCAGTCAGCTGTTTGGTGGATTCTATCAGAGAATAGTTATGGAAGGTTCTTGTCTGCATGAGTAACAAGAGCATCATGAATAGTGTCAGGGATTGATGCTTGCCCATGGGATGGATCTCAAGTTGGGCTAGTTATTGACTGGCCATTACCTCAGTCTTTGCTCTGTGTCACTGCATTTCTTATAGACAAGATAACTTTTGAGTCAAAAGTTCTCTGAGTAGGTTGGTGTTCTCATCACTCTACTAATGCCTGGCTACAGGAGGTGGCCTCTTCAGGTTCCATATCCTCATTGTGGTGAGTCTCACCTAAGGTCACCCGCATTGATTCCTGGGAGCCTCCCTCATCCCAGGTCTCTGGCTTGTCCTTGGAGATGTCTGCCACCACCACATCTTGATCAGTGGCAGATTTTCATTCATTCTCCTGGCCCTCTGACCTTCTCTCTTGTCACTCCACACAAATGATCCTTACATATCCCCATTTCCCTTGATATCTCCTCACTTACCCAGTTCCCTCCCTCCAACTGCCTCCTATGACTATTTTATGCCCCCTTCTAAGTCTCCAAGAAGTGCTGACACACAGGCTTAAAGGAGGAACAAGCCACAGTCAGAGACAGCAAGACAAGTTAACATCAGAGACAACCAGATGGCAAGAGACAGGGCAAGAACATAAGCAACAGAAAAAAAGGCTACTTGGCATCATCAGAACCCAATTCTTCCACCACAGTGAGCCCTGGATACACCAACTCACCACAAAAGCAAGATTCTGATTTAAAATCACATCTCACAATAATGATAGAGGACTTTAAGAAGGACATAAATAACTCCCTTGAAGAAATAAAAAAGAACAGGTAAACAGGTAGAAGCCCTTAAAAAGGAAAATGTAAATATCCCTTAAGGAATTACAAGGAGGAAAGCCACACCCTAGTAAAAATCAAGAAAGTAATATCCTTTCAACAAAGCCAAAAGAAGATAGACACACAAACATAATTCCATCTCTTACAACAAAAATAACAGGAGTCACTATTCCTTAATATCTCTTAACATCAATGAACTCAATTCCCCAATAAAAGGGACTAACAGACAAGATACATAAACAGGACCCAGCATTTTGCTGCATACAGGATATGTACTTCAGTGACAAAGACAGATATTATTACCTCAGAGAAAAGGGCTAGAAAACGTTTTCCCAGCAAATGTTCCCAAGAAACAGGCTGGAGTAGCTATTCTAATATCGAATAAAATCGAATTTCAACCAAAAGTTATCAAAAAAACATAAGGAAGGACACTTCATAATCACCAAAGGAAAAATCTACCAAGATGAACTCTTAATTGTGAATATATATGCTCCAAATGCAAGACTACCCACATTTGTAGAAGAAACTTTACTAAAGCTCAAAGCACACATTGCACCTCACAAAATAACAGTGGGAGACTTCAACACCCCACTCTCATCAAATGACAGATCATGGTAACAAAAACTAAACAGAGACAGTGAAACTGAAGAAGTTACAGACCAAATGGACTTAACAGATATCTATAGAACATATCATCCTAAAACAAAAGAATATACCTCCTTCTCAGCACCTCATGGTACCTTCTTCAAAATTGACCATATAATCTGTCAAGAAACAGGCCACAACAAATACACGAAGTTTGAAATAATCCCATGCATCCTATCAGATCACTACAGATAAAGGCTGGTCCTCAATAGCAACAAAAATAACAAATGCCCACATACACATGGAAGCTGTAAAACTCCCTACTCAATGACAACTTGGTCAAGGAAGAAATAAAGAAATTATTTCTTCCTTGACAAACCTTACAAACCTCGAGTCCAAGTGAATCAAGGACCTTCATATAAAACCAGATACACTGAATCTAATAGAAGAGAAAGTGTGGAAAATTCTCAAACATATGGGCACAGAGGGAAAGTTCTTGAAGAGAATACCAATGGCTTATGCTCTAAGATCAAGAATTGACAAATGGGACCTCATAAAATTGCAAAGCTTCTATAAGGCAAAGGACACTGTCAGTAAAACAAAACAGCAACCAACAAATTGGGGAAAGATCTTTACCAACCCTACATCTGATAGATGGCCAATATCACATATACATATATATATATATATATATATATATATATATATATATATATATATATATATATATATATATATACTGGCTGGAAACAACCCACATATCCCTCAACAGAGGAATGCATACAGAAAATGTGGTATATTTACACAATGGAGTACTACTCAGCTATTACAATGACTTCATGAAATTCACAGGCAAATGGTTAGAACTTGAAAATATCATCCTGAGTGGGGTAACTCAGTCACAAAAGAACACACATGGTATGTACTCACTGATAAGTGGATATTAGGCAAAAAGCATGGAATACCCATGATACAACTCATGGGCCACTTGAAGCTCAAGAGGAAGGAAGAACAAAGAGTGGATGCTTCAGTCCTACTTAGAAGGTGGAACAATATAATCAAGGGAAGTAGAAGGTGGGAGGCACTTGGGGAGAAGAGAAGATGGGGAGGGGAAAACAGGGCAGAATCGGGTATGGGAGGAGATGAGGGAGATGTCAGGAAATTGAACAGAAGTGTGTATCAGTTGGGTATGTGGAACTGGGGCAGTCACCAGAAAGTCCCAGATGCCAGGAAAGCAAGACACTCCAAGAACCCCATTGGCATAACAATAGCTGAGATACCCCACAAAGGGGAGGGAGAACCTGTCAAGACCATATCCACAGGTTAGGCATGGCCCCCCAGTTGAGGGATGGGGCCATCCACCGATCTCCAAAATTTTAACCCAGAATTGCTCCTGTCTAAAGGAAATACAGGGACAAAGAGCAGAGCAAAGACTGCCCCACCTGGGGATCCATCCCACATGCAGGCACCAAACCCAGAAACTATTGCTGATGGCAAGAAGTACTTGCTGAAAGGAGCCTGAAACAGCTGTCTCCTGAGAGGCTCTGCCAGATCTTGACTAATCCAGATGCTGAGGCTCACTACCAACCATCAGACTGAGCACAAGGACCCCAATGGAGGAGTTAGGGGAAGGACTGAAGGAGCTGACGGGGGCCTTATCTGGCATCAGTGGGAGGGGAGGCCCTTGTTCCTGTGAAGGATTGATGCCCAAGTGTAGAGGAATACTACGGTGGTGAGGCAGGAGTGGGTGGATGGGGGAGCACCCTCATAGAAGCAGGATAATGAGGGATGGGGTAGGGGTTTTGCAGAGGGAAAACAGGGAAAGGAGATAACATTTTTCTTTTTAACTTTACATAGCAATTTTTTTCTTTTTCCAGTTTTTATTAGGTATTTTCTTCATTTACATTTCAAATGCTACCCTGAAAACCCCCTATACCCTCCCCCGACCCTGCTTCCCTACCAATCCACTCCTACTTCTTGGCCCTGGTGTTCCCCTGTACTGGGGCATACAGAAAATGTGATACATTTACACAATGGAGTACTACTCAGCTATTAAAAATAATGAATTTGTGAAATTCCTAAGCAAATGGATGGATCTGGAGGGTATCATCCTGAGTGAGGAACCCAATCACAAAAGAACCCACATGATATGCACTCACTGATAAGTGGATATTAGCCCAGAAACTTAGAATACCCAAGATACAATTCGCAAAACACATGAAACTCAAGTAGAAGGAAGATCAAAGTATGGATACTTCCCCCCTTCTTAGGAGATAACATTTGAAATGTAAACAAATAAAATACCTAGTTTAAAAAAAAATGTAGCTTAAAAAAAATAGTCATTTTCACTATTAGTGCTACCTAGCCATGAGCATAGGAGATCTTTCCATCTTCTAATACTTCTTATTATCTTTAATTTCTTTTTTGGGGACTTGAAGTTATGATAAGAATTGTTGAGACTTGGTCTATTGCTATGTTTTGTAATGCTAAATTCTGTACAATTCTATATAAAATTGGGAACAGTCAATTACTGGGGTTTGGGTCACCGCTATTCTACTCTTCTAACTTCAGGCCTGGCTACCTCCCCAGTGGTGTACCCCAGACACTTGCTGTTTCTCCTAGCCATGTGCTCATGGCTCTTCTTCCCTCATAGATGCTTGAAGGGAGGCTTCTCTCTCACTCTTCCTCCTTCTTCCCCTAGCTTCTCCCCCTAGTCTCTCCTGCTCCAACTAGGTCACTCCAAGCCCACCTCTAATCCCTTAAATAATCATTAAATAAACGTTGCCTATTTTATTTAACCAATAGTTTTAAATCAATGAACAGAGTTTGCACAACAAAAGCTTGTAAACATAAACAGATACTTGCTGTTTTCCATCAGCCATATAAGACACTTGCTGTTTTCCATCAGCCATATAAGTATAATATGTGTTTTAGAATAAATGAATGAATAAACAAATTTTTTATAACAACAGTGAGTCTTCAGTGTATTTTGGTGAAACAAAATAAACCAGACACTGGTAGGCCTAGACTGTTGGATATAGGATTTAGCATTATAGTACTTAGCAATAGACCAAACCTCAACAATTCTCAAGAAGCATGGTGTAAGAACTTAGCACCTAGGATCTGCCTTTACTAACAATACTTTTTGTTAATCCAACATATTTAAAGGATTTTTTTCAAAAGGAATTTATTCAAAGCCCTCAGAGACTTCTAAGTCCCTTGGAGATAACCCTTCACTCACCTACAGATTCTATATGCAAATTCTTGAAATTATTCTATCTGTCCCCAAGATCTTCATCTTAGTAACATGCTGAAATTCTGAGAAATACGCAAAATAATATGAAAGAAAATAATGTCAGGGAAAGAAAAAGGAAATGGAGAATATCAGAAGACAAAATGCAATAGGAAAGACACTAGTATTTGTGGTGTGGTAAGAATAATGGTTTATTTTGTTTCAACAAAATACACTGAAGACTCACTGTTGTTATAAAAAATTTGTTTATTCATTCATTTATTCTAAAACACATATTATACTTATATGGCTGATGGAAAATATGCTATTGCTAAATCAGTTCCTTAAAGAAAGATCTATTTGTTTATTAAGCAAAAATTCATTACTTCCTAATCAAATACCAGGAACCATGATAAGGATGTGATCAATGTCTGCTATGGATGCAGAAATAACTCATCCATTTAAAAAATACATATACATTAGTAAATAATAATAAAAGATAGGAGAAATAAACCAAGATTTCTGGCAGTGGAAAACAAGTAACTTGATTTGGTTGGGAAATTCTCCAAATAGATAAAGGTGTGGAAAAATCAAAACAAACAAACAAACAACAGTGAGATTGAGAACAAGCATGTTTGCTAACTCTGATTGGAGGGAGCACAAACATTTGAGGAACCCCAAAAGGGACACTTCCAAATACATAACACAAGGGAAATACTATGTATTGTAATTTAAGAACATGTAATGTTATTAAACATACAGCAAATACATCAAAGTAAGTGGCAATGGGAGGAGTTTTCGAGGAAATGAGTGAGAGGATTAGAAATGAAGAGAGAAAATAAGTAAATAGGATGAGAGTCAAGAAAAATTACTGTGGAAAGTAAAGTTTCATGCTTAGTCTCTACTTTTCAGACTCAAAAAATGAGAAAATAAAGAACTGTTATTATTATTCTGAAGGGTTAAAAATATATAGTATTAGAGGAAGATTTGTCTATCCCCAAATTAAACTGAAAGAGTATATAAAATAATGGAACCATGCTTCATCTGCAATTCTGGAATCAAGTGGGGCATGAAGAGCATAGAACACTGGTTCTCAACCTTCCTAAAGGTGAGACATACATACCCTGTCCTTGTAAAAGGGATATTTGACCCTCAGGGATTGCTACCCACAGATTGAGAACCACTGGTTTTCTTAACACAAACTCAAGATAGTGCTATAATTTGATACTACTCTAAAGCCTGAATTTCTCCAGCAGAGAGGATCTTTTGGCTCCCATGTGTAGGCTGAGTGTGCATGCTACATGGTGAGAGCTGCCTCATTTTCTCAAATGTCCAGAATAAGCATCTAGTCTACAGCTCTCACTAAATGCCAGGTATGTACAAATCCTTTTGTGTGTGTGACATGGTCTTGCTATGTATCCCTGGTCAGATTTCAATTCTTTGTGTAGCCCAGGCTGACCTCAAACTCATGATTCTTCTGCCTCAGCTTCCCTCCTGTATCTCCATGCCCAGCTACTATTCTATTTCTTAACTATCTGATGTATCTATATCATCAACCTTTAGAAGAAAAAGATTCGAGAGATACTTGTTTAGTGAATACCTGAGCTCCTACACCTTTCTTAGTCTTGTATTCCAATATGAAAACATCAGAGAACCCAGAAGAGATTTTCCATATTATAATATCCCAGGATGCTTTCTGTCTCCACCAGGCAAATGACCTGGCCAGTAGAGCTTCTAATCTATGGAGAAAGGCCATCATGACCCCTGAAGTCCAGCTGACAAAAATGACAGTCAAGTGGGTTCAATCTTCTTGGAACCTATAATTGTGAACAGACACTCTCTGATCTGTTTGGTCTTAACCCCATATACAATGGGGTCCAAAGCAGGGGGGAAAAGCAAGTAGAGATTGGCAAGTAGGACCTTGGCAGCAGAAGCTGTGGATGGCCCAAAGCGCTGCATGACCACAGAAAGAAAGCCGGGTCCATAGAAGAAGAGGATGACACAGACATGGGCTGTGCATGTACTTCCTGCTTTGCCACGTGCCTCTGGAGAAGGAAAACGCATCACTGCCTTCACAATCTGTCCATAAGAGTAGGCAATAAAGACCATATCCCCCACACCAAGAAAGATCGCCACAGCAAAAGCATAGAGACTGTCCACAGTTATGGCCCCACAAGCCAGCTTCACCACGGACATGTGTTCACAGTAAGTGTAAGCAATTGTGTGCGAACCACAATAAGACAGTCGACAGGCCAGGCTTGGAAAAAAGATAGTTAAACCCACACCTCGCAGTGCCACCAGGCCTCCAATCTTGGCAACAACTTCAGGGGTAAGGATGGTTGCATAATGCAATGGGTTACAGATAGCCACAAATCGGTCCAAGGCCATGGCCACCAGTACCCCTGACTCCATGGCAGAGAATGCATGGATGAGGAACATTTGGGACAGACAGGCATAGGAGCTGATGGCTGTGGCACCAAACCAGAAAATAGCCAGCATCTTGGGCAGAGTGGAAAGGGAGAGAACCAGATCAACAAAAGAGAGCATTGCAAGAAACAAAAACATGGGCTGGTGGAGCCTGTGTTCTATCCAGATGAGAGAAAGCAGGACTGCATTCCCAGTTAGTGAGAGGACAAACATGAAGCAGAAGGGAAGGGATATCCAAACATGGGCAGCAGTCAGTCCTGGGATGCCAGTCAAGAAGAAAGTATGTGGAAGGAGATGAGAATTATTAGAAAAAATCATAGTTGCTCTCCCACACAAAGAGCAAAGAGCCGCTGTAAAGAAAAGGCAGAGATGTAAGATCCAATGAGTGCAGATTATTAGAAAGTCAGGTTGTATGGTTTCACTGATATCAACACCAACACCACATCACTTTTGCATTACAGTTAGTTCTAAAGAAAAGCTCAAAAATAATTTTCAATTTATTCAATATTTCTGAACATTTTCAGATCAGAAGGGTAAGACAGTGGGAAATACATTGGTGAGAAGTTCAGAAACAAGATCCAAAGCTTAGATTCACAACATGTGTGTTCTGGGCTAATTTATGCAGCTGTGAGTGAATATCAAGCAAGTACTATCAGTTTTTAAATTGTTCCTGTCAAGCTCATACTCCAAATCACCATTGGCCTTGGTGTCATCAAGTCTTAATCCACTGACCACCTAAAACTGCCCAAAATGCTAGCACCTGAAAAGTCTTCATTTAGCGGCAACTCACTCTTCTGGATTTTTTGGCTGCCAACGTTAGAGAATACTATGTATTCCCTGGAGTCTCCAATGCTGATCAGACCCTCCCTTGTATTATTCTTTTTTTTATTTTATTTTATTTTTAATTTATTTTTACACTCCATATTCCATTCCCCGCCCCTCCTCATCCACCCTCTCTCTGCTCCACATCCTACACCTTCTCCCCACCCCCTCCCAACTCCACATGGATGCCCCTACCCCCTACCCCCTACCCCCTACCCCCTACCCCCTACCCCCTACCCCCTACCCCCTACCCCCTACCCCCTACCCCCTACCCAACCTGACCTCTAAACTCCCTGGGGCCTCCAGTCTCTTGAGGGTTAGGTGCATCATCTCTGAATGAACACAGATCTGGAAGTCCTCTACTGTATGCATGTTGGGGGCCTCATATCAGCTGGTGTATGCTGTCTGTTTGGTGGTCCAGTGTTGAGAGATCTCAGGGATCCAGATAAATTGAGACTGCTGTTCCTCAGGGGTCAGCTGCTCTGTTCATTGGTTGGGTGCAAATATCTGCATCTGACTCTTTCAGCTGCTTGTTGGAAGCCACTTGCTTCTCCACCCAATATCTCAGTGACTGACTGCCTCACCTGCCATATCTCCCTCTCCTTCAAGGTGGTGATGTGCTGGCATACAGCATTTCGGAGACCTTCAGTAAACAGAAGCTCTTAGACACATAGGTAAAGGCCAAAGAGTGTGTTAGAGCCCCCTACTGAGAGTAGAGTATAAAGTTATCTGATGTTACCACAGCAACAGTTTGCAGCATTATCTGTGTTCTCAAGATGCTCCCTAACAAATGTCATCATCGTGTCTTATTAGAGTCACAGAAATCTAGGAAGAAATAATTCAACCAGTGTAACACACATGTCTGAATAAATGAATAAAACCACAGCCCACATCCACTGACCTAATAAGCTACAAGATGTCTCTGTGTCACCGTACCTCTTACAGGGCAAGAAACATCTAGGACCCTTGGACCATGACTAAAAGAGAGTAACAATATAGATAGATGAAACAAGGACTGAGGAGCAGTGACTGGGGGATTATCAGTCGCTCTGACATCTTAATACCTCAGGTAGCATGATCCTTTCATGTGACAGTTAAGAACAGGGACACAAAAATATAAAGACTTAAGCAGCACTGCCCTCAGGTAATCATCAAGCCCTAACCCACCAAATGTCTGAAACTATCTGGAAAATTGTCATCTGGGAAAACCTTTCACTTAAAGGCATCTCAGTCTTCCTGATGTTACTTGACTGACAAGATTACTGAATATATATAGAGAGAGTATCAATAATCAGGAAAGCTTTGGGAAAGTGAATCACATGCTAGGTGAGAAAGAAATAGTCATTGATCTTACAGCTCCAGTGATGACAAAAGTGAGTCTCTGGATAAAAGAAACAGAACTCATCTTGGAATGTAGTTCAAGAAAGAACAGTTTTAAAGTGGCCCAGAAATTTGCCTCTCCTCCTAATGGAAACCATATAATTATTTTCCTTTCCTTCAACCACAACTGCCAAGAAGACTGTGAGATAATAACAGATAATAAGGCTAGAACATGGGGGATATAGAGTGGCCTAGAGTTCCAAGGTCATGGAATAGAATACACCCAGAATCAAAGTCCATCTTTTCTGACATGTCAGCTATGTTAACATTAAGAAAAGCACCTAGGCACTTTCAAACCTCCAAGTAGGTATCCTCACATGTGAAATGCTTATATTAAAATCTGCCCCACAAAGGCATAGTAAAAATTGAATAATATTTAATATAAAAATGTCAAATGTGAAAAATATCACTTTAATTGGACTGTAAGTAATAAATTATATGCTAGAAGCACTCTGGCTAAAAGTAGAAATTTTGGGGGATTTCAAGAGAGGATATAGTAACTGGGGATATCTGATCAAAAATACTGTACCCACTCCTTCCATCATGCTCCCCTCTCCCTTCCCAGTGGCATACTATTCTACTAATAGCTCCCAGGGTGTGGTGCTGTGAGGGAAATAGAGGCTGAAGAGAAGTATGGCTCTGATTATCTGCTTCAAGTTTTCCTCTAAACAGTCTACCCTTAAGCCTCTGTCTTCAGAAAACTGTTAGAAATAATTGTGCCTGATTGCCTTGGGACAGAAAAAAAATCACTATTTTATCCATGTACTTCAGGAGTCAAAACAAGGAAGTAAGAAAAGAGGGAAAGGATTAAAGAACCAGAGAAATCTCAACTCCAGATTGCCTTTATAAATGTTTTCCTATGACTAGTCTCCTAGGCATCCAAAAGGATCAGGCCTCCAAAAGACTCCTAATCCAGGACTGAACTGTGTGCTTTGCTGAAGAATTTTCAAATACTCATTTCTTCCTTGTCTATCCCATAAAACACCACTTAGAGATCTGACTAGGCATCTAACACAATATATAATATTACCCATGTTGTTCTTTTAATTTTTTGCTTAATGACATAAAGAGCATGCCACTTCACTATAGACTATCAAATTAGCCAGAGTAAAGGACAGTTAAAATATGGATATAGCCTTCATAAGTATGTCTTCCTACCCTGAGACATTACTCACCAAACAACTGCGTTGATTGACCTACAGAAGGGTAAGAGGTTAAGCTACCAGTCAGGCCCCAAGAATAGAGTATTAAATAGGATGCTTTTGAGATATTGTCTGTAGGGATCCAAAGTGAATTTTCAAACATCTAGATACCAATTAATATTTCTGCCTTCTCTTCAAACAAAAGTCTAACAATATCTTTTCTCTTTATTGAGTCTCATGAGAACAGCCCCAGCAGGGAATATTTTGAACAGCATATCCCAGGGTATCTTGCCAAGAAGAGACCAAGATCCAGAGACAAGGAAAGGATTATTGTCATGGATACTGGGAGTATCTAAACTGGTGATGATCTAGAAGAATCTCGTTCAAGATGCTAAAGAAGAAAACAGGGAATGGGGAGGAGTAAATAGCCTTGGAAGCAGCACAGAATATTGCCAAGGAGACCCCGTGTAGAAGAAGCCTTTGATGCAAGGGGGAACTTGGCCAGAAACTATGCCAATGGTCCTGTGTCTAATGTTGCAGTGATGGATCTAAGGCTAAGCCAAGTGCTATAGGTGTTGTTCCATGTATGCCTTCTAACAACTCAAGCCTTTTAATTGGCCTTTCTATAATTTACTCACTTCTCAATCATTAAATCACCCTTAATAAAAATGGCAACTCAACCTACTGGAAATAGGGGCTATCTAGGACTATGAAAGATTTGGATGTTACATTTGACAGGAAGGATCTGGAGAACTGTATGTTCAGTCTTCAGAGGAAAAGGTATATATGATGGCATGCCTCAATATTCACATATTATTCAAATCCAGGAAGAATTTTCTAACAAGGGAAAATGATTTTTCTAATAAAAGCCTTAAGGTGAAGTGAGAGCAAACTCATTGCTAATAAGCTACAAGATGTCTCTGTGTCACCGTACCTCTTACAGGGCAAGAAACATCTAGGACCCTTGGACCATGACTAAAAGAGAGTAACAATATAGATAGATGAAACAAGGACTGAGGAGCAGTGACTGGGGGATTATCAGTCGCTCTGACATCTTAATACCTCAGGTAGCATGATCCTTTCATGTGACAGTTAAGAACAGGGACACAAAAATATAAAGACTTAAGCAGCACTGCCCTCAGGTAATCATCAAGCCCTAACCCAACTAGTTTTATAGTAACTTGACACAAGCTAGAGTCATCTGGGGAGAGGGATCCTCAATTGAGAAAATGTCCCTACAAGACTGATGTATAAGAAAGCCTATAGTGCATTTTCTTAATTTATGATTGATGTTAGTGGACCCACCTACAGTGGGCAGTGCCATTCCTGAGTGGGTGGTCCTGGATTCTATAAGAAAGCAAGTTGAGCAAACCAGGGAGAAGAGTGCTACTTTCTGGCTTATTTCTCATGTTCCTGCCCTGATTTCCCTTAGTGATAGATTGTGACCTCAGAGTTGTAAGTGAAATAAACTCTTCCTCCCAAGTTGCTTTTGGTTATGGTATTTTATCACAGCAATAGAAACCCTAAGTAAGTCACGCATATAAACAATTTTTTGAGACAAGGTCTCATTATGCAGCCTTGACTGACCTGGAACTAGCTATGAAGACCAGACTGTCCTTGAACTCATAGATACCTACCTGCCTCTGCTTCCCTTCCACAGTGCTAGGATTAAAGCCAGGCATGACCATGATCAGCATGCATATAAATTTACAGTCAGGATTGAGACATATTTTTGTCTCTTCGGCATGATAATCCCTTTGCCCCTTCCCCTAGGCTCCATATCCCAACTCACAATTCCAGCAGAGTCTTATGCTTATAAGAAACACTAGCACTAGTAACCCCAGGTTAGACATCACCCACCTCTGCTAACACTCTTTAAAGCCAGCTTAAGAGTTTAAGAGTTAAGAGCTTGAGAGTTTCCAAACAGCAACCCCTCACCTAGGTTCCATATCTCTCCTAGCCTACAACTTCAGCAGGAGAATTCTGCTTTACTAAAGGCCACAAAGGTATCAGGAATCCTAGATGACTAGAGGCCAGCATAAGCACACAATCAACAACAGCCATAGTTGGAGAGGTGGCTCAGCAGTTAAGGGCACTGACTGATCTTCCAGAGGTCCTGAGTTCAATTCCCAACAACCACATGGTAACTCACAACCATCTGTAATGGGATCCAATGCCCTTGTCTGGTGTGTCTGAAGACAGCAACAACGTACTCACATACATAAAATATAAAAAAGAAATATACAATCAAACATGTGAAGGAGATGAGAAAAACTGTTTGAGACCTGAAAATGAAAATAGAAGAGATAAAGAAAACACAAACCGAGGGAATCCGGAAGATGGACATTTTAGGTAAGCGAGAAAGGAGTACAGACACAAGCATCACCAACAGAATATAGGAAGACAGAATCTCAGGAGTAGAAAATACAATCAAAGAAATTGATAGATTTGTCAAAGAAAATGTCAAATATAAAAAGTTCCGCTCTTCCGGTCAGAAAAGCACCTGAGCAGCTGGGGCGCAGGGTCTGCTGACACTCGCCAACTGCCCACAACACCCGCCACAGGATCTTAAGACTTCTGGTGAGGGGAGCACAGCTTCTGCTCCAACCCAATCGCGCGGGACCTGAGACTGCATTAGTTAGGGAAGCAGAAACCGGCCTGAGTAGGACCACAGGCCTCATCCGGCTTGGATCAGCGCCAGGGTAGCGGGAGCGCAGGGTTGCCTGACACCCGCCAGCTACCCACGACCCCCGCCGCAGGATTTTGGGACTGCTGGTGAGTGGAACAGAGCTTCTGCTCCAATCCAATTGCGCGGGACCTGAGACTGCATTAGTTAGGGAAGCAGAAACCGGCCTGAGTAGGGCCACAGGCTTCACCCGGCCGGATCAGCGCCAGGGTAGCGGGAGCGCAGGGTTGCCTGACACCCGCCAGCTACCCACGACCCCCGCCGCAGGATTTTGGGACTGCTGGTGAGTGGAACACAGCTTCTGCTCCAGTCCAATCACGCGGGACCTGAGACTGCTCTGGTTGGGGAGAGAGAAATCCGGCCCACACAGGGCCACAAGCCTCTTCCGGTCAGAAAAGCACCTGAGCAGCTGGGGCGCAGGGTCTGCTGACACTCGCCAACTGCCCACAACACCCGCCACAGGATCTTAAGACTTCTGGTGAGGGGAGCACAGCTTCTGCTCCAATCCAATCGCTCGGGACCTGAGACTGCATTAGTTAGGGAAGCAGAAACCGGCCTGAGTAGGGCCACAGGCCTCACCCGGCCGGATCAGCGCCAGGGTAGCGGGAGCGCAGGGTTGCCTGACACCCGCCAGCTACCCACGACCCCCGCCGCAGGATTTTGGGACTGCTGGTGAGTGGAACACAGCTTCTGCTCCAGTCCAATCACGCGGGACCTGAGACTGCTCTGGTTGGGGAGAGAGAAATCCGGCCCACACAGGGCCACAACCCTCTTCCGGTCAGAAAAGCACCTGAGCAGCTGGGGCGCAGGGTCTGCTGACACTCGCCAACTGCCCACAACACCCGCCACAGGATCTTAAGACTTCTGGTGAGGGGAGCACAGCTTCTGCTCCAACCCAATCGCGCGGGACCTGAGACTGCATTAGTTAGGGAAGCAGAAACCGGCCTGAGTAGGACCACAGGCCTCATCCGGCTGGATCAGCGCCGGGGTAGCGGGAGCGCAGGGTTGCCTGACACCCGCCAGCTACCCACGACCCCCGCCGCAGGATTTTGGGACTGCTGGTGAGTGGAACAGAGCTTCTGCTCCAATCCAATTGCGCGGGACCTGAGACTGCATTAGTTAGGGAAGCAGAAACCGGCCTGAGTAGGGCCACAGGCCTCACCCGGCCGGATCAGCGCCAGGGTAGCGGGAGCGCAGGGTTGCCTGACACCCGCCAGCTACCCACGACCCCCGCCGCAGGATTTTGGGACTGCTGGTGAGTGGAACACAGCTTCTGCTCCAGTCCAATCACGCGGGACCTGAGACTGCTCTGGTTGGGGAGAGAGAAATCCGGCCCACACAGGGCCACAAGCCTCTTCCGGTCAGAAAAGCACCTGAGCAGCTGGGGCGCAGGGTCTGCTGACACTCGCCAACTGCCCACAACACCCGCCACAGGATCTTAAGACTTCTGGTGAGGGGAGCACAGCTTCTGCTCCAATCCAATTGCGCGGGACCTGAGACTGCATTAGTTAGGGAAGCAGAAACCAGCCTGAGTAGGGCCACAGGCCTCACCCGGCCGGATCAGCGCCAGGGTAGCGGGAGCGCAGGGTTGCCTGACACCCGCCAGCTACCCACGACCCCCGCCGCAGGATTTTGGGACTGCTGGTGAGTGGAACACAGCTTCTGCTCCAATCTTTAAATAGTGACAACGATAACAACTAACCCCAGAGATTACCAGATGGCGAAAGGTAAACGTAATAATCTTACTAACAGAAACCAAGACCACTCACCATCATCAGAACCCAGCACCCCCACTTCACCCAGTCCAGGGCACCCCAACACACCGGAAAAGCTAGACACGGATTTAAAAGCATATCTCCTGATGATGATAGAGGACTTCAAGAAGGACGTTAATAACACACTTAAAGAAATGCAGGAGAACACTGCTAAAAAGGAAGAAGACAATAAAGAGGAAGCACAAAAATCCCTTAAAGAATTGCAGGAGAACACTGCTAAAGAGTTACAAATCCTTAAAGAAAAACATGATAACATAATCAAACAGGTAGAAGTCCTTACAGAAAAACAGGAAAACACATCCAAACAGATGATGGAAATGAACAAAACCATACTAGACCTAAAAAGGGAAGTAGACACAATAAAGAAAACCCAAAATGAGGCAACACTGGAGATAGAAACCCTAGGAAAGAAATCTGGAACCATAGATGCAAGCATCAGCAACAGAATACAAGAGATGGAAGAGAGAATCTCAGGTGCAGAAGATTCCATAGAGAACATCGACACAACAATCAAGGAAAATGTAAAATGCAAAAAGATCCTAACTCAAAACATCCAAGAAATACAGGACATAATGAGAAGACCAAACCTACGGATAATAGGAGTGGATGAGAATGAAGATTTTCAACTCAAAGGACCAGCAAACATCTTCAACAAAATTATAGAAGAAAACTTCCCAAATCTAAAGAAAGAGATGCCCATGAACATACAAGAAGCCTACAGAACTCCAAATAGACTGGATCAGAAAAGAAATACCTCCCGACACATAATAATCAGAGCAACAAATGCTCTAAATAAAGATAGAATACTAAAAGCAGTAAGAGAAAAAGGCCAAGTAACATATAAAGGCAAGCCTATCAGAATTACACCAGATTTTTCACCAGAGACTATGAAAGCCAGAAGATCCTGGACAGATGTTATACAGACACTAAAAGAACACAAATTCCAGCCCAGGCTACTATACCCAGCCAAACTCTCAATTAACATAGATGGAGAAACCAAAGTATTCCACGACAAAACCAAATTCACACATTATCTCTCCACGAATCCAGCCCTTCAAAGGATAATAACAGAAAAAAACCAATACAAGGACAGGAACCACGCCCTAGAAACAACAAGAAGGTAATCCCTCAACAAACCTAAAAGAAGACAGCCACAAGAACAAAATGCCAACTTTAACATCAAAAATAACAGGAAACACCAATTTCTTTTCCTTAATATCTCTTAATATCAATGGACTCAACTCCCCGATAAAAAGACATAGACTAACAAACTGGCTACACAAACAAGACCCAACATTTTGCTGCTTACAGGAAACTCATCTCAGAGAAAAGGATAGACACTACCTCAGAATGAAAGGCTGGAAAACAATTCTCCAAGCAAATGGCATGAAGAAACAAGCTGGAGTAGCCATTCTAATATCTGATAAGATTGACTTCCAACCCAAAGTCATTAAAAAAGACAGGGAGGGACACTTCATACTCATCAAAGGTAAAATCCTCCAAGAGGAACTATCAATCCTGAATATCTATGCTCCAAATACAAAGGCAGCCACATTCATTAAAGAAACTTTAGTAAATCTCAAAGCACACATTGCACCTCATACAATAATAGTGGGAGACTTCAACACACCACTTTCACCAATGGACAGATCATGGAAACAGAAACTAAACAGGGACACAGTGAAACTAAGAGAAATTATGAATCAAATGGATCTGGCAGATATCTACAGAACATTCTATCCTAAAACAAAAGGATATACCTTCTTCTCAGCACCTCATGGTACCTTCTCCAAAATTGACCACATAATTGGTCACAAAACAGGCCTCAACAGATATAAAAATATTGAAATTGTCCCATGCATCCTATCAGATCACCATGGACTAAGGCTGATCTTCAATAACAAAATAAATAATAGAAAGCCAACCTTCACGTGGAAACTGAACAACACTCTTCTCAATGATACCTTGGTCAAGGAAGGAATAAAGAAAGAAATTAAGGACTTTTTAGAGTTCAATGAAAATGAAGCCACAACATACCCAAACTTATGGGACGCAATGAAAGCATTTTTAAGAGGAAAACTCATAGCTCTGAGTGCCTCCAAAAGGAAACTAGAGAGAGCACACATTAGCAGCTTGACAACACACCTAAAAGCACTAGAACAAAAGGAAGCAAATTCACCCAAGAGGAGTAGACGGCAGGAAATAATCAAACTCAGGGGTGAAATCAACCAAGTGGAAACAAGAAAAACTATTCAAAGAATCAACCAATCAAGGAGCTGGTTCTTTGAGAAAATCAACAAGATAGATAAACCCTTAGCCAGACTCACTAGAGGGCACAGGGAAAGCATCCTAATTAACAAAATCAGAAATGAAAAAGGAGACATAACAACAGATCCTGAAGACATCCAAAACACCATCAGATCCTTCTACCAAAGGCTATACTCAACAAAACTGGAGAACCTGGATGAAATGGACAAGTTCCTAGACAGATACCAGGTACCAAAGTTGAATCAAGATCAGGTTAATGATCTAAACAGCCCTATATCCCCCAAAGAAATAGAAGCAGTCATTAATAGTCTCCCAACTAAAAAAAGCCCAGGACCAGATGGGTTTAGTGCAGAGTTCTATCAGACCTTCAAAGAAGATCTAATCCCAGTTCTTCACAAACTATTCCACAAAATAGAAACAGAAGGTACTCTACCCAACTCATTCTATGAAGCCACAATTACTCTGATACCTAAACCACAAAAAGACCCAACAAAGATAGAAAACTTCAGACCAATATCCCTTATGAATATTGATGCAAAAATCCTCAATAAAGTTCTTGCTAACCGAATCCAAGAACACATCAAAACAATCATCCATCCTGACCAAGTAGGTTTCATCCCAGGGATGCAGGGATGGTTCAATATACGGAAATCCATCAACGTAATCCAGTATATAAACAAACTCAAAGATAAAAACCACATGGTCATCTCCTTAGATGCGGAAAAAGCATTTGACAAGATCCAACACCCATTCATGATAAAAGTCTTGGAAAGATCAGGAATTCAAGGCCCATACCTAAACATGATAAAAGCAATCTACAGCAAACCAGTAGCCAACATCAAAGTAAATGGTGAGAAGCTTGAAGCAATCCCTCTAAAATCAGGGACTAGACAAGGCTGTCCACTTTCTCCATACCTATTCAACATTGTACTTGAAGTCCTAGCCAGAGCAATTCGACAACAAAAGGAGATCAAAGGGATACAAATTGGAAAAGAGGAAGTCAAAATATCACTGTTTGCAGATGATATGATAGTATATATAAGTGACCCTAAAAATTCCACCAGAGAACTCCTAAGCCTGATAAACAGCTTCGGTGAAGTAGCTGGATATAAAATTAACTCAAACAAATCAATGGCCTTTCTCTACACAAAGAATAAACAGGCTGAGAAAGAAATTAGGGAAACAACACCCTTCTCAATAGTCACAAATAATATAAAATATCTTGGCGTGACTCTAACTAAGGAAGTGAAAGATCTGTATAATAAAAACTTCAAGTCTCTGAAGAAAGAAATTATAGAAGATCTCAGAAGATGGAAAGATCTCCCATGCTCATGGATTGGCAGGATCAACATTGTAAAAATGGCTATCTTGCCAAAAGCAATCTACAGATTCAATGCAATCCCCATCAAAATTCCAAATCAATTCTTCAACGAATTAGAAAGTGCAATCTGCAAATTCATCTGGAATAACAAAAAACCTAGGATAGCAAAAACTCTTCTCAAGGATAAAAGAACCTCTGGTGGAATCACCATGCCGGACCTAAAGCTCTACTACAGAGCAATTGTGATAAAAACTGCATGGTACTGGTATAGTGACAGACAAATAGACCAATGGAATAGAATTGAAGACCCAGAAATGAACCCACACACCTATGGTCACTTGATCTTCGACAAGGGAGCTAAAAACATCCAGTGGAAGAAAGACAGCATTTTCAACAAATGGTGCTGGCACAACTGGTTGTTAACATGTAGAAGAATGCGAATCGATCCATTCCTATCTCCTTGTACTAAGGTCAAGTCTAAGTGGATCAAGGAACTTCACATAAAACCAGAGACACTGAAACTTATAGAGGAGAAAGTGGGGAAAAGCCTTGAAGATATGGGCACAGGGGAAAAATTCCTGAATAGAACAGTAATGGCTTGTGCTGTAAGATCGAGAATTGACAAGTGGGACCTCATGAAACTACAAAGCTTCTGCAAGGCTAAAGACACCATCAATAAGACAAAAAAACCACCAACAGATTGGGAAAGGATCTTCACCTATCCTAAATCAGATAAGGGACTAATATCCAATATATATAAAGAACTCAAGAAGGTGGACTCCAGAAAGTCAAATAACCCCATTAAAAAATGGGGCTCAGAACTGAACAAAGAATTCTCACCTGAGGAATACCGAATGGCAGAGAAGCACCTGAAAAAATGTTCAACATCCTTAATCATCAGGGAAATGCAAATCAAAACAACCCTGAGATTCCACCTCACACCAGTCAGAATGGCTAAGATCAAAAATTCAGGTGACAGCAGATGCTGGCGAGGATGTGGAGAAAGAGGAACACTCCTCCATTGTTGGTGGGATTGCAAGCTTGTACAACCACTCTGGAAATCAGTCTGGCGGTTCCTCAGAAAATTGGACATAGTACTACCGGAGGATCCAGCAATACCTCTCCTGGGCATATATCCAGAAGATGTCCCAACCGGTAAAAAGGACACATGCTCCACTATGTTCATAGCAGCCCTATTTATAATAGCCAGAAGCTGGAAAGAACCCAGATGTCCCTCAACAGAGGAATGGATACAGAAAATGTGGTACATTTACACAATGGAGTACTACTCAGCTATTAAAAAGAATGAATTTATGAAATTCCTAGCCAAATGGATGGACCTGGAGGGCATCATCTTGAGTGAAGTAACACAATCACAAAAGAACTCACACAATATGTATTCATTGATAAGTGGATATTAGCCCAAAACTTAGGATACCCAAGATATAAGATACAATTTGATAAACGCATGAAACTCAAGAAGAATGAAGACCAAAGTGTGGACACTGTGCACCTTCTTAGAATTGGGAACAAAACACCCAGGGAAGGAGCTACAGAGACAAAGTTCGTAGCTGTGATGAAAGGATGGACCATTTAGAGACTGCTGTATCCAGGGATCCGTCCCATAATCAGCTTCTAAACGCTGACACCATTGCATACACTAGCAAGATCTTGCTGAAAGGACCCTAATATAGCTGTCTCTTGTGAGACGATGCCGGGGCCTAGCAAACACAGGAGTGGATGTTCACAGTCAGCTATTGGATGTATCACAGGGCTCCCAATGGAGAAGCTAGAGAAAGTACCCAAGGAGCTAAAGGGATCTGCAACCCTATTGTTGGAACAACATGATGTACTAACCGGAACCCTGGAGCTCTTGTCTCTAGCTGCATATGTATCGAAAGATGGCCTAGTCGGCCATCAATGGAAAGAGAGGCCCATTGGACTTGCAAACTTTATATGCCCCAATATAGGGGAATGCCAGGGCCAAAAGAATGGGAATGGGTGGGTAGGGAAGTGGGGGGCGCTATGGGGGACTTTTGGGATAGTATTGGAAATGTAATTGAGGAAATTATGTAATAAAAATATTAAAAAAAAAAAAAAAAAAAAAAAAAAAAAAAAAAAAAAAAAAAAAAAAAAAAAAAAAAAAAAAGTTCCTGACAAAATAAATCCAGGTTATCTGGAGCATGATGAAAAGTGCAAACATAAAAATAATAGGAATATGAGGAAAAGATTCTCAGGCCAAAGGCCATAAAATAGCAGTTATGGGGAGGGGAAATGTGAACCCCTAATCTAATTTTCTAATGGCTGGACCAGACACTTCCCTGCTGTGTACCCCAAAGACTTGCTGTTTAAATTTTCATAGGATATTTCTGCTCCAGCACTCTGGTGTCCTGGAAGGGCAGGCAATTTCACTCAGTCACGTGTTGCTGATCCATCATAACTAACATAGACTTCTTGTTCTCCCCACCTTCTCCTCTTCCACAATCCTCTCTACCACTTCTTTCTTCTCCTCATGGTCCCTACCTGCAACCCTCATCCAGGTAACTGAACCTACCTAACTCTATTTCCTCCAGTAATTGGCTGTATACATTTTTATTTAACCAACAGTTTTAAATTGGGAAGCAAGGTTTGCACAACAAAAGCCAGTATGCCTGGGGAATTTGGTCTTCTTGGGGAAGCCAGATTTTGAAGTACAGAATTTAGCATTTAAATAGATAGCAGTTCCAGATCATCTCCCAACAGATACTTGTTCAACTATGTTCATAGCAGCTTTACTCAAAATGGCCAGAAACTGAAAACAACCTAGATGTCCCTCAACTGAAGAACAGAAGAAGAAATATGGTTCATTTACACAATAGAGTGTCACTCACCTGTTAAAAATAATGAAATCATGATATTTACAGGCAAATGGATGGAACTAGAAAACCTATCCTGAGTGAGGTAACCCAGGCCCAGAAAGACAAACATGATATGTACTCACTTATAAGTGGATAGAGTACAGGAAAACCATGCTATAATCCACAGACCCAGAGAAGCTAAACAGCAAGGAGAGCTCAAGGGAGAGCACATGAATCTCTCAATGAAGGGGAAATAGATGAGACATCATAGGTGGATGGGGTATGGGAGAGGGCTGAGGATGGGGTTATCAAAACAAGTGGGATCAGGTGGAGGGAAGAATGGAAGAAGAGAGTACTGAGAGAGACAACTGGAATCTGGGAGCATCTCTGGGATGAACTGGAAACCTACTGCAATGAAAACTCCCAAGAGTGTGACCGTAGCTAAAACTCTTAGTAATAGAGGATAAGGAGCCTGGACTGGCATCTTCTGTAACCAGGCAAGACTTCCAGTGGAGGGACTGGGATGTTAACACAGCCACAAAAACTTTGTCCTACAATTTTTGTGAGGCCTACATGATGTGCTGGAGAAAGAAAATACAGAACTTTTGGGAGTGGCCAACCAATGATAGGTCTAGCTTGAGACCTATGCCATGAAAGGTAGCCCATCCATGATACTTCCTGGTGAGCCAGGACCCAGAGACTGGATATACCAGAGACCAAGAATAGAAAATGATTCCTAATGATACTCTAATATGTAGGTGCCAGAGGGCTCAAGGATACCACAATAAAACCCAAAGAACCAACCAATCAGGGCTCATAGAGGCTACAGAGACTGAACTGACAATCAGGGAGCCTACATCGGACTGACCTAAGCCATGGGCATATATGTTACAGTTATGTAGCTTGTTCCTCTTATGTGACTCCTAAACAGTGGGAGCAGGGGCTGTCTCTGACTCTTTTGACTGCTTTAGGGACCCTTTCCAACCTCAACATAAGAGGAGATGCCCAATCTTACTGAAACTTGATGTTCCATCGTTGGTTGATACTCATGGGAGACCAGCACTTTTCTGAAGAGAAATGGAGGAGTGGATTTGGCAGGGCAGGGAGGGAGGAGCAGATGGAGGTTTGGGAAGTGGCTAAGAAGAGAGTAGGGAGAAGAAACAGCGCTTGGGATGTAAAAGAAGAAGAAGAAGAAGAAGAAGAAGAAGAAGAAGAAGAAGAAGAAGAAGAAGAAGAAGAAGAAGAAGAAGAAGAAAGGAGAGAATGGAGAGAAAAGAAGAGAGAAAGAAAGAAAGAAAGAAAGAAAGAAAGAAAGAAAGAAAGAAAGAAAGAAAGAAAGAAAGAAAGAAAGAAAGAAAGGAAGAAAGGAAGGAAGGAAGGAAGGAAGGAAGGAAGGAAGGAAGGAAGGAAGGAAGGAAGGAAGGAAGGAAGGAAGGAAGGAAGGAAGAGAAAGAGTAGAAATGTATATATTGTGTGTATATATACATATATACACACTTACGTACACATATATTGATTATCCCTTACCAGAAAGATAGGAGTCAACACAGGCCATATCAGAAAGAAATCTCAGTTCCTCTTACAGAGTGTCTCCATTATCCTCTGAGAAATATTTCTGACAAAGAAAAAGGAAAGAAAATGGACACACTCTTTCTAATATCACAGTCTAAAGTTAGTAAGCTAAAAACTATGAAAAGTGTATAGAAAAAATTACCAATGTTATTCTCATATGGCTTTCATTTAAACATTGCTTATGTTTTTCTTTATTTATTTTGGTTTACTTTGTTTTTAATGTGTTATAGAAGTTATTTTATAGAATGTCAGATTTGGCTCTTTATGATTTATGGGTAGTTTGAATGTTTAAAAAGATTTTGACTTTCCTGAAGATTATAAATTGTTCTTTGAATTTCATCTACATTGATAATTAGTCTGATAATTAGTCTGGTGCATATGTGTTTGATTTCATCTCTAAAGTATACATAAGGGCTTAGATTTTCAATTTTCCCATTTCCATTATGAAATACATAATAGAGCTTACCTAGTACAATTGATATAATGACTAGATAGATTTTGCTTGAAATGGTTATATAAGTGATGCATTATAAGGGGTTATTGTAGATTATTGAATGTATGCAGTTTTAGCAATAATCTTTATTGATATTAGCATTTAAATAATAACATAGGTATATAAACTCACATTTTATATTGTCACTTAGTATATGTAATAATCTGCTGCTGAATATAATTAAGTGTGCTAACTTGTTTATAATTTGTTTTCAAATGTTTAATTTTATGGATTGACAATGTGTCTATATTTTTACTTTAATAAAATGCTAAAGCAATTCTATGAATTTAAAAAAAAAAAAAAAAGAAAGAAATCTCAGAAGATTGGTCAGATTCAGGTACCAAGAATCTGATAATTTACTTACTAGAGTCATTTTCTTAGAACACTGTTCATTTCCTGAAGAAATGAGAACACATAGCAGGTCTCATTTCAGGTAAGTGCAAAGTTATAAACCTAATGTAAAATGCCTTGTTGTCTGAGAATTGACCCTTAGTAACCAAGAGACAATGCTATGCTAACTCTGAAACTTCAGGAAACAGGCTAGGAACCAAAACAGCACAGAAACCCAACAGAACATATAGGTAAGACATGTGTCAAAAGCTATACAAAGATCAGAGGAACTAAGAAAGACAAACATGGAACTGTAACAAACACTGAGATGCTGCAAGTAAATAAATGTTTCAATAAAAGGTGAGAGTGTGAGCTGCATGCTTCAAGCTCTCAAAGCTTTCAGATAAAGTTGAGCATTCTACAAATCATCAAGAGATAAGAATAAGGATAACCTAAGCACAATCAAGAGGGTTTTTTTTTTAATTCTATTTTTTTAGGTATTTTCTTCATTTACATTTCCAATAGTCCCCCATACCCTCCCCTCCCCCAACTCCCCTACCCACTCACTCCCACTTCTTGGCCCTGGCATTCCCCATACTGAGGCATATAAAGTTTGCAAGACCAATGGGGCCTGTAGGGTTTTGTTGTTGTTGTTGTTTTTTAAGTCTGAGTTCTTCTTAAGATTGTGCAACAGTCTGCATACATGCTGTGGTTGTTTAGCTTGGGGTGTTTGTTGGACTCCAAATAGTGGGAAAGGAAGTGTCTCTCATTCTTTTGTCTGTTCTTGGGACTCCTTTCCTCCTACTAGGTTGCCTTTGTCCAGGCTGGATATGAGGGCTTGTGCCGAGTTTTATTGTATCTTATTATGCCATGTTCAGTAGATGTCACTAGGAGGCCTGCTCTTTTCTAAAGGCAAATAGAGGAGCAGTGGATCTAGGGGACACAGGAAGCCTGAGATGTATGGAGGGAGGGGGCTGTGGTTAGATGTATTTATGAGAGAAGAAAATTTTTTAAAAGATTGTGGATAAGAACTTAGAAAATTGAAACTGGGTCACATAGAAGGTGTATATTAAAGCAGAACAAAGCCCTACTGTAGGCAAGGGAAAGTGCCAAGTAAGGATGGTGGCCACAGCTTGGAAAGAGAAACACCTTAGAGAGACACTGTGTAATTATGCCTGTAGGGATCAGACAAGGCTTCCCAAATGAGGCAACATTGGAGAAGGTGTCAGGATGACTCATTAGCATTAAAGGGACACCAAAAGTCAGAAAGTATGGAATTCTTTGTGCTTTAACTATTTGTTTGTGTGTGTGTGTGTGTGTGTGTGTGTGTGTGTGTGTGTGTGTGTGTGTGTGTGTGTGTGCTCTGTGTATGTCTACATACCAAATGGGTGCCTAGCATCTGAGTAGGCCAGAAATTGGTGTAAGGATCCCTTGAAACTAGAGTTACAGATGGTTGTAAGCTACCATGTGGGTTCTGGGATTAAACTTATAGCCTCTGGAATAGGAGCTGGTGCTCTTAACCACTGAACCATCTCTCCAGCTCAAAAATAGGGGATCCATTCATTTTCAGCAGCTGCAGAGATAAATACTGTTCTAAAGGAAGGCTAGTCTCAGTCTACAAGAGGTCTTAAGTTTACACAAAGAACACTTCACAGTAAATATGGAGTCAAGAAAGACATTGGAACAGACATGGAAGTATATATGTAGATCAATCTCATTCATACACACAACAGTGCTATCAGCAGCTCCCTTCATAGTATCCTAGGCATAAGAGGAAGGAATATAAATTTTGGATTGAAGTGAATATATATATTTTTATATCCTTAACCCTTGTCCCTCTTCTCCTCCAAGTCTCATCCTTACAAACCCCTCCCCTCATTATACCCTCCCCTTCTCCTCAGAGAAGGGGAAGCCACTCCGACCTGGGACATCCAGCCACAGGAGGAAGCTAATACTACATTTTCCCAATGTGCCACTCATGGGTGAACAACGGAAAGAATTAAAGGATGTTCATCTGTTGGTGGCACTATTCAAAACAGTCAAGATATTGGATTAGCCTATGACCACACTAATAAATGAATGGGTGAATAAAATGTGATTTTCTACACAATAGAGTGTTATTGAGCCATCTGCCTTATAGAAGGAAATTATATCATCCACAAGAAAGTGGATGGTCTGGAGAGTATTAGATTAAGCAAAATAAGCTAAATTCAGAAAGAATAATGTTGTATCTTCTCATATGTGGACACTAGATCTAAACATGAAAATACATGAAAGTAAAACAGGACTATGGAGGCAAGAGGACAAGAGGTGTGTAAAGTGCTGAGTATAGGTGGAATGCACTATGTGCATCAATGAAAATGTCATAATGAAACACATTTATTTTGTATAATTAACACAAATTAACTTAATTTTTAAATGCATTTAATAATTAACAATGAAAGAAAAGAAAATGAGAGTTTAAAAGGGAACAGTTCTCAAAACGTGTTATGAAGCCACTAAAAACCTAACTATCATAGAGACATTGAAAAATAAGAAAGCCTAGATCAATATCCTTCAAGCAACAGACATAAAAATTCTCACCAAATTAATTAGTAAGTAAAATTCAGCAATAAGTGGAAAGGATAAAATATAAGGAGTACATAAGGACATTTGTTAACAAAGAATGCAAGATAATTTGTCATTTAAAATATCTCAAGATAATTCAGCATATTAGCAAAATACGTGAGGAAAATCATAATCTTATTCAATAGACACAGACACAAACTTGCAAACTTGGCACACTGGAAGCAGCAGGGCACTTCCCACACATGAAGGGGAGCCTGCATAGAACAGACGCTGCTAATGTGGTACTTGGAAGTGAAAGGCTGAAAACTTCCCCCTAAATTTGGGGGTTTCTTTGTTTTTTTCATTGTCTGACATTCTCAATGCTCCTAATGACTGGAGGCTCTAATGGTGTCAATAAGACAGTAAAAGTGCAAACTGGAAAGACAGGAGTAAGAAGGTGTCATATGCTGACAGTGTGATTATACAAAAGCCTGAGATACCAGAGCAGTAAAGGATATATCTTCAATGTACAGGTCTTTTACAAACCTCTTCTGTATCTGATACGCATGTGAGTCTTCTTAATAGCAACAAGATAAAATCTTTCTTTAAAAATGTAATTTTCTCAAAGCATCTTTATTTTTTTTTTTTTTGCTGGTACACCAGGAAGGTGGGGAAAATGTGATTTCATATTCTTATGAATATAAATATAGAAAAAATAAACCTTTCTCCTCTAAATTCTCCTCATGCCTTCTACTGACAAAGTTTACATTGGGACAAACTGAAAGGACAGTACTATTTAAAGGGCCCACAGGCATTTTACAGAAAAGGCAAATTGGTAAATTTGTACACAAGATGAAGTAAGCTGATTGCTAATAAATTCACAGTTATGACATCAATGTAAAACAATGACATAATGAATATGTAATTGCAACTTTTAAACTTGTGTTCTTGTTATTAAATTTCACTATTCGGTGTGGAATCACCAGCAGATACAGAAGAAACTATTACGGGCACACAACATATAGTCCACTTGCCTCCACTAAGTCAGTGCAGTCTCTTTCTGTTTGGTTACTGGGATACATCACTCCACAAAATAGCTAACTACTTTTCCTACTGCTGTTGTGGTAATAAAATAAGTCCTTTGGTGTGAGAATTTTTAAACAATGGATCAAAATTGAAACGTTTCAAGGCTGGAGATTTACTTCAGTAATAGAATATTCCAGAACTACCGAAACACACACACAAACACAATTCTATTCTAGGCCTTTGTTGAAATTTGAATATTTTTCATTGGCATAAATACAAATTTAAATCCAGAATATGTACATATCCCAACCAGGAAATATCAGTACCTGCTGAAGTACCATAAAACCTACTAGTTAGCTTCACTGTAGCCTGGACAGAAGGCTACAGTAGAGTTGCATCTCTCGTTGTAATAGCTAATCATCACATCAACTTTGAATTTAAGAAGCATCCAAGGATTACATCTGTCTATCTATACTTACTTCCCATTAAGCATCACTACACCAGCTTCCTGACTATTCATCTAAGAAACCTTAAGGTTTCTCCAGGAAGTAGGCTATAACATTAACTTGTTGAATCCAGTGTACCTCTGAATTTAGAAGTATTCTGATGAGCACCAACAAGACCCCCCTCTCCAAAGTCATACACATCTTATGATAGAGTCTGATTGACTGAGGTTCATTTTATTGTTCTGTCATTTAAAGTTTATTTCAGACAAAATCACCAATTCATCACCTTTGACCCAAGCATATGTATAAGTCCATCCCATTGCACTTTTGTTATTTAATTCCACTAATACATAAAGAAATTTAGTACATTTATAAAGATTTTTTTTTGGAACATGAAAGTTTGGCCTGCATGTATGTCTGTGCACATTTAAGTATGTGTCTGGTGCCTGTGGAGGCCCTTAGATCCCCTAGAACTGGAGTTGCTGATGGTGGTGGGCCACTATGTGGGCACTGGAAATTGAACCCAAGTCCTCTAAAAGAACAATCAGTGCTCTTAAACACTGAGTCCTCTGACCAGCACCCCATCACCAACCACCACTGAATAAATTTACTTCTTTTCAAAATAGATTGGTTGGTGGAAAATATCACAAAGAACAGTCTTTACCAGAACAGACTGGTGATTCTGTCAAGGAAAGTAATCTCATTGCTCTGCATTCTAAATTAATATTCAAAACTTGTCATAAAAGAGGAAACAGTCATCAGCATTTCGAAGTCTTTAGCAAGGACAATACTTGGCTTTAAGACAAAAGAAAGCACTGTAAAATTTAAAAGTCTGCCAAGTCCAAATAAAAGGAAGTAAAATAGACTGTAGCCTTTAGAAGAGATACTGGCTAAAAATAGTGATCATATAATTCAAAGCCTTTTTATAATTGGTAGGGGGGATGATCAATGAAACTGGAGTGAGTTTATGCCTGAAGATCCTGGAGTGTTAGAGTAATAGTCTGTTAGGCTGCTCCTGGGACCAGGGCTACTTGTCAAAAAGCTCTTGAGTCATATTGCCAAGGTAACATGTGAAATATTGAACTCTTGAGAATAGAGTAAGGAAGAACCAAGAATCTGCACCTCAGAAGCAGGCAACTTGGGGAGTTATACTAAACCCTCAGGTGTGAGGAATAAGGGAAGGGATGTGTTCGGCATGGTAGACTGAGCACAGGTACAGTAGCATGGGAAGCAGAAGCTGCTACAGGGTCCTGTAACAGAGAGCCTCGTCAGACCCTCCTGAAGAGGTAAGCAAGCCTGCAGGTTCAGAGGGGAAAGAACAGAGTCCCTGCCTTACAATTCAGTCCTGCCCTCTGAGTGGTGAGGCAACAGAGTCCCTATCCTGTAGTTCAGTCCTAGTCTCTGACTACAGACCTCATCACTAGTCTCCACAACTGGTTTTCTTTTCTTTTCTTTTTAAGATTAATCATCATCAACACTTCCTGTCTCTGACCTCCTCACTTAAGTAAAGACTGGGATCTGTGATCAAAAAGCAAAAGAGAAAGAAATAAAGCTGAAGTCTAGAGTGATCAATGAGCAATAGACCATGGGACTTGTAATAATACTCCTTATCCAGTTTCCCCAGTAACAATAAACTCTAAAGATTGTTTTACATTGTTTGATAAAAGATATAAACTATCAAAGGCAAAGATTAAAAAATGCTGTATTTAATATAAGTCCAAACTGAATTCCATTAACATAAACTAAAAACATGATTTATGTGTGCTCATAATGGCATTGTTTTACACTGATATTCTATCCATGAATTTCAAGCCATTTCATTGACACAAAAAAACAAAACATAGGGGATATAAATATTTATAAAGAGGAAGAATGCTTAGCAATTTTACAAGGCTGAATTTCACCTCCAAAACTGCTCAAAGGAGGTGCACACCCTGTAATCCCAGTAGGAGGCAGGAGGATTAGAAATTCAGGGTCATCCTCAGCTACATAATAAGTTTAAGGCCAGCTCCGGCTACATGAGAAAATGCCACGAAAACAAGCCTAACACCTGAATAAGAAAGGATACCTCAAAACACTTCCAGCTATAGCTCTTCAATCCAAGCTGCATGCTTTGCCCTGGTCTTTCCTGTTACATGAGTGAGCACCCAAAGCCAGGAAGAAGCCAGTCCCTACAAGCCAGAGTAGCCTGAGAGAAGAGTTGGTCAAGCTCAGGGGACAAGGCTGCTTGTTACTGTGATGATTAGTGTTGTCAACTTGATGGGATTTAGAATCGCCATGGAAACAAATCTTTGGTTCATCTGTGAGGGATTTTCTAGATTAGGTTATCCAAGGGATCACACAGGTGTCTAGTGTCTGTCCCCACAACCGATCCTGATCCCAACTGGCTTCGTGATTACATTCCTAATGGCTATGGAATGGCACTCCTCACAGGATACATACACCCTTGGTTATCTAGATCAGACCACACCCTTGCCCCCAGTAAGTAGGCACACAGCTTAGTGACTAAGCTGCAGCTGCTGTCAAGGTACTACCCACTGAAGCTTTTTGGCCAAGGCTCAGCTAACAGTAGTATCACTGGCTAGGGTGGACTTGCTCAGCAAGTTGAGTCAAAGCAACACACGGGATGGAAGGCTGGTGCTCCAGCAGGGTAGGGGAAAAGCTGAGACATGGGAGGCGGGGGGGGGGGGCACTTTAACTTTCCTGGACACCCACTGAGATCTTGCTGAGATATCCAAATTTGGCTACAGGAGCATTGGTGGCTGCCACTCTGTGACCAAGCAAGTAGATTTATTAAGTTCTGGTGAGCAAGACAGCCTCTTTTTAAGTCTCTTTTTTAAAACTTGGAGACTCCATCATAGAGGGGGAAAAACAACGAAAACAAAAACAAACAAACAAAAAACTGCCCAGTGCCTTGTAATGAATTCTTGGTGGTAAGTGAAGGTTATAAAATTAGCATTCATTATCAATAGTTTTAACTATTTACTTATTGCCAGCTGGGTTGGCAGGTGGCTTATGGAAGGTAAGGGAAGTTTTCAAAGACAAACAGAGGGAGCAGATAGATTTAAAAAACAAAATTGGAGCAAACAGATTTAAAGCCTCTTGTGAAGGTGCACAGGAGGAATCCGGAGATGAAGGACATCCTTCCTTGCATAGTGAGTCATAGCCATTCTTAATAGCAGGATACAAGATTTCAAATAAATGCCCAGTGGGCCGGACTCCAGTTTTGTCCACTGTGTTTCTTAGTGGTTATCATATCACAATCTAGTGGTTAGTTCATATTGTTGTTCCACCTATAGGGTTGCAGATCCCTTCAGCTCCTTGAGTACATTCCCTAGCTCCTCCATTGGGGGCACTGTGATCCAACCAATAGCTGACTGTGAATATCCACTTTTGTGTTTGTCAGGTCCCGGCATACTCTCAAAAGAGACAGCTATATCTGGGTTCTTTCAGCAAAATTTTGCTAGTGTATGCAATGGTGTCAGCATCTGAAAGCTGATTATGGGATATGGCAGATATGGCAGTTTCTAGATGGTCCATCCTTTCATCTCAGCTCCAAATTTGAAGAATTGAGTTGGAATTTTGATGGGGATTGCATTGAATCTGTAGATTGCTTTTGGCAAGATAGCCATTTTTACTATATTGATCCTGCTAATCCATGAGCATGGGATATCTTTCCATCTTCTGAGATATTCTTTAATTTCTTTCCTCAGAGACCTGAAGTTCTTATCATACAGATCTTTCACTTCCTTAGTTAGAGTCTCACACCAAGGTATTTTATATTGTTTGTGACTATTGAGAAGGATGTTGTTTCCCTAATTTCTTCCTCAGTCTGTTTATCCTTTTTGTACAGGAAGGCCATTGACTTGTTTGAGTTAATTTTATATCCAGCTACTTCACTGAAGCTGTTTATCAGGCTTAGGAGTTCTCTGGTGGAATTTTTAGGGTCACTTATATATACTATCATATCATCTACAAAAAGTGATATTTTGACTTCTTCCTTTCCAATTTGTATCCCCTTGATCATCTTTTGTTGTCAAATTGCTCTAGCTAGGACTTCAAGTACAATGTTGAATAGGTAGGAACAAAGTGGGCAGCCTTGTCTAGTCCCTGATTTTAGTGGGATTGCTTCCAGCTTCTCACCATTTACTTTGATGTTGGCTACTGGTTTCATGTAGATTGCTTTTATCATGTTTAGGTATGGGCCTTGAATTCCTGATATTTCCAAGACTTTTATCATTAAGGGTGTTGGATTTTGTCAAATGCTTTCTCTGCATCTAACAAGATGATCATGTTGTTTTTGTCTTTGAGTTTGTTTATATAATGGATTACGTTAATGCATTTCCATATGAAAGACCCCCGAAGGGAGACCCTCACTCAAGTCTCGGGACAGCCGCGAACCCAAGAAGACACTGAGACCGAACTCAGAATATAGGAAGGAAGATTTAATAAAGGCACAACGAGTAAGCACATGAACCAGAGCTCTGGGGTCGAAACTCATACACCAAGCATGGTATAGAGGAGAATCGACCACGACCCAAATTTTTCACAGGCTTATATAGAAAAAAGCCAAGGGGGCAGCAGGGTAGGAAAAGTACAAGTTTGCGTAACTAAGGGGTTTTTGCCAAGGGTTTTTCCAAGGGGCTTTCCAAGGGGCTTTCCGTAACCAAGGGGTCGTGTCCTATATTTGGCAATGTACCCGATCTATTGGAACATTATCTCAAAAATGTTCTTGGGGTTGTTCCAGGAAGCCTTTATCTAAAAAATATTCTTGGAACAGTTCTCAATTGGGAGGGGGTCGGACTCTGGGGTGAAGAGTTCAGGAATGTACTCTGGGGTGAAGAGTTCAGAAGTGTTCCGGGAACGATCTCCAGATGGGAGGGGTAGGACTCTGAGTTGAAGAGTTCAGGTGGCCAGTAATTTTCCTCTTTCACATATATTGAACCATCCCTGCATCCCTGGAATGAAACCTACTTGGTCAGGATGGATGATTGTTTTGATATGTTCTTGGATTCGGTTATCGAGAATTTTATTGAGGATTTTTGCGTCGATATTCATAAGGGAATTCAATTCCATCACCTGTTTGGTTGTGTTTTCTTGCAATTCTTTACGGGATTTTTGTGCTTCCTCTTTAATGTCTTCTACCTCTTTAGCAATGTTCTCCTGTATTTCTTTAAGTGAATTATTAAAGTCCTTCTTGATGTCCTCTACCATCATCATGAGATATGCTTTTAAATCCAGGTCTAGGTTTTCGGGTGTGTCCGGGTGCCCTGGACTGGGCGAAGTGGGAGTGCTGGGTTCTGTTGATGGTGAGGGGTCTTGTTTTCTGTTAGTAAGATTCTTACGTTTACCTTTCGCCATCTGGTAATCTCTCAAGTTAGTTGTTATAGTTGTCTCTGTTTAGAGATTGTTCCTCTGGTGATTCTCTTACCCTGTATCAGCAGACCGGGGAGACTAGCTCTCTCCTCTGAGTTTCAGTGGTCAGAGCACTCTCTGCAAGCAAGCTCTCCTCTTACAGGGAAGGTGCACAGATACCTGGCATTAGGACCTCCCTCCTGGCCGAAGATGAAGGCCCAAAACAGGACCTGTCCCCAAAGCTGAGTTGCTTCGGCCTGTCCCAGAAGCTGTTAGCTTCTGTATTTCACACTCTCACCTGTGCAGAATACTCTGGGAGGAGTCCTGGAACCAAGATGTCTGCAGCCGATGCTCAGGCAAAGCGCCTCCGGGCTGGGCAGACCCCTATCCTTTGGCCGGAAGAGTGGCCAGTTGTCTGGGGCCCGAAAAGGGGGCTGCCTTAGAAGCTCTGTTGCTCCCCCCGTCCCACAAGCTGTTAGCTTCTGTATTCCACACTCTCACCTCTGCAGAATACTCTCGGTGGAGTCCCGGAACCAAGATGTCTGCCCTCTAGTCAGTATCTTGAAGCTGTGTCCCAATCTTCTGAGACCTTGTGGGAGTAAACTGTTAAAGACTTCGGGAGATTCTGCCTGTCATAAATTTAAATATTCTAATGATTAGCAGACTTCTGACAAGATTGAGGGCTATATTGATTGGTTATATCTGAATGGAGCACACCATTATTCAATGGCAGTAGAAAAAAATAATCAAGACAGGTTAGGAATGAAAATCTTAAGTAACTTTGACAGGTTATGTAAATAGAGAAAAACACTTTTTTGCATTAGCAGAGAAACATTTGTCTTAGAGTTGGTGTGGACCAGAATACGGGAGCTGGCAGCAGTGGCTTGAGATCATGATGAGAGAACGTAAGTTTGTTCAGGTGGGTTTAGGCTGTGCAGAAGGTGCGGGTGGGCAAGCCTTGGGAATGGCCAGTCTGCTGACCAAGGAACAGGCACACAAACGGTCAGGGATGGGGGTTGGGCAGCCTGTAGCCTGCAGGGCACAATAATGGAATGTGCCCCCAGAGCGCGCTGGGCCCAGATGTTGCTGCTGAACTGCAGTGGCAGCAAGGCTGTGTCCACTTCAGCCAAGGGGGTGAAAGTTCTGGAAGCTGGAAGCCGGAAGATATAAGCCGACTGACCAGAGGCAGGAAGCCCAGCGCTTCTGGCTGTGGGGTCTGTGGTGGGCAGCGAGCATCCGAAGTAGTGTTCCAGCAAGGTGCACAGTAATCTTGTGGCACCTGGTATGGCTAGCCCTCAGTTTATAAGTCTGGGGCAGAGAGTGAAAGGGGGGAGGAGGGGCTCCCTCGCATGTGTGGGAAAGTGGCTTCTTGAACAAGGTCAAAGCTATTTTTATTGCAGGTGCAGCAGGCCTACTAGCAGGATAAGGATGTCTAAAAGTAACAGTGCCCAGAGGAGGAAGTCTCTGCAGGGCAGATTAGAGGCAGGCAGGGTCAAAGCTGCTTTTCCCTTGGCTGAGAGCTGAGCAGGCAAGCAGGGCCCAATGGCAGCTTTGGCAGGCAAAATGAGGAACACCCTTGTGCGAGAGCTCATGAAAGTGTAGGGGTGGGGGTGGTCTCATTCACCTGGGAAAGCTAGTCTCACAGAGTCCCACGTAGGATGTAAGGGATGGGGCCAAACCTACTTTTCAGGTGGCAACCTGGTGGAACCAGCGCCTGCAGTAGAAGTGGGAGCTAGCAAATGTGTGTGTGTGGGGGGGGGGGGGCAAAGCCTACGCTATGGGTCGCTAGCAAGAAAGTGCCAGTTTAGTGGCCATGTAGAGATGTTGTTTTCTGTTAACTGTGACTTAGACCAAGACATCCCAGAAAGTAGGGACAAGGTGGCAAAGATCGACCCATGGGTGAAAGAATAGGGTTATTAACTGTCCCAACCAGCGTCCTGAGGGCATTATCAATAACCACAGAGATTCTAGCACAGGCCAGACCACCAGGTCATCACGTGATGGACTGGGGCTAACACTCGGACCTGGTGCTCCTGAGCTGCAGAGAGCAGTTTATCTGGGCCCTGGAATTTCTCAGCAGCAAAAAAGGAAACTGTTTCAAAAGAGTGAGCAAAATTTCAACCAAGGGAAAGAGTCCCATAACAAGGGTCAGTGAGAAGGGTCACAGGGGTAGCTCCGAGCTCAAGAACTCTCCCTAGGACCATGCAGAAGTCTACTCTGACCAGAGTAGGGAGGGGGCTTACCAGTTCTCCGAAGTTTAGGCTATCAAGCATGGCTCTCCATGTGATAGCAGGGGTGGGATGTAAAACTGCAGTTTCTAAATCCTGGATTTCAATACCAATGTTGTGCTTATAAAAAGATAGGGGGGGGTGGTATGTTCTATGGATGTGTGGGGGAAGGGGGTGCCTCCACCATGCTGAGGCATCCCTTCCCCCAGAGGGACCAGCCACATGACAGTACAGTATAGAATAGAGTTTATATAGGGCATGGGGAAGGGAGTTAAGAGGGTAGTAGAGGCAGAGAAAGGCAGAGAAGGAGAGGGAAGTAGAGGAGTAGAGGCTGGCCATGAGCACGCAGACAGAGAGGGGAAGGGAATGAGGAGAGAATGGAGAAGAGAAGCAGAGAACGAACAAGAGAACAAGAGAGGAACAAGAGAGGGAGGAGGGGGCAAGCAGCCCCTTTTATAGTGGGTCAGGCCTATCTGGCTGTTGCCAGGTAACTGCAGGGCAAAGCTTAGACAGGATGCTAACAACTGTGAGCTGCTGTATGAGTGGGTGGAATTGAACCTGAGTTCTCTGGAAGAGGTGGGAGTGCTCTTACCCACTGAGCCATCTCTCCAGCTCCTTGTTTTATTTTTCAACACAGGATCTCAGGCTGGGAATGTGGTTCAGTTGGTGGAACACTTGCCTAGTATGCAGGAAGCCTTGACTGTGCTCATCCCCAACACTGAGTACCATTTGGTCTGATGGTACATGACTATTGCTAAGCAGTTAGGATGTGGAGGCAGGAGAATTAGAACCTCACTGTCTGAACTGTATAATGTGTGTAGACTGAAAAAAAAAAGAATAGGTCTTAGAGTAGACTGGTCTCTAACTCACTGGGTGGTTCAGGAGACCCTTGAACCTCTGACCTTCCAGCCTTCATCTCCCAGGTGCTAGGACTGTGGATGGGCATTACCATGGGATATAACTGGGCATTTAGTAAGACTGACAGAAGACTTGTAGTTATTTGTTTCTTAATTACATGGTATTCAGAGAGCAGCTTATGTTCCTAAGTAGCTTGAAACTTAGTTAAATGCATACATTAAAGAATATAGCTCTCTATTAGTTTCCATCTGTGTAACTAGATTGACATTTAAACATATATACACACAAATTTATATTTTTTGTCTTCATTTCCTCTTAATCCTATATTTAAGAAATTTGGGATTCTCATTATTATTTTCACTGAAATTGAAGTCTAAAAATTTTATGTGATTATGTCTGTGTGTCTACTTTGTGGTGCAGTGCCCACAGAGGCCAGAAGAGAGAAGAGGGCAGTAGAGCCTCTGGAACTGGAGTTAAAGGCATTTGTAAGCTACCAATATGGTTGCTGGGGAACTGATTTCAGGTTCTAGTCAAGAGTAGCAAGTACTCGTGTGTGTGTGTGTGTGTGTGTGTGTGTGTGTGTGTGTGTGTGTGTGTGTGTGTCTTGCTTCTGCTTTGTTTTTTAAGTTAAAATTTTTAGTTAGTGAGCCAGGCAGTGGTGGAACACACCTTTAATCCCAGCACTTGGGAAACAGAGACAGGCAGATTTCTGAGTTCAAGGCCAGCCTGGTCTACAGAATGAGTTCCAGGACAGCCAAGGCTACACAGAGAAACTCTGTCTCGAAAAACAAAAACAAAAATTTAGTTAGTATAAAAGAAAATTGGTTTAATTGTGGTGTTTTATACATAGACATATTGTGTTTTATTTACATTACCCCCCACTGCACTTTCCCATCCTTCTTCCCTCTCTCTGATCCCCTATAGCTTCCTTTATGACACATGTCACATGTGTACACATACCTGCATTGAAATATAGATTTCTCATATGACATTAAACAAGCAATTCTTTCTCCTCCCCTTCTGACCATGTCCCCCTCTTTCCTTCCCTCAGGCCATTTATTCCTCTTCTAGTCTAAATGTTTACTTTCTTTTGTTTTTTGTAACAGAGTCTCTGCACTCAACTTCATCCAGAATTAACTGCATAGCCCAGCCTGGCCTTGAGTTCATGGAGATACTCTTGCCTCAGCCTCCCAAGTCTTGGCATACAAGACAAGAGTGAGCTACCATGTGGAACTCCCAAATGATTTCTTATGAGAGCAGTTTAGAAGTCACAGCTCTGCTCCTTGTCTTTTCAGTTTTGTCTGTAACACATCCCTCCCCTCGTCCCCTCCCAGCCTCCTTCCCTCTTCTCCTTTGAGTTTGTGTTTCAGACAGGATCTTGCTATGTTGCCCTAGCTGGCTTAAAACCAGCTCTGGCTGGTCTCAGATGAGGCTGTCCTAGCCTCATGTCTCAATATTGGATTATAGCTGTGTAGCACCGTGCCATGCTCTGTCTGACTGTTTTCAGACAGAGTCTCACTAACTAGCCCAATGTTGAGGCAGCATCTGACCAAGCCAGCCAAGTCAGTCAACTGGGTCTCAAGGGAGGGAGGGAGGATTGAAAAAAAAAAGACAATCAGACAACATAACATGACTCCAGCCAGTACTGAGGCTGAAGCACATTTATTTTTTTCCCAGTCTGCTTTTATGTTAGGTACATGAAAAGATTACTCTGGGAACTGACTGTGCTACCAATCCCCATCTGTGTTCCCTTGAACCCTTGAACAAAAGAGACATGCATGACCTCACCTGGTGCAGGGAACTACTCACTAAGTAAGCACTCCCAACTGAGCTCAGTCCTCCTCAAGATGTACATTGTAGAGAAGGCACAGGAGTATGAGATCCAATCTTTTTCCTGAAAGCCTAAAGTTAATTCCTGATTAAACACCTTCAAAGTCTCATCACAGACATAACTGAGGCACATCTCTTCAAAATGTCTTTTGTCTTTCTGCTTAATAAAATCATTTACTGATTCTGAACTTGTTTTCTGTGACAGATTTCAAGGTCCAGGTGCATCTGTGTGTGGCCCACCTTGCTCTGAGAAGACCTCCACAGCTTCTGTGCTCAACCAATGGAATTGGATGCCCAGGTGCTCATAACAATATGGCTTCACAGAGCTGCCAGAGAGGTCCCCAAGGGGCCATGTTGTACTGCTCTCTGCTCTTTTTTTTCAGTCCTGGCTCTTTACCACAAGGCAGCAGCCTAGGACCACCCAGGAAGTGTGGAGGGCTGAGCAAGCCAGCCCAATCCAGTCCAATCCAGCTTGGAGGTCTCATGGATGGCAGAGTGACTGGCTGGCTTGTGGAGTATATTATTGTTGTGTCTGTGGTGCCTGCCCTCAGCAGGTAGGATGCAGATGGAATGAGAAGGAAGAGGGAGAGGCTGTAGCTCCTGCCATCCCTGGTGGGCTCTGATGGGTTCCCACTTACTATGGTTGTGGCTCATTCACCCTGCCTGCACTGAGTGCTCTTGTACATAGAACAGAATACTGAGTGACTGTGCAATCAGGCTTTAAAGACCTACAGTGTGCCATTTGCCTTGACTGTAGACCTTTTGGTGCCTTGCCACTTTACCCTAGGGGGGAACTAGGGGGAAAGTTATAAAAAGCCTACCTTCATGTCATCTAGACATTTGTACTAATGTTCCTTCAGAGGCAGGAGAAACAGTTTTCATCTCATGGGGACATTCTAAGGGACTTAGTTTTATAGCCTGGGAATCTAAGTTAAAAGTCTGGCTGTTTTAGCTCTAGGATAGTTTCTTGTTCTGTCATCATGGCAGACAGAGCTCTCTCTTGTAGCTTACACACCATAGCACACCACCAAACATGTTCATGGACTGAAAATGTAACATTCTGATAATATGCCCAAATTGTTCTAAAGACACATAGATGAGAACCTAGCAGACTTCTTTGTACAAATTGATAAGTTAGGGCTGCTGAGGTGACTTGACAAATTAAACCTGATGACCTGAGATTGGTCCCTGGAGCCAAAATGGTTTAAGGAAAGATCTTATTTCCACAAGAGTCCCCTGCCTCTACAGAGATGCTGCAGGCCCATGTGTGCGCTCTCTCTTGTGCTCTCTCTCTCTTGTGCTCTCTCTCTCTCTCTCTCTCTCTCTCTCTCTCTCTCTCTCTCTCTCTCACACACACACACACACACACACACACACACACACACACACAGACATACACACACACACACACACACACACACACACACCTTCCAAACACTAACATACTCAATAAATGTAAAATTGTAGTTAAGTATTTCACTATCTGATTGTAAAATGTGCACATAGGCCCCTAACAGCCAAAGCAATTGTCTAAAGAAAGGACAGGGCTAGTGGATCTATCTAGGATAATGAGGTAAGAGATTTTCTGAGCTGTTCAAGGCTATATAACAAAAGCTATTTATCACTTCACCATGACTGGGTACTACAAACCTTCTGTAACTGAGTTCTCATATTGCCATAGGTAGATTGGAAGTGGCGATGGCAGGGAAGACTCAGATGGTATTCCTACATGAAGATGTCACCATACCCTGCAAAATCCCTGGCTGAACCTCAATACTGTGGGAATCATCTAGTCTTTGAAGAAAGACAGGAATGAATCTGAGGTCCAGGTGTTTGAGTTTTATGGAGATCAACAAGAGGCAGTCCATCCTGGAGCTGATGTGTTCTTGTTGGGGCTAGAACTCGGAAATGCCTCACTCCATCTGCCCACGATGGAGCTCTTAGAAGCAGGAGAATACAGATGTAAGGTTGTGGTCACCCCTGAAGAGGCAGAGGGGACAACCAGGCTAGAAATTGTTGGTGAGTCCTCTGTGAAAGTGCCCTGAGGTTCAGATGCTGCTGGGGTAGTGGTAGGTGTGCGGATGGCCAAGCAGAGCAGAGGGTTAGAACATGGATGAAGGAATCAGGGGACATGGCTTTCAATTCCACTGCAACCTAAGTCCATAGGCAAACACTGAAGAGGATAAAGCAGGGGGATCTTGCTTATCTTTTTATTTTGTTATTTCTACACAGAAGTGCTGGTTTTAAAATTGCTTTGGTAATCACAGCTTACTATTCTTTCCTTCATAGTTCATGATCTGACATTATTTACTAATTTGTCTTTTGGAAAAATGGTTTCAGGTAGCCTAAGCTGACTAAGACTTACTGTGTCCTGGAATTCTCTTTCTCCTATCTCCATCTCCTGAGTGCTGGTGTTGCAGCTGGTGCCTCCACAGCAGGCCTTATTTGTGCCTTGTGTTATCAGTATCACAGCAGCTTTCCTGAAGGATAATTCCTGGAAATGCTCCTGACACTTCTGAATAGATGCAGGATGGCCGTACCTCCCTACAACATCTCTTTAACCTGACAGCTTATTTCCACAGCAAACACACTAAGAACCCTGTAGTGGTGTCCACTAGAGCTGTGCTCACTGCTTTTTTTAGAATCTTAAAGTAAAATTGTTAATGGTGCTATCTGAGGCAAGATGGAAAATAGGGGCGATAATAAGGAGAGGGTGGAACCCCTTACTCTGGGGAGCCTCTCACCAACTTAAAACATTTTCAGCACAATTCACACTTGTGAATACTGTGAATGTTGAACACACTGGGATATTTATTTTAAGAGTATTGGGGCTGGAGAGATGGCTCAGTGGTTGAGAACACTGTCTGCTCTTCCAAAGGTCATGAGTTCAATTCCCAGCAACCACATGGTGGCTCACAACCATCTGTAATTGGGCCTGATGCCCTCTTCTGGTGTGTCAACAACAAGATGCTCATATATATTAAATAAATATTAATTTAAAAATTATAAAAAGAGTGTTAAAATAGCAATATGCCATGTCTGTGCCTACAATGCCCCAAGTAAGGCCATCTCCTCTCCCAAGGCTTTGGCAAAGTTCCAAATAACATGAATAGCTTTGTTTACAGTGGGAAGTTCTAACTGCCTATATTTCTGTGATCTAGCCTTGTTCCCCTGTCAGGTGCCCCTCAGGGGTCACCTTCTGGAGCCAATGATTTCAGAGTCATCAGAATTCTATGTATGAGCCAGACACAGGGGTAAACACCTATAATCTAGCACTTAGAGACTGATCTCTGTAAGTCTGAGGTCAGCATCACCACATAGAGAGTTCCAGGCCAGCACCTGTCTCAAACAAGATAAACAGTGAATTCTATGTATTGTTATTTTAAAGGCAATGGAGATTATTCTCTGGGAAGCCTACATCCATGAGCTAGGATATTGGTTTCTTTCTCAGTCCTTGTGTTGAAATGTATAGTAACATACATCTCCGTGTAATAAGCTGGAAATATCCTTCCCGTTGGTTAGTTGTGAAAGTCTTTACTTAGGTCAGAGTCTGAGTTTTCTGGGGCAGAGTTAAGAATCTAGGTTTACCTGAGTCAAGGTCTCCAAAAGATAAAGAGTTCTTCCAGCTGCTGGTGGCAATTCTGAGCTATCTCCACCCTATGTCCACAACATCTTTTGTACGGCTCATGTTGGATTGTTTGGGACACTGTGGGTGAATTCCCTCCAGTATCTGGCCTAGGTGCTACTTTGTTTTGTTTCTCCTGTTTTATCTCAGGGCCCACATTGTGTTTAATGAGTACTCTGACTCCTGTAAAAGCAATCATGAGAACCATCCATTCTGTGTTCCTGGGTCAGATTGGGAGGTAGGTGGTTTTCCTGGGGCGGTGGGAGGGGAGGGAGATAACATTATGAGGCTGATTCTGTAAATACACTAAGTCTCTGCCCTAATTAGGAATTCTATTGCTGTGAATAATCACTAAGACCAAAGTAACGTGGGGAGAATGGGTATAAGGAACAAGATAAAGAAATGATACCCTGGATGAATGTAACCACGGAAACCAAGCCGTGTGTGTGTGTGTGTGTGTGTGTGTGTGTGTGTGTGTGTGTGTGTGTGTGTGTGTGTGTGTGTGTAGTGTGTATAAGATAAAATTGAAATAAAGTAAATGCCAGATGAAGTAATGTGTGAGTGCCTTAATTATGATTGGCTAAGAGTAGCTTTAAAACTGTCTGGCCACCGCCACTCACTCACTTCTATAGTCCTCGGAGATGCTGTCATGCTGAGCGATTGAGTCCACCAACCCGGATGCCTGCCACCTAAAGAAAGGAGCACACCACGGACCACGCTCCAGCTGAACCCCAAAATGGAAGAACATGTCACGAACCTTACCTGATGAGCTGCCATTGGGCCAAGCTACGACATTGGGCCAGACCGGAAGTTAGTGAAGTGTGAGTGTATGAATGAAAGTGGTTCCATTTCGCTACTTATTGCTGTTTATGAACAAACAAGTTGTTATAACCTGACCTCCGAGTCTGAGGCTTCCTTCTCGACTCTGTCCTCAATCCTGATTCTGACAATTGCTATAGTCTGTCTATTCCTCAGAATCTGTCGTTAAGAGACTGATCCTGAGGAATCAAGCTGGGGCCCCACTTAGCAGCCGCCTAGCAGCCACCTAGTGGCCACGCTTTACCAAACATTTAAATTCTGGGCCATTTACTGGGTGGTAGAATTCGGATATACTCCTAGTCTAAGCCTGAGCACCCTTACTCAGTAGGCACTGGCCTCCCTTGAAGTTGAAAATCTAAGATACCTCGAAGCCAACTCTGAGCTGACCAGGAAAGGAGGAAGAGCAGGTAAATAGGTGCAGACAAGAAGACCAAGGAGCCAGGGGGGACTGGAGCCCACCACCCTAAAGCCAACTCTGGCCAGAAGCTCCTGAGGGAGCCAAGGTAGGAGGAAGAGCAGAGGGTGAGGGTAGAAGCCCCCAAACCCTATGAGAGAGTGTTTGGCAAAAAGACTAGTAAGACGGGTGAATAAATTATTTAATGAATTATTGAAAAATCCACCAAGAAGTAATATCACCTGGTACTTTAAATAGAATACAGTAAAGGCACTGTACCACATAGCCTATAAATTAACAGGATGAGTGGACCTAAAAGGCTCATCTAGGGTATGAAAAAGATAAAATTAGAGGACAAAGAAACCTCTGACTCAGTGGAAAGAGCTTGGCAGGATACTAACTGCATAGTTAAGAATAAGACTAAGTGCAAGGAAGTTAAAATTGACATCCCATTGACAGCACCACAGCAGGTGGAGCCTGAAATAGAGAGAGCATCACAAAAGGAAGTGCCTAGTATACTAATGAAGACTATAGTCAATTTGGATAAGGATAGACTAATGGGCAAAAGGCTAGTCATGAGTATCACAAAACGATGGAAGGACTCCAATCCTTTCCAAAATGCCCTAGAGTCTGGTCAGTGACTGCCTCCTGGCTTCAGATGCTGGTAAGGGGTTCTGGACGTGCCAGCCCCTTGGAGGTTTAAATGGAAACTAAAGCATATACCCAACAGGAACTTAATGAACTTAGAAAGGATTATGCCTAAAACAGTATGAAGGCTGCATCATACATAGTAAAACTGTGGGAAAAGGGAGCAGATACAAAAATCTTATCAGACCAAGAGATGCATGAAATTAGTAATGTGGAAAATCCCACCATGTTTGATGCTTTAGAGCATGTTTTAGACAGCACCCAAGGAGACATGTACCCACCGCTTGATTGGAAAACTACAGCTTAGAGATATATGTTCTCCTCCTTAGATTTAACTCAGTTTGAGGTCTCAGCAAAATGGAATAATTTACAGGAAGCAATTCAGTTAGCAAGAAAATTGGGAGTGCTCTAGTTCATTAACAATCAGGTACCCACTCTGCAGGCAGCACCAATGTTGGCCCATTTTAGGAAAATCCTGTTAAAAGGTGCTCTACAACATCTCAGGGTGACCCTAGCTGGACCAATGCAAGGGTGTCAACCTGTGGCAGATGCCATAGACTTCTTAAAATCATACAGAGAGTTAGACTTGGAGAAGGTAGTATACCTACCTAATTAAAGGTAAGAAATTTAACAAATGAGAAGAAGGCTTAAAAACATAAGACCACTTGGAAGGCTGAATGTAGGGGCAAGACCTATGAACAAGCTGCCACCCAGGAACAATCAAAAAAGATGAGGACATCCCTTTCAACCTCAGGGACACCACATCTAAAACCCAGAGTAGTACTACCCATCATACTACCTGATGGCACCACCAAAGTGGTTAAATGGCCGATGGACACAGGTAGTGAAATTAATGTATATGCCCTAGAAGAAGGAAAGATCCTGAATACAGGCAAGATCAAAGGTTACAAGTAGAGAGAGTTGGAGGCAAAGTCAGAACTCCTATAACTAGACTAATATTGCAAATATATGATAAGAGCTATGAGCTATATTTTGCTCTCTGCAGTGCCCTAGAAAATATCGTAGGACTATACACGATACACAAATTATTTCTGAAATTTCTGAATTATAAAAGAATACCAAAAATACTACTGGCTACAGTCAAAATTCCACAGGTAAACTATTTAAAATACCACCCTCCTTCACACCACAATACTCCATAAAAGGTGGGTTGGAGGAAGTGAAGAATACCATACAAATGTTATTTTTTTTTGTAATTGTTTTGCAGTTTAATTTTGCGTTTTAAAAAATGATTGGCTTGTGTTTTTGTTTTTAAAATTACAGTCATAGAATGTACCATATCTCAAGTGACTTTCAGTTCACCTGCCCTCGATTCTGTCCCATAGAGAATGCCAGTCCCGCAAGTACAATTTCTTCTGTTACAGTAACACACATTAGTTCATACAGAATTGGTGAGCAGTGGACGCGTGCAGCATCGTGCAAGCATTGCTGTGCTCTAGAGTTGACTTTTGTACATTAGCATTTTGACCAGTAATTAATAACCACTGAATGTAGACTGTACCAATGTGACTGCCATGAGAGCAATCCAGTAAAGCCTTGTATATTATACACAATGTCCTTGCACTCCATCTCCCTCTGATTGGCACACACTCTCTACTTAAATGCCTATTGTCTGCTTTCTCATCTCTGTGGGAAGGAAACAACCAGAGCTTTTCTTTAGAGCATCATTGTGTTTTGTGCAAATCTGCTGCTCTATGTGATTTCTGTTGACCATTTCTTTCTGCTTTCCTCCAGAACTCCACACTACCAGTTTTTTCTTGGAAGTCTAGCATTTATCTTTTTACAGAAAAATATAACATTGTGGAGGGATACTAAAGAAGATCTAAACAAATGTTTGCATGTCAGAAGACTCAATATTCTAAGATATCAATCTTCCTAAATTGTAATATGGACCTAACACAATCCTAGCAAATCAAAATCTTAGCAGGCAATTTTTGTAGAAATTGACAACCAGATTCTAAAATTTATTTCAAAATACCAAAGACCCAGAATAGCTTACACATCTTTGAAAAGGAAAAGCAATATTTTAGACCCCTACTCTGATTTAAGATTTGTCACAATACATATGAAGTGGAAGTGGAAGGGGAGACTACTTAGTGGGAAAAGGGACCCAGCATGGGGTAGGCAGACGAACAAGGGTAGACAAGAACAGTGCTAATGACTGTATGAAAATGCTGCTGTGAGACCCATTACTTGGTGTACCAACTTAGAAATTAATAAAAATCATGGACAATATTAAGGTATTTGTAAACAAACAACTTGGGGTGTGCTTTTCTATTATAGCAATCAAAGATAGAGTAAGGAAATATAATATTTGTCTGTACCAAGTCCCTGAAAATCAAAATAGTAAATTTTATAGAGGTAATGATGCTGTCATCTGTTGATCTGTTGTTACAGATTAAAACTCTATCTATCTATCTATCTATCTATCTATCTATCTATCTATCTATCCTTATGCTACATACAAATGTTATTAAAAGAAGGTATTATTAGAGAACCGACACAAAGCTTTAACTACAAAGGCCCCTTTTGGCCATTAAAGAAACCAAATGGCAAATGGAGATTCACAGTAGACTACAGAAATATATACAACCTATCAGAGCAGGTGCTTGGACAATTGCCAGATGTAGAAGACATATTCCTGTGAATCAGATAGGTGGCACCTAAATGGTTAGCCACAATATACCTAATAGACATGTTCTTTGACATTCCCCTATATCCCAACTCTAGAAAAATCACCACATTCTCATGGGAAGGAAAGCAATATCAATTTGCTAGGATTCCACAAGGATACAAAAAAAGCAGCCCAATTATAGCACACAACACATTGAGATGGGCTTTAGATTCGTTCCACACACCAGAAGAAGTAATGATCTTCTCTTATATAGATGACCTCCTATTGATAGAAAAAAATAAACAAATATTACATAAAATGGTAGCAGACTTAATTGCACACCTGACAAATGAAGGATGGACCATTAATAAAGACAAAGTAAAGAGACCAGCAGAATTCCTCAGAGTAAACTGGTCAAATAGAGGACCATCCATTGGCCTAGTCAGCCATCAGTGGAAAGAGAGGCCCATTGGTCTTGCAAACTTTATATGCCTCAGTACAGGGGGATGCCAGAGCCAAGAAGTGGGAGTGGGTGGGTACGGGAGAGGGGAGGGAGAGGGTATGGGGAACTTTTGGGATAGCATTGGAAATGTAAATGAAGAAAATACCTAATTAAAATAAAATAAAATAAAATAAAAAGTTTTTTAAAAATGTCTAACATAGGTTAACCACTGGATTAAGTACAATAGTTTTAATAATTAGTCAAGAAATGGATACTATAGTCATGGAGATTTTAGTATATTAAGTAATAATTTAAAGAATAAATTTTCATACTTAATGGAAAAAAACAAGTATGTTCTCTACTTTCCAGCTACTCAGACATTTTCCTATATTCCTACTATTTGTTTTTAAATTCAATTCAGTTGCCCTTATAAGAAAACATACTCTGTACATTGTCTATTCTTTCTGACCTCCTAATAAATTTTCCATAGCCAGGAAAAAAAAAAAAAGAGGACCATCCGTTCCACCAGAACTAATTAACAAATTAAGAAACTTACCAAGATCTCAGAATAAGACAGAAACACAGCATTTAATAGGTTTATTTGGGTATTGGAGGCAACATATAACATACCTGCAATTGTTGCTTCAACCATTATACAGCAGAGTGAAAAAAGCATCTGATTTCACCTGGGGACCAACCCAGGGAGAAGCAGTAAAAATTATATTAGAGTATATAGAGAAATTTAGTAATTTAATTTACATCAACGCAGATAACACAGTGATAATAGATATCCTCTTTATAAAAGGATATGACAATTGGATTATATTTGTTAAACAACCACAAATTAAACAACTGGCTTTTATTGCAAACGCTTCCCTTGGTCAGGCACCAAGTATTCACTCTTTGAAAAAACAATATGGACGGTCTATGAAGTACTCTGCATGTGCCACAGTATCCTAAGACAGAACCTGGTAGTACTCTGATCCACCATGCCCATTCTCGAATGGGTAAAGGCACCAGAAGAGGCATGGGCAGGGCTGCTGATGGAAGGAAAGGTATTACAATGGAAATGGTACCTCTCAGAGCTCCTTCAAGGAGCAAAGGGGACAGTACCAATGGTGTCAGAGCACATACTGGCATCAATTAATGAAAGTCAGGTACCAATCACACTCAACACCTTCCCTCTCCAGAAACAGGTACCCATAGGAACATGGGGGTCAGGTCAATATTCCCCCTTACTGGTTAATGCCTGGTTTACTGATGGCTCAGCCACCACTAAAAGCAATGTGGTGTGCTGGAAAGCAGCAGCTTTCAGGCTGGAAGATGGAATGGTACTAATAGAAGAAGAAAAGAGTAAATCAGCAAAACATGCAGAAGTAATAGCAGCCCTATTGGTAGCTAGACAATCCCATAAGGATGGAAAGGACTTGCACCTCTTTATAGGTTCTTGGTGCATGGCCAATAGAGTAGCAATTTGGTCAGGAAAATGGAAAATCAATGGAAAAGACTTATGGTCTAAAGAAACTTAGATGGAGATAGCTCAAATCAAGAAAGGCATAAGAATTAAGGTATATCATGTAGACACTCACCAAAACAAAGATGACCTACAAAGCAAATATAATAACAAAACAGACAGGTTGGCAAGTATGGCAATAAAACTTAAGGTACATTATCAAAGAGAACAAACAGGACCTACAAAATTTTAAATTAAGAGGAAATGGACCAAAGTGACACCCTACACACAGACAGAGGTTACAAGAGAGGAAATAGAGCAAATACAAAAATTCCTTAGACATGCAGGAAGCCACGCAACATACCAATGGTTCACACAAAGGAACATAGCCGTAACATGGAATAAAATTAAGAATGCCATACAGAAATGTGAAGGATGTCCTGCAACCAAAACCAGATTTAAAAATAATTACCATGATATAGGCACTCATAGACTACATTCTAATCACACACTCCAAATTGATTGACCATTAAATGAGTCTAGGAAACAGTACGCATGCACAATAGTAGATGTCTGCAAAGGATTAAGTATGGCCAAATCAGGGCCCAAAGCAGACCAAAAACTAACAATATTTATATTATGGTCATGGATTTCAGCCTTATTGTATACCTTGACTAATACAAAGTGATCAAGGAACCCTCCTTACTGGTAAAATCATACAGAGACTAGCAAAACATCTTGACATAATGTGGGAATTCCACCTGGCCTATAACCCAACAGCAGCAGGTAGTATTGAAAGATTCAATGGATTACTTAAAGTAAAATTAATAGCACATAAAGATAGACCACTTTCTGAAGCTCTGGTGAAAGCTATATTTGAATTAAATAGCAGACCTGGAACCAGCAGATGATCTCCAATTGAGGAAGTCCTCAGCACACAGACTGATATAGATTATCCAGATTTAAAAAAAAAAAAAAAAAACAGAAGTACAATCAAACCCTATGCTTGCATCTGCAGGCACAAGGATAAACTAACCCAGACAGAAATCATAGCACCAGGCACGGGAAACACCTTGTGGACCACAGATAGTAAGGAAGGACTGCAACTAACCAAACTAGAGGACTTAGCATCACACTTAACAGGAAATGTGTGTATGTGTGTGTGAGAGAGTATTGATGTATACAGTAATCCATATTATTGTTGTTTCTCTGGGAATCATTCCAGAGTGTAAACCTCAGTGTGCACTTCTATGACCAAATACATAATAATCATACTACTACTAGCCTGATAGCCAACTATACTATTTGCTGGCTAAATACTGTGGCAAGAAAAGATTGAAAACTCTGACTGTGCGGTTGGCTGGTTGGATAACAACAGGATCCGATGTTATGATAACATTGTTACCAGGAACATGTAAATAAGAAAAGGAATAAGAAAAAACAAAACAGATAAGTTGCCATGAGAACTATGACTCAATATTTTGCTCCAGCCAAGAGGTCCACAACTGGTTCCAGGAGGCCTCCTTCTTTTGAAGATTTCGCCTCAGTCTGTGGAACTTGTCACACAGATTCTACTGGTGTTGGTGTGGCAAAATATGAACTGGACACAATGTACAGAATTTGCTGTACCTTACCCACTTAAGAGTGGCATAACCCTTCTACCTAAACCATGGGGAAATAGGTGTCCCAGGGAGTTACATGACCACCTATACTCAGAAGTCCAGAGGACATGGAACAAGACAAACTGGCACTGTGTAACAGGCTTCCAGAACCGACCCTGGTTCAGCAAGCTAAGCTATTACCCTGACTTAAGGTGGGCCACCAGAATAGAAACACAACAATGGCCCACATGGAAAGATGGGGTATAGCAGCCAGAGGCTACATGAACTGGTTTCCTGAGAAGAAAGCTGGGGCTGTATGGGAGAGACAACAAGAGAAGAACAAAACCAAGACAAGTTTCTGATCAAGGCCCAAAGTTTACTTTTTGAGTCTGAACTTTAAAAGGGGGAAAGCCTATCACCACCACCACCACCATGCCAGAATCTCATTGCTTTGTCAGAATCTTGTCAGGAAAATAGGTTCAGCCTCTCAGCAGGTAGTGGCATCTTGGAGGAAACTGCAGATGTGGCAGGACAATAGACTTTATCTAGGTGGGAAGACTCCACCTTATGTGGGCTAGCCAACTGTGGCATAAACAAGAACTAAATCAGCCCACTCAAGGTTGGGGGAGGGCACAATTGGGTATCAGCCATGGCCCTGGGGATAGAATATTATATACAACCACTAGTATTAACCAGCATCCTACCACAACCATGCCAGGCAATATTACATGGAAAAAAAAATACCCTATGCACAATGCTGAAGGCAACACACAAATGCTTTTTGGTAGCTCAGGGATATTCATGGATGTCAGGATAGAGTAGAGAAAATGACACCAACAGAATGCCAGGCGTTGTCTGGAACTGCTCCAGCAGAAACTCTTGTTCTACAAGACCAAAGGAAGAAAGGCATAAAGTACTAACAGAGCATGGGAAATCAGAAGAAGAAGTAGGACTCCACATGCATGAGGCTCATGCTACACACACCCTACTCAAAGGAAATACAGCAGTATTCTTACCATTATGTAAGGAGTCCAGAGGTTATGAGTATACCTCATTAATGGCTCTCTGGGATCAAGGAGCTGGCATTACAGGAATAGTACAAATACAGGAAGTATGGAAATATATAAAGAAGCCAATACCCATTTTGGGGGGACTGCCAATGATAAGGAGAAACATATCCATGACAGGAGGAAACTTACCTAATGCATCCAGAATCAAGAAGGAAAACATAAACATGAATCCAAAAGGAACATACTTTATATTATTATTACAAAACATTACCTAATACAATCAACATCACTATATGACCACATGTGATAAGAAGGAAGAATATAAAACAATCAAGTACATTTCTGACACACCAGTAATCAACACACAAATGGATTTCCCTGTACCATGGGATATACTAGGAAACATTACTGCAGTTAATTTTCCAGAAAGAAAGGTAACCACAAAGTTTGGGGCAGCACCCAGTCAGGTACTCTATGGAATCGACAGCATAACAATACCTATTTTTGTACTGGGGCATATAAAGTTTGCAAGACCAAGGGGCCTCTCTTTACAATGATGGCTGACTAGGCCATCTTCTGCTACATATGCAGCTAGAGACACTAGAGGCAGCTAGAGAGCTCTGGGGATACTGATTAGTTCATATTATTGTTCCACCTATAGGGTGGCAGACCCCTTCAGCTCCTTGGGTACTTTCTCTAGCTCCTCCATTGAGGGTCCTGTGTTCCATCCTTATAGATGACTGTGAGCATCCACTTCTGTATTTGCCAGGCACTGGCATAGCCTCACAAGAGACAGCTATATCAGGGTCCTTACAGCAAAATCTTGCTGGCATATACAATAGTGTCTGCGTTTGGTGGAAGTGTGAGTAAGTGGGTAGGGGAGGAGGAGAGGTGGAGGGTGTAGGGGACTTTTGGGATAGCATTTGAAATGTAAATGAAGAAAATGTCTAATAAAAGTTTTTAAAAACAAACAAACAAAAAACAAAATATTGTGAATAACTTTGAAATATATGTGAAGTTCTTATGCTTAGATAACTTAGAACAGTTATTTAACTATTCTGTTAAATATTTCAGTGATTTTTAGTAATTGCAATAGATTTTCTTACTTTGCTTTAAAAAGAGGCAATACACTATAAGCTTGATAATTTTATACCTTTGGTGAGAGCATACCAATTTATGTAAAGCAAACATTATGATATTGATCATTCATCCATGAAATAAGATAAACTAAAAATATTTCCTTGCTATTTTCTTGATAATAAACTTTGTAGTTGTTTAAATAACATCTACTAAATAACATCTGGAACAGTTTAAAAAAAAACTACTTTTAAGTACAGAGGATTTAACAAAATTAGATGCAAGAAAAACAATTTAGATCTTGTATCCCTGGTCCCTTAGAGACCAGCTTGCACAGGAGAGCACGCAAGCTGTAGAAGCAACATAGCTTCTGGGACAGGGCCCGTTTTAGGCCTTCATCTTCAGCCAGGAGGCAGAGCTGAGCTCCAGACCTCTGTGCACCTTCCCTGAAAGAGGAGAGCTTGCCTGCAGAGACTGCTCTGACCACTGAGACCCAGGAGAGAGTTGGTCTCCCAGGAGTGCTGACAGAGGCTAAAGAACCACAGGAGGAACAAGCTCCAGCAAGAAACAGCTAGAACATCTAACACCAGAGATTACCAGATGGTTAAAGGCAAATGAAGAAAATCCTACTAACATAAACCAAGACCAGTGGGCATCATCAGAACCTATTAAGTCCACCAAACACACCCAAAAAGCAAGATTCAGATTTAAAAACATATCTCATGATGCTGGTAGAGAATTTTAAGAAGGACATTAATAACTCACTTTAAAAATACAGGACAACACTGCTAAACAGGTAGAAGCCCTTAAAGAGGAAGCACAAAATCCCCTCAAGTAATTACAGGAAAACACAACCAAACAGGTGATAGAATTGAACAAAACAATCCAAGATCTAAAAATGGAAGTAGAAACAATGAAGAAAACCCAAAGGGAGACAACTCTGGAGATGGAAACCCTAGGAAAGAAATCAGGAACCGTGGATGTGAGCATCAGCAACAAAATACAAGAGATGGAAGAGAGAATCTCATATGCAGAAGATACCATGGAAAACATTGACAGACAGTCAAAGAAAATTCAAAAAGCAAAAAGATCCTAACCCAAAACATCCAGGAAATTCAGGACACAATGAGAAAACCAAACCTAAGAATAATAGGTATAGAGGAGAAGGAAGATTTTCAACTAAAGGAACAGTAAATATCTTCAACAAAATTATAGAAGAAAACTTCCCTAACCTAAAGAAAGAGATGACCATGAACAGACAAGAAGCCTACAGAACTCCAAATAGACTGGGCCAGAAAGGAAATTCCTCCTCACACATAATAATCAGAAAAACAAATGAACTAAATAAAGATAGAATATTAAAAGTAGTAAGGGGAAAAAGTCAAATAACATATAAAGGCAGACCTATTAGAATTGCACCAGACTTCTCACTGGAGACTATGAAAGCCAAAAGATCCTGGGCAGATGTTATACAGACCCTAAGAGACCACAAATGCCAGCCCAGGCTACTATAGTCAGCAAAACTCTCAATTATCATGGAGAAACCAAAATATTCCAAGAAAAAACCAAATTCACACAATATCTTTCCAGGAATCCAGCCCTTCAGAGGATAATAAAGGGAAAACTCCAACACAAGGAGAGAAAGGACAACCTGGAAAAAACAAGAAAGTAATCCTTCAACAAACATAAAAGAAGTCAGTAGCAAGAACAGAATCCCAACTCTAACAATAAAAATAACAGGAAGCAACAATTACTTTTACTTAATATCTCTTAATAGTAATGGACTCAATTCCCAAATGAAAAGGCATAGATTAACAGACTGGATACATAAACAGGACCCAACTTTTTGCTGCTTACAGGAAACCCACCTCAGGGAAAAAGACAGATACTACCTCAGAGTAAAATGGTTGGAAAACAATTTTCCAAGCAAATGGTCCAAATAAACAAACTGGAGTAGCCATTCTAATATAGAATAAAATAGATTTCCAACCCAAAATTATCAAAAAAGACAAGGAGGGACACTTCATACTCATCAAAGGTAAAATCTTCAAAGATGAACTCTCAATTCTGAATATATATGCTCCAAACGCAAGGGCATCCATATTCGTTAAAGAAACTATAGTAAAGGTCAAAGCACATATTGCACCTCACAAAATAATAGTGAGAGGTTTCAACACCCCACTCTCATCAATGGACAGATCCTGGAAACAGAAACTAATCAGAGACACCTGTAAACTATCAGAACTTATGAAACAAATGGGATTTAACAGATATTTACAGAACATTTTATCCTAAAATAAAAGGATATACCTTCTTCTTAGCACCTCATGGCACCTTCTCCAAAATTCGCCATATAATTGGTCAGAAAACAGGCCTCAACAGATGCAAAAATATTGAAATTATCCCATGCATCCTATCGATCACCACGAACAAAGGCTGATCTTCAATAACAACATAAATAATAGAAAGCCAACATTCACATGGAAGCAGAACAATACTCTACTCAATGATACCTTGGTCAAGGAAGAAATAAAGAAAGAAATTAAAGACTTTTTAGACTTTAATGAAAATGAAACCACAACATACCCAAATTTATGGGACACAATGAAAGCAGTCCTAAGAGGAAAACTCATGGCTCTGAGTGCCTCCAAAAAGAAACTAGACAGAGCATACACTAGCAGCTTGACAACAAACCTAAAAGCTCTAGAACAAACAGAAGCAAATTCACCCAAGAGGAGTAGACAGCAGGAAATAATCAAATTTAGGGCTAAAATCAACCAAGTGGAAACAAAAAGAACTATACAAAAAATCAACCAAACCAGGAGGTGCTTCTTTGAGAAAATCAACAAGATAGATTAAACCCTTAACCAGACTCACTAGAGCACACAGGGACAGTATCCTAATTAACAAAATCAGAAATGAAAAGGGAGACATAACAACAAAACCTGAGGAAATCCAAAACATCATCAGATCCTACTACCAAAGGCAATACTTAACATAACTGGAAAACCTGAATGAAATAGACAAATTTCTAGACAGATACCAGGTATCAAATTTAAACTGGGATCAGATTAATGACCAAAACAGTTCCATATCCCCTAAAGAAATAGAAGCAGTCATTAATAGTCTCCCAAGCAAAAAAAAAAAAAAAAAAAAAAAAGCCCAGGACCAGACAGGTTTAGTGCAGATTTCTAGCAGACCTTCAAAGAAGACCTAATTCCAATTCTCCTCAAACTATTCCACAAAATAAAATAAAAACAGAAGGTATTCTGCCCAATTCTTTCTATGAAGCCACAATTACTCTGATACCTAAACCACATAAAGACTCAACAAAGATAGAGAACTGCTGACCAATGTCCTTTATGAATATCAATGCAAAAATACTCAATAAAATCCTCACAAACCAAATCCAAGAACACATCAAAACGATCATCCATCATGATCAAGTAGGTTTCATTTCAGGGATGCAGCAATTGTTTAATATATGGAAATCCATCAATGTAATCCACTATATAAACAATCTCAAAGACAAAAACCACATGATCATCTCCTTAGATGTGGAGAAAGCATTTGACAAAATCCAACACCCATTCATGATAAAAGTCTTGGAAAGATCAGGAATTCAAGACACATACCTAAACATAATAAGAGCAATATACAGCAAATCAGTAGCCAACATCAAACTAAATGGAGAGAAACTCGAAGCAATCCCACTAAAATCAGGGACTAGACAAGGCTTCCCACTTTCTCCCTACCTATTCAATATAGTCCTAGCCAGAGTAATTAAACATCAAAAGGAGATTAAAGGGATACAAATTGGAAAGAAAGAAGTCAAAATATCACTATTTGCAGATGATATGATAGTATATATAAGTGATCCTAAAAATTCCACCAGAGAATCCTAAACCTGATAATCAGCTTCAGTGAAGTAGAATATAAAATTAACTCAAACAAGTCAATGGCCTTTCTCTACACAGAAGATAAGCTGAAAAAGAAATTAGGGAAACAACACCCTTCACAATAGTCTCAAATAATATAAAATACCTTGGTGTGAGACTCTAACTAAGGAAGTGAAAGATCTGTATGATAATAAGGTCAAGTCTTTGAAGAAAAAAATCAAAGAAGATCTCAGAAGATGGAAAGGTATTCCATGCTCATGGATAGGCAGGATCAATGTAGTAAAAATGGCTATCTTGCCAAAAGCAATCTACAGATTCAATGCAATCCCCATCAAAATTCCAACTCAATTTTTCAACGAATTAGAAAGGGTAATTTGCAAATTCATCTGGAATAACAAAAAACCTAGGATAGCAAAAACTATTCTCAATGATAAAAGAAACTGGTGGAATCACTATACCTGACCACAATACAGTACTACAGAGCAATTGTGATAAAAAAAAAAAAAAAACTGCATAGTACTGATACAGCAACAGACAGGTAGATCAATGGAATAGAACTGAAGACACAGAAAAGAACCCATACACCTATGGTCACTTGATTTTTGACAAGGGAGCTAAAACCATCCAATTGGGGGAAAAAAAAACAGCATTTTCAACAAATAGTGCTGGCACAATTGGCCGTTATCATGTAGAAGAATGTGAATTAATCCATTCTTATCTCTTTGTACTAAGGTCAAATCTAAGTGGATCAAAGAACTCCACATAAAACCAGAGACACTGAAACTTATAGAGGAGAAAGTGGGGAAAAGTCTCGAAGATATGGGCACAAGGGAAAAATTCCTGAACAGAAGAGCAATGGCTTGTTCTGTAAGATCTAGAATTGACAAACGGGACCTCATAAAATTGCAAAACTTCTGTAAGGCAAAAGACACTGTCAATAAGACAAAAAGACCACCAACAGATTGGAAAAGGATCTTTTACCAATCCTAAATCAGATAGAAACTAATATCCAATATATATAACAAACTCAATAAGATTGACTCCAAAAAATCAAATATCCCTATTAAAAAATGGGTTACAGATCTAAACAAAGAATTTTCAGCTGAGGAATACCGAATGGCTGAGAAGCATCTGAAAAAATGTCAACATCCTTAATCATCAGGGAAATGCAAAACAAAACAACTCTGATACTCCACCTCACACCAGTCAGAATTGCTAAGATCAAAAATTCAGGTGACAGCATATGAGCAACACTCCTCCATTGCTGGTAGGGTTGCAAGCTTGTACAACCACTCTGGAAATCAGTCTGGTGGTCTGTCAGAAAATTGGACATAGTACTACCGGAGGATCCAGCAATAGCTCTCCTGGGCATATACCCAGAAGATATTCCAACTTGTAATAAGAACACATGCTCCACTATGTTCATAGCAGCCTTATTTATAATAGCCAAAAGCTTGAAAGAACCCAGATGTCCCTCAACAGAATAATGGATACAGAAAATGTGGTACATTTGCACAATGGAGTATCATGCAGCTATTAAAAACAATGAATTTATGAAATTCTTAGGCAAATGGATGGATCTGGAGGGTATCATCCTGAGTGAGGTAACCCAATCACAAAAGAACTCACTTGATATGCACTCACTAATAAGTGGATATTAGCCCAGAAACTTAGCATACCCAAGATACAGTTTGCAAAGCACATGAAAATCAAGAAGGAAGACCAAAGTGTGGATACTTTGGTATGTGGATACTCCTCCTTAGAATAGGGAACAAAATACTCATGGAAGGATTTACAGAGACAAAATTTGGAGCTGAGGTGGAAGGATGGACCATCCAGAGGCTGCCCCACTCGGGGATCCATCCCATAATCAGCCAACAAACCCAGACACTATTATATATGCCAGCAAGATTTTGCAGATAGGACCCTGATAGCGCTCTCTCTTGTGAGGCTATTCCAGTGCCTGGCAAATACAGATGTGGATGCTCACAATCATCTATTGGATGGAGCAAAGGACCACCAATGGAGGAGCTAGAGAAAATACCCAAGGACCTGAAGGGGACTGCAACCCTATAGGAGGAACAACAATATGAACTAACCAGTACTCCCAGAGCTCATGTCTCTAGCTGCATATGCAGTAGAAGATGGCCTAGTTGACCATCATTGTGAAGAGTGGCCCTGCAAACATTGGTCTTGCAAACATTATGTACACCCAGCACAGGGGAACGCCAGGACCAAGAAGCAGGAATGAGTTGGTTGGGAAGCAGGGCAGGAGGAGGGTATAGGGGACTTTCAGGATAGCATTTGAAATATAAATGATGAAAATATCTAATAAAAATTGTAAAAAAAGATGATAATGAATCAAATGTATACTTTTATATATACTGGGTGAAAGTTCCACTAATGGGACTAGAGTATTAATAGTAGAGTATTAATGGTTACTATATCCCACCAGCCTTTTGTCTTTTGTCTTTGTTAATATTTTCTTTTATATTTTCAATGTGGAAAGAATAAAAAGAATTAAATTGAAAATAAAATAAAATAAAAATAAAGTTAAAAATCCCTTCATGTGAATGCAAAGAAAGAAAGAGAGAGAGAGAGAGAGAGAGAGAGAGAGAGAGAGAGAGAGAGAAAGAAAGAAAGAAAGAAAGAAAGAAAGAAAGAAAGAAAGAAAGAAAGAAAGAAAGAAAGAAAGAAAACCAATTTAATAGCAACAAATATACCAGTGGTTGGCTGCTATTTAACCTTAGCAGCCTAACACCCAAATACCACATCAAGGCATCAAAAAGGACTATACAATGGTGGAAAACTTGGGGAATCAAACATAACAATGCAAGAACCATATATCTTTCAGGCTTACCATATTATTTTAGCTACATATTACCACACTCCCAATATCAAGACTAGCAAATGTCAGATTGGACAGCAGAAAAGCCAAAAGCAAGCCCTATGCTGACAGGCATAGATGACTGGAATAAGATCTTATGCTTACCCATGTCACTACAAGACTGCCACAAATCAGACCACTCACACAATACTACTTGGTTGGTAGACAGAGGAGGATTCAACATTACAACAGACTATGCAGATATCAATAAAACCAGCATAAGATTCATGATGGAATATTACCCACCAGGATGATTAAATCCACCACCTGGACCACCCTCAGTCCAAGAGACACCATTTGTAATACCAGACACAACCTTACCAGTAGAAATAGTATTGATTCCTAGAATCAAGAAGATCCAGATTTTCATTTCATTGCAAGCCTTTAAACCTCCTAAGTTACATTGTTCAGAAATAGACACCTTATCATATCAATACAGCAGCCCAAAATAAGTTCAGCAGAAGACCCCTAGAGGCACTGGCCATAGGAGCTTTCATGGCTGGAGCATTATTAGGAGGCTTGATGGGAGGAACAGTAGCAAAAGCAGTAGTCACAAACATGAAGGCAAAAATCTATAATATCCAGGAAAGTAACAAGAAAACAGCCCAGGCACTCCACTCACTATCAAGAAGCATAGATTTACTCCACATCATGGTAAACACCATGAATACAGAAATACAAGTATTTATTTATAAACACAGGAGTATAACAGAACAAGGAACCTTATAACTCAGAACCATAACTTAATTATATGCCAAATGTATAAAAGTAATCAGAAGTAGAAAGAATTAGATACCCTTTTCACAACAGGACTAGGAAGAAGGACTCCAGACTTCCAAACGTTATTAGATAACAAAAAAGGATCATATTGAGCAGAAGGCATATGTAAGATACACCTAATACAGGTATTCCTGGACAACGAATACCCAGGGTATCACACTAAAGCCATACCACAGAAACTAGGCAACGAATTTATAATACTGGTTGATCACTTCCTGTGGTCATCAATTAACACCACTAATAGCTCTCTCTATATATATACCACTTGAAGACACCATTAAATTAGGAGCAAACACATATGTCTAACCACACCTACCAGACACAAAGATGCAAAACACATCATTTGCAATGTTGAAATTAACAACCATAACAGAAGACATGGGGAACTATAACTTTATACTATGCACACCCACACCAAAAATAGCCACATGCAGATGGCTAAATGAACCATTCATGAACATTTCCAAAGCATATTTTAATTTAACAGGCAGATGTTAAATGCTCTGATGATGAACTACTCACAGGCCACAATGGATAATACGACAATCATGACTACTGTTGATCCTGGAGGGAAAACATTGCTTTGACTCCAATGGTCTATTCTATTTTGGAGAAGAACAAGATAACAACTTTGTTCAAAAATGAATGAGATCTTCGAAATCATGATATATATTGAAAAACAATTAGCATCATTAGATGCCAAAATCAAGAAAGAAAGCATCAACCTGGGCAATATTCAGAGTGAAATACATAACTTGGTTGGCCTATTGAAAGCCAACACCATCAGGGAAATGCAAATTAAAACAACCCTGAGATTCATCACACACCAGTCAGAATGGCTAAGATCAAAAATTCAGGTGACAGCAGATGCTGATGAGGATGTGGAGAAAGAGGAACACTCCTCTACTGTTGGTGGAATTGCAAGCTTGAATAACCACTCTGGAAATCAGTCTGGCAGTTTCTCAGAAAATTGGACATGGTACTACTGGAGGATCCCACAGTACCTCTCCTGGGCATATATCCAGAATATGTTCCAACTAGTAAGAAAGAAACATGCTCCACTATGTTCATAGCAGCCTTATTTATAATAGCCAGAAGCTGGAAAGAACCCAGATGCCCCTCAACAGAGGAATGGATACAAAAAATGTGGTACATTTACACAATGGAGTACTACTCAGCTATTAAAAAGAATGAATTTATGAAATTCCTAGGCAAATGGTTGGACCTGGAGGGCATTATCCTGAGTGAAGTAACCCAATCACAAAAGAACTCACATGATATGTACTCACTGATAAGTGGATATTAGCCCAGAAACTTAGAATACCCAAGATATAAATTACAATTTGCAAAACACATGAAACTCAAGAAGAACAAAAACCAAAGTGTGGACACTTTGCTTCTTCTTAGAATTGGGAACAAAACACCCATGGAAGGAGTTACAGAGACAAAGTTTGGAGCTGAGACAAAAAGATGGACCATCTAGAGACTGCCATATCCAGGGATACATCCCATAATCAGCCTCCAAACCCTGACACCATTGCATACACTAGCAAGATTTTGCTGATAGGACCCCAGTATAGCTGTCTCTAGTGATACTACGCCGGGGCCTAGCAAACACATAAGTGGATGATCACAGTCAGCTATTGGATGGATCACAGGGCCCCCAATGGAGGAGCTAGAGAAAATACCCAAGGAGCTAAAGGGATCTGCAACCCTATAGGAGGAACAACATTATGAACTAACCAGTACCCCGGAGCTCTTGTCTCTAGCTGCATATGTATCAAAAGATGGCCTAGTCGGCCATCACTGGAAAGAGAGGCCCATTGGACACACAAACTTTATATGCCCCAGTACAGGGGAACGCCAGGGCCAAAAAGTGGGAGTGGGGGGGGGGGTAGGGGAGTGGGGAGAAGGGTATGGGGGACTTTTGGGATAGCATTGGAAACGTAAATGAGGAAAATACCTAATAAAAAAAAAAGAAAGCCAACACCATAATCGATAAAAATTGGGACAAGGAGATAACTAAATGTGGCCTGTAAGAAACCATTAGCAGATGGTCTGTATGACATCTGCCCAGGATCTTCTCTGGCTTTCATAAACTCTGTTGAGAAGTCTGGTGTAATTCTGATAGACCTGCCTTTATATGTTACTTGGCCTTTTTCCCTTACTGCTTTTAATATTCTTTCTTTGTTTAATACATTTGGTGTTTTGATTATTATGTGTCAGGAGGAATTTCTTTTCTGGTCCAGTCTATTTGGAGTTCTGTAGGCTCCTTGTATGTTCATGGGTATCTCTTTCTTTAGGTTAGGGAACGTTTCTTCTATAATTTTGTTGAAGATATTTAACTGGCCCTTTGAGTTGGGAATCTTCATTCTCATTTATACCTATTATCTTTAGGTTTGGTCTTCTCATTGTGTCCTGGATTCCTGGACGTTTTGGGCTAGGATCTTTTTTGCTTTTTGAATTTTCTTTGATTGTTCTGTCAATGTTTTCCATGGTATCTTCTGCACCTGAGATTCTCTCTTTTATCTCTTATATTCTGTTGGTGATTCTCGCATCTATGACTCCTGATCTCCCTCCTAGGTTTTCTATCTCCAGGATTGTCTCCCTTAGTGATTGTTTTATTGTTTCTATTTCCATTTTTAGATCTTGGATGGTTTTGTTCATTTCCTTCACCTGTTTGTGTTTTTCTGTAATACTTTAAGGGATTTTTGTGTTTCTGCTTTAAGGGCTTCTAGCTGTTTACTTGTGTTCTCCTGTATTTCTCTAAGAGAGTTAGTTATGTCCTTCTTAAAATTCTCTATCACTCTCATGAGATTTTAAACCTGAATCTTGCTTTTCTGGTTTGCCGGGGTATTCAGGGCTTGCTGTGGTGGGAAAACTGGGTTCTGATGATGCCAAGTAACCTTGTTTTCTGTTGCTTATGTTCTGATGCTTGCCTCCCACCATCTGATTGTCTATAGTGCTACCTGCCCTGGCTATCCTTGACTGGAGCCTATCCTTCCTGTGATCCTGGTTGTGTCAGAACTCCTCAGATTTCAGCTGTCTCTGTGATCCTGTGATTCTGGGATCCTATGATCTTGAGATCCTGAGTGTGTCAGAGCTCCTGGGAGTTAAGCTGCCTCTGGGACCCTGAGATCCTGATGTGACCAAACTCCTGGGATCCTGGGATCCTGGGATCTTGTGGACCTGGGCATATTAGAGTGCCTGGAAATGGAGCTTTTTCTGCTTGTTGTGGGACGGGATGAGGAGTTCGGGCCCAAGGTCTGCTCAGGGCACCGGCCCAGACCAGAAGGAACCTATGCCACTGGTCGGGTGGAGTTCCTGGGTGATCGGGTCCCTCTGGTTCCAGTTACTCCCAGTGTTGGGACAGATGTTGTGTCCTCCTCACCTCTGATCCTATGATCCTGGGTGTGTTAGAGCACCTGGGAGTGGAGCTTCCTCTAGGTATTGTGGGACTGGCTGCAGAGTTCATGCCCAAAGTCTCCTCAGGGCACTGACCCAGACTGGAAGAAACCCATGCCACTCCTATTATGGATTCATGTTACTCTGACCTTAGAGTCCACTGTCACCCTGTTGTGTTTGGCTACCCCTGCTGGTTCAGCAGTTGGCCTGCACTGTCTCCTTAAGATCTGCTGTCCTTACGGAAGAAAAGGAGGATAAAGGCCAGCCAGTCACTGTGACCAGATCAGGAAAGGATACTATGTCCAGTTCCTTTCCTTCTTCAGCTCTCGTGTGTAACACTCATACACTGTGGAGCTGATGGAAGTCTGTAACTGGATCTTTCACCTTTGACATGGTGTTGGTGATTAAAGAGGTGTTTCAGTCAATAGCTTGCACCTACTACTATACTTGTTCTTCTGCTATGGTAATAGTCAACAGCTACTGAGTATTTATTTATTTATTTATTTATTTATTTATTTATTTATTTATTATATGTAAGTACACTGTAGCTGTCTTCAGACACCCCAGAAGAGGGCATCAGATCCCAATACAGATGATTGTGAGCCACCATGTGATTGCTGGGATTTGAACTCAGGACCTTCAGAAGAGCAGTCAGTGCTCGTAACCACTGAGCCATCTCTCCATTCTCTGAGTCTTTCTTTATTAAAGACCTAAGCAATGTTTAAGTTAATTGTCCCAGTTATGGCTAGTATGAGCATGGAAAGATTAGAAGCTAAAAGGGGGGATATATGTTTACAAAATTTTTTTTCCTAGAAAATATTTCACTATGTAGCCTTGGCTGTCCTAGTGATTGCTCTGTACATCAGGCTGGCCTCGAACTCACAGAGATCTACTCTGCCTCTGCCTCTCTCCCCGGCCCTCATTGTGGTGGGACTGAAGAGGTGCACCACCACACCTGGCTTAGAATAGGTTTCATTGATGAAAGAGAAAACCAGAGGACTGTCCAGATGGCTCGTTGGGCAAAGGCTCAGTGCTAAGCCTGGTGACCCAGTTAGTGGATGGGGAAAACTGACATAATTATTCTAAACAGTAGAGCAGAGAAAGAATGTGCAGATGGGTGGTGTTCTCTCTCTTTCTCTCTCTCTCTCTCTCTCTCTCTCTCTCTCTCTCTCTCTCTCTCTCTCTCTCTCTCTCTCAGAAAGAATCCTTCTTATTAGCTCTGGCTGTCCTGAAACTCACTATGTAGACCAGGCTGGTATCTAACTCACAGAGATGCAGCTGCCCCGCCCACAGAGTCACCATGGTGCCACCACAGTTCAGCTGCACAGTGGTGTCTAATGTGTCAGTCAGTATCAGCTATGGGACTTGACAATATAGATTGTGGCATCTTTCCCAGGTCTCTGGTTTGCAAGGCCAGTGTAGGAATTTGCATTTCTGCCAAATGGTCCAGGATCTCCCCTTAAGAGCCACTACTCACAGGCAGCTGGATACTTTGGTGTAAGTCAGTACAGGTGTCAGCCTTGCTGCTGAGTAAGTTCCCTAGGGGATTCAAATATTCAGCAATACAGGGAAGTCCCTCAGAAGAAACATAAACTCTAAGAATAGTTTCAGAGAGTCCCCTCCCTGCCAGATTAAACAATAGAAGCCAAGAGTTTCCACAGAAGCCCACATGGAAGAGGTTTAGAAAGAGGACACTCTCCCACTGGCTGAGTTGCGTAAAGGCTGGGCAATGTGCTCCATGGTCCCAGCTTTGTGAGCTGTCACCTATGCTGGACTGGGCTTTGGTGATGTGCTGTCCTTGAGTCATTTCTGCTCCTGGAAGTAATCCCTCACTCATACTCCTGTACATAACCCCTATAAAGCTCATTGGTTCGCCAAGTTGGACTTTGGTAGTATCAGTAGTTTTGGTCTGCCCTGGTTGGCATGGAACTTGCAATGTAGGCTATGCAGATCACAAACTTACCTTGCAGTAATCCTCCTGCCTCTGCTTCCTGAGAGTTCTGAGATTCTTGTTGTGTGCCTCTGAGAGGTCTTCCTGAAGAGTTCTGAGATACATGTGGCCTATTTGGCATTTTATTGCTGTATTTATTTAAAATCTCATTGACCAGAAAGCAACTTGTCTTGGTTAGCGTTTTATTTCTATCGGTTTATGTCATGAGCATGGCAGGTTATAAATTGTTGGTGTTTGTTTTTAATATTTTTATTTTACATTTATCTGTGAGTCTGTACACTTGCATGCAGTGCCCACAGAGGGCGCCAGAAATCTGGGACTGATGCTGCAGGCAGATGTGAGCTGCCAGCAGCCTCTGGAACAGCAGCAATGCTCTCAGCTGCTGACCCATTTATCTTTTCAGCACACTCCTCTGACTTTCTTAAATTTAATTTTATTTAAACTTTATGTGTATGGGTGCTTTGACTGTGTGTATGTCTGTGCACTGGGCATGCCTGAAGCCTGCAGAGGCTAGAAGACTGTCTTACCCACTGAGCCATCTCTCCAGCTCCTTGTCATATTTTTCAACACAGGATCTCAGGCTGGGAATGTGGTTCAGTTGGTGGAACATTTGCCTAGCATGCAGGAAGCCCTGACTCTGCTCATCCCCAACACTGAGTACCATTTGGTCTGGTGGTACCTGACTGTTGTCTAAGCAGTTCGGAGAATTAGAACCTTACTGTCTGAACTGTATAATGTGTATAGACTGAAAAAAAGAATAAGTCTTAGAGTAGACAGGTCTCTAACTCACTGGGTGGTTCAGGAGACCCGTGAACCTCTGACCTTCCAGCTCTCGTCTCCCAGGTGCTAGGAATGTGGATGGGCATCATCCTGGGATATAACTGGGCATTTGGTAAGGCTGACAGAAGACTTGTTTCTTAATTACATGATATTCAAAGAGCAGGTTATGCTCCTGAGTAGCTTGAAACTTAGTTAAATGTATACATTAAAAAAATAAGGCTAGATCTTCCCAGCCAGAGGACAAGTGCCTGCCCGGCCCGGGAGGCTTTTGCCTCAGGATAGGCGGAAGCCATCTTGGTTCCAGGACTGCGCTCAAAGTAGTCTGCACAGGTGAGAGTGTGCACTACAGAAGCTAACAGGTTCTGGGACAGGCAGGAGTCACAGAGCTTCTGAGGCAGCGCCCTTATCGGGCTCCAGACATCCGGCCACCTTCCCTGCCAGAGGACAGGTGCCCACCTGGCCCAGAAGGCTTTTGGCTCAGGATTCGTGGGAGCCATCTTTGTTCCGGGACTGCACCTAAAGTAGTCTGCACAAGTGAGAGTGTGCACTACAGAAGCTGAGAGCTTCTGGGACAGGCCAAAGCAACGCAGCTTCTGGGAAAGGTACTGTTTTGGGCCTTCGTCTTCGGCCAGGAGGGAGGTCCAAATGCCAGATATCTGTGCACCGTCCCTGTAAGAGGAGAGCTGGCCTGCAGAGAGTGCTCTGACCATTGAAACACAGAGGAGAGAGCTAGTCTCCCCAGTCTGCTGATACAGGGTAAGAGAATCACCAGAGGAACAATCTCTAAACAGAGACAACTATAACAACTAACTTGAGAGATTACCAGATGGCGAAAGGTAAACGTAAGAATCTTACTAAAAGAAAACAAGACCACTCACCATCAACAGAACCCAGCACTCCCACTTCGCCCAGTCCAGGGCACCCGGACACACCCGAAAACCTAGACCTGGATTTAAAAGCATATCTCATGATGATGGTAGAGGACATCAAGAAGGACTTTAATAATTCACTTAAAGAAATACAGGAGAACATTGCTAAAGAGGTAGAAGACATTAAAGAGGAAGCACAAAAATCCGGTAAAGAATTACAAGAAAACACAACCAAACAGGTGATGGAATTGAAAAAAAAAATCAATCCAAGACCTAAAACGGGAAGTAGACACAATAAAGGAAACCCAAAGTGAGGCAACGCTAGAGATAGAAACACTAGGAAAGAAATCTGGAACCATAGATGTGAGCATCAGCATCAGAATACAAGAGATGGTAGAGAGAATCTCAGGTGCAGAAGATTCCATAGAGAACATCAGCACAACAATTAAAGAAAATGGAAAATGCAAAAAGATCTTAACTCAAAACATCCAGGAAATCCAGGACACAATGAGAAGACCAAACCTACGGATAATAGGAGTAGATGAGAATGAAGATTTTCAACTCAAAGGACCGGCAAATATCTTCAACAAAATTATAGAAGAAAATATCCCTAACCTAAAGAAAGAGATGCCCATGAACATACAAGAAGCCTACAGAACTCCAAATAGACTGGACGAAAAAAGAAATTCCTCCCGACACAAAATAATCAGAACAACTAATGAACTAAATAAAGATAGAATACTAAAGCAGTAAGGGAAAAAGGTCAAGTAACATATAAAGGCAAGCCTATCAGAATTACACCAGATTTTTCACCAGAGACTATGAAAGCCAGAAGAGCCTGGAAAGATGTTATACAGACACTAAGAGAACACAAATTCCAGCCCAGGCTACTATACCCAGCCAAACTCTCAATTACCATAGATGAAGAAACCTAAGTATTCCACGACAAAAACAAATTAACATATTATCTTTCCACGAATACAGCCCTTCAAAGGATAATAACAGAAAAAGACCAATACAAGGACAGAAAACATGTACTAGAAAAAGCAAAAAGGTAATCCCTCAACAAACCTAAAAGAAGACAGCCACAAGAACAGAATGCTAACTTTTACAACAAAAATAATAGGAAACAACAATTACTTTTCCTTAATATCTCTTAATATCAATGGACTCAACTCCCCAATAAAAAGACAAACACTAACAGACTGCCTACACAAACAGGACCCAATATTTTGCTGGAAAATCATCTCAGAGAAAAACACACCACCTCAGAATGAAAGGCTGGAAAACAATTTTCCAAGCAAATTGTCTGAAGAAACAAGCTGGAGTAGCCATTCTAATAGCGAATAAAATCGACTTCCAACCCAAAGTCATCAAAAAAGACAAGGAGGGACACTTCATACACATCAAAGGTAAAATCCTCCAAGAGAAACTACCAATTCTGAATATATATGCTACAAACACAAGGACAGCCACATTCATTAAAGAAACTTTAGTAAAGCTCAAAGCACACATTAGACCTCACACAATAATAGTGGGAGACTTCAACACACCACTTTCATCAATGGACAGATCATGGAAACAGAAACTAAACAGGGACACAGTGAAACTAACAGAAGTTATGAAACAAATAGATCTAACAGATATCTACAGAACATTTTATCCTAAAACAAAAGGATATACCTTCTTCTCAGCACCTCATGGTACCTTCTCCAAAACTGACCACATAATTGGTCACAAAACAGGCCTCAACATATACAAAAATATTGAAATTGTCCCATGCATCCTATCAGACCACCATGGACTAAGGCTGATCATCAATAACAAAATAAATAAACAGCTTCGGTGAAGTAGCTGGATATAAAATTAACTCAAACAAATCAATGGCCTTTCTCTACACAAAGAATAAACAGGCTGAGAAAGAAATTAGGGAAACAACACCCTTCTCAATAGTCACAAATAATATAAAATATCTTGGCGTGACTCTAACTAAGGAAGTGAAAGATCTGTATAATAAAAACTTCAAGTCTCTGAAGAAAGAAATTATAGAAGATCTCAGAAGATGGAAAGATCTCCCATGCTCATGGATTGGCAGGATCAACATTGTAAAAATGGCTATCCTGCCAAAAGCAATCTACAGATTCAATGCAATCCCCATCAAAATTCCAAATCAATTCTTCAACGAATTAGAAAGTGCAATCTGCAAATTCATCTGGAATAACAAAAAACCTAGGATAGCAAAAACTCTCCTCAAGGATAAAAGAACCTCTGGTGGAATCACCATGCCGGACCTAAAGCTCTACTACAGAGCAATTGTGATAAAAACTGCATGGTACTGGTATAGTGACAGACAAATAGACCAATGGAATAGAATTGAAGACCCAGAAATGAATCCACACACCTATGGTCACTTGATCTTCGACAAGGGAGCTAAAAACATCCAGTGGAAGAAAGACAGCATTTTCAACAAATGGTGCTGGCACAACTGGTTGTTAACATGTAGAAGAATGCGAATCGATCCATTCCTATCTCCTTGTACTAAGGTCAAGTCTAAGTGGATCAAGGAACTTCACATAAAACCAGAGACACTGAAACTTATAGAGGAGAAAGTGGGGGAAAGCCTTGAAGATATGGGCACAGGGGAAAAATTCCTGAATCGAACAGTAATGGCTTGTGCTGTAAGATCGAGAATTGACAAGTGGGACCTCATGAAACTACAAAGCTTCTGCAAGGCTAAAGACACCATCAATAAGACAAAAAAACCACCAACAGATTGGGAAAGGATCTTCACCTATCCTAAATCAGATAAGGGACTAATATCCAATATATATAAAGAACTCAAGAAGGTGGACTCCAGAAAGTCAAATAACCCCATTAAAAAATGGGGCTCAGAACTGAACAAAGAATTCTCACCTGAGGAATACCGAATGGCAGAGAAGCACCTGAAAAAATGTTCAACATCCTTAATCATCAGGGAAATGCAAATCAAAACAACCCTGAGATTCCACCTCACACCAGTCAGAATGGCTAAGATCAAAAATTCAGGTGACAGCAGATGCTGGCGAGGATGTGGAGAAAGTGGAACACTCCTCCATTGTTGGTGGGATTGCAAGCTTGTACAACCACTCTGGAAATCAGTCTGGCGGTTCCTCAGAAAATTGGACATAGTACTACCGGAGGATCCAGCAATACCTCTCCTGGGCATATATCCAGAAGATGTCCCAACCGGTAAAAAGGACACATGCTCCACTATGTTCATAGCAGCCCTATTTATAATAGCCAGAAGCTGGAAAGAACCCAGATGTCCCTCAACAGAGGAATGGATACAGAAATTATGGTACATTTACACAATGGAGTACTACTCAGCTATTAAAAAGAATGAATTTATGAAATTCCTAGCCAAATGGATGGACCTGGAGGGCATCATCTTGAGTGAAGTAACACAATCACAAAAGATCTCACACAATATGTATTCATTGATAAGTGGATATTAGCCCAAAACTTAGGATACCCAAGATATAAGATACAATTTGATAAACGCATGAAACTCAAGAAGAATGAAGACCAAAGTGTGGACATTGTGCACCTTCTTAGAATTGGGAACAAAACACCCAGGGAAGGAGTTACAGAGACAAAGTTCGTAGCTGTGATGAAAGGATGGACCATTTAGAGACTGCTGTATCCAGGGATCCGTCCCATAATCAGCTTCTAAACGCTGACACCATTGCATACACTAGTAAGATCTTGCTGAAAGGACCCAAATATAGCTGTCTCTTGTGAGACGATGCCTGGGCCTAGCAAACACAGGAGTGGATGTTCACAGTCAGCTATTGGATGTATCACAGGGCTCCCAATGGAGAAGCTAGAGAAAGTACCCAAGGAGCTAAAGGGATCTGCAACCCTATTGTTGGAACAACATGATGTACTAACCAGAACCCTGGAGCTCTTGTCTCTAGCTGCATATGTATCGAAAGATGGCCTAGTCGGCCATCAATGGAAAGAGAGGCCCATTGGACTTGCAAACTTTATATGCCCCAATATAGGGGAATGCCAGGGCCAAAAGAATGGGAATGGGTGGGTAGGGAAGTGGGGGGCGCTATGGGGGACTTTTGGGATAGTATTGGAAATGTAATTGAGGAAAATATGTAATAAAAATAATAATAATAAAAATAAATAAATAAATAAATAAATAATAGGAATCCAACAATCATGTGGAAACTGAACAACATTCTTCTCAATGATACCTTGGTCAAAGAAGGAATAAAGAAAGAAATTAAGGACTTTTTAGAGTTTAATGAAAATGAAGCCACAACATACCCAAACTTATGGGACACAATGAAAGCATTTCTAAGAGGGAAACTCATAACTCTGAGTGCCTCCAAAAAAAAAAAAAAAAAAAAAAAAAAAAAAAAAAACTAGAGAGGGCACACATTAGCAGCTTGACAACACACCTAAAAGCTCTAGAACAAAAGGAAGCAAATTCACCCAAGAGGAGTAGAAAGCAGAAAATAATCAAACACAGGGGCGAAATCAACCAAGTGGAAACAAGAAGAACTATTCAAAGAATCAACCAATCGAAGACCTGTTTCTTTGAGAAAATCAACAAGATAGATAAACCCTTAGCCAGACTCACTAGAGGGCACAGAGAAAGCATCCAAATTTAAAAAATCAGAAATGAAAAGGCAGACATAACAACAGAACCTGAAGAAATCCAAAACACCATCAGATCCTTCTACAAAAGGCTATACTCAACAAAACTGGAAAACCTGGATAAAAAGGACAAATTTTTAGACAGATACCAGCTACCAAAGTTAAATCAAGATCAGATTAATGATCTAAACAGTCCTATATCTCCTAAAGAAATAGAAGCAGTCATTAATAGTCTCCCAACCAAAAAATGCCCAGGATCAGATGGGTTTAGTGCAGAGTTCTATCAGACCTTCAAAGAAGTTCTAATCCCAGTTCTTCACAAACTATTCCACAAAATAGAAACAGAAGGTACTCTACCCAACTCATTCTATGAAGCCACAATTACTCTGATACCTAAACCACAAAAAGACCCAACGAAGATAGAGAACTTCAGACCAATTTCCTTTATGAATATCAATGCAAAAATCCTCAATAAAGTTCTCGCTAACCAAATCCAAGAACACATCAAAACAATCATCCATCCTGACCAAGTAGGTTTCATCCCAGGGATGGTTCAATATACGGAAATCCATCAACGTAATCCATTATATAAACAAACTCAAAGACAAAAAAACACATGATCATCTCATTAGATGTGGAGAAAGCATTTGACAAAATCCAACACCCATTCATGATAAAAGTCTTGGAAAGATCAGGAATTCAAGGCCCATACCTAACCATGATAAAAGCAATCTACAGCAAACCAGTAGCCAACATCAAAGTAAATGGTGAGAAGCTGGAAGCAAACCCACTAAAATCAGGGACTAGACAAGACTGTCCATCTCTCTCTACCTATTCAACATTGTACTTGAAGTCCTAGCCAGAGCAATTCGACAACAAAAGGAGATCAGGGGGATACTAATTGAAAAGGAAGAAGTCAAAATATCACTTTTTGCAGATGATATGATAGTATATATAAGTGATCCTAAAAATTCCACCAGAGAACTCCTAAACCTGATAAACAACTTCAGTGAAGTAGCTGGATATAAAATTAACTCAAACAAGTCAATGGCCTTTCTCTACACAAAGGATAAACAGGCTGAGAAAGAAATTAGGGAAACAACACCCTTCTCAATAGTCACAAATAATATAAAATACCTTGGCGTGACTCTAACTAAGGAAGTGAAAGACCTGTATGATAAGAACTTCAAGTCTCTGAAGAAAGAAATTAAAGAAGATCTCAGAAGATGGAAAGATCTCCCATGCTCATGGATTGGCAGGATCAATATAGTAAAAATGGCTATCTTGCCAAAAGCAATCTACAGATTCAATGCAATCGCCATCAAAATTCCAAACAATTCTTCAATAATTTGGAAAGGGCAATTGGCAGATTCATCTGGAGTAACAAAAAACCTAGGATAGCAAAAACTCTTCTCAAGGATAGGAGAACCTCTGGTGGAATCACCATGCCTGACCTAAATCTGTACTACAGAGCATCTGTGATAAAAACTGGTATAGCGACTGACAGGTAGACCAATGGAACAGAATTAACGACCCAGAGGTGAACTCAAACACCTATGGTCACTTGATCTTTGACAAGGGAGCTAAAACCATTCAGTGGTAAAAAGACAGCATTTTCAAGAAATGGTGCTGGCACAACTGGTGGTTATCATGTAGAAGAATGCGAATTGATCCATTCCTATCTCCTTGTACTAAGGTCAAATCTAAGTGGATTAAGGAACTCCACATAAAACCAGACACACTGAAACTTATAGAGGAGAAAGTAGGGAAAACCCTCGAAGATATGGGTACAGGGGGAAAATTCCTGAATAGAACAGCAATGGCTTGTGCTATAAAATCGAGAATGAATAAATGGGACCTCATAAAGTTGCAAAGCTTCTGTAGGGAAAAAGACACCATCAATAAGACAAGAAGACCACCAACAGATTGGGAAAGGATCTTTACCTATCCTAAATCAGATAGGGGACTAATATCCAATATATATAAAGAACTCAAGAAGGTGGATTCCAGAAAATCAAATAACCCCATTAAAAAATGGGGCTCAGATCTGAACAGAGAATTCTCACTTAAGGAATGCCGAATGGCAGAGAAGCACCTGAGGAAATGTTCAACATCCTTAATCATCAGGGAAATGCAAATCAAAACAACTCTTGAGATTCCACCTCACACCAGTCAGAATGGCTAAGATCAAAAATTCAGGTGACAGCAGATGCTGGTGAGGATGTGTTCAGCTGTATCTACTAAAGCTAATGCTACCTGGATTTGAGGGGTGTGGCCTGCCAGGATATCCAAGGGTGATGGCATTATACCCTCCTAACCTAGATGGGCCCCCTCTTTTTTGTAGGAGTGTTCCTGATTCCCTTCCACCTTGGGCAGTAAAGAATTATTTTTCCTTTTCCCCTTATATAGGTACAGTCCATATGGTTCCTTTTCAGGGTATAATTGGACATATCAAAATTCAGCTCAAGTAGGAGCTATCAATCCTTTTAATGTATGGTTGTTATGTGGGGTGAATGGTAGTTGCACTGATCTTTCCCCTTTAAGCATGGTGGCGGGAAGGGCCTGGAGCAATGCAAATTTTTATTGGAATGGTTCTGATATGTTTAAAACTTCTGTATTTCAATTTGCTGGAGGAAGAAATGTTTCTTTTCAGGCTATGCCTGTTTGTATGTGGCCTCCTTTGTGTTTATTGTTTATGAGAATAATGTTAGTTGTAGTAGTGATATTTGTTATTATAGTATGTGCTGGAATGCATCTGAATATCATTTGGCTGTTGTGACTAGGATGCCTTGCTTTGTACCTTTGCCTGTTCAAGTTACTTTGTTTACAAACTGCCACGGCTGTGAATAATTTATCCGCGGGTGTTGCAGAAGCTTTAGGTTGCTGACAGCTGTCTCCCGCTTGAAAGAGTGGGCCGAAATTGATGGACTTGTCCTGTGTCTGCTATTAATCAGCATTCTGGCCTTCTGGTGCACCTGCTGCATGCAGAGTCATCAGCACAGAGCTCAAGCCTTGATGAGACAGGCTTTTGCGGCAGTGGAAACAGGACAATCTTTTCAAGTGTGGCTTGGCATGCTAGAGAAGTAGTCAACGACAGGTAAGACTCTCTGAGTGTGTCGACAACCTAAGACAGGGATCAAACCAATGCTGTTTGTCTCCCAAGGGTGGGTACGGGGCATTGCTGCAGGGGACAACCTAAGGCAGGCATTCTCTCGGCCAATAAGTAAAGAAGGAGGAGATGTGAGGAGTGGGTGTGGCAGCAGTCCCAAGATGGTGCCCGGGACTGCAGCCAACTCTTATGACTTGCACCTGACTTTCTCATACACCTGAAAATAAGCAGCATCCATCGTGAGAACTGCGCAGGTGCACCATGATGCAAGATCGGACCATATGATGAGTGATGATTCTGGCCAATGGACTGCTGTTACATGGACTGGGCTGATGGGGTGTGGTTGAGAGGATATATAAGGGATTGTGATTGGGGGCAGGTTGGGTTGTTGTTTTTTCCTGGAGAGATTGATTTCTGGAGAGAGATTCATGCATGATATTAAAAGATTCCTGAATAAACTGCTTTGAGAAGAAAGTAGTGTTGTCACTCTTTTCTGCTGGTCAGAATAGGAGGTGACAGTCCTCTACCATCATCATGAGATACGCTTTTAAATCCGGGTCTATCTTTACAGGTGTGTTGGGGTGCACAGGACTGGGTGAGGTGGGAGTGCTGCCTTCTGATGATGGTGAGTGGTCTTGGTTTCTGTTAGTAAGATTCTTACGTTTGCCTTTCACCATCTGGTAATCTCTGGAGTTAGTTGTTATAGTTGTCTCTGGTTAGAGCTTGTTCCTCTCATGATTCTGTTAGCCTCTATCAGCAGACATGGGAGACTAGCTCTCTCCTGAGTTTCAGTGGTCAGAGCACTATCTGCAGCAAGCTCTCCTCTTGCAGGAAAGGTGCACAGATATCTGGCGTTTGGACCTGCCTCCTGGCAGAAGTTGTGTTCCACTCACCAGAGGTCCTAAGATCACGTGGAGAGTCCTCTAGGGACCTTGGGGGTGTCTGCTGACTCCGCACTCAAGGTGACCAGGTGCTGGTGCCAACTGGAAGGGACTTGTGACCCTGGTCAGGCTTGGTTTTCTGCTTCCCTAATGCTGTCTCATGTCCCTCGGGTTTGAATTGGAACAGAAGTTGTGTTCCACTCACCAGAGGTCCTAAGATCATGTGGAGAGTCCTCTAGGGATCTTGGGGGTTTCTGCCAACTCTGCACCCAAGTTGACCCAATGCTGGTGCTGACGAGAAGGGTGATTCTTTTTTTATTATTAATTAATTAATTTTTCTTTTTTTATTAATTGATTTTTTAATTTTTATTACATATTTTCTTTATTTACATTTCTAATGTTATCCCCTTTCCTAGTTTCCCCTCTGAAAATCCCCTATCCTCTCCCTCTCCTCCTGCTCCCCAACCCACCCACTCCTACTTCCTGGCCCTAGCATTTCCCTATACTGGGGCATAGAACCTTCACAGGACCAAGGGCCTTTCCTGTCATTGATGACTGACTAGGCCATCCTCTGCTACATATGCACCTAGAACCATGAGTCTCTCCCTATGTTTTCGTTGATTGATGGTTTAGTACCAGGGAGCTCTGGGGGTACTGCTTAGTTCACATTGTTGATCCTCCTATGAGGCTGCAAACCCCTTCAGCTCCTTGGGTACTTTCTCTAGCTCCTTCACTGAGACCCTGTGCTCCATCCAATGGATGACTGTGAGCAACCACAGTCTTCTGTATTAGTCAGGTACTAGCAGAGCCTCTCAGGAGATTGCTACATCAGGATCCTATCAGCAAGCTCTTGTAGGCATTTGCAATAGTGTCTGGGTTTGGTGGCTGTTTATGAGATGGATCCCCAGGTAGGGCAGTTTCTAGATGATCATTCCTTCAGTCTCTGCTCCAAACTTTGTCTCTGTAACTCCTTCCATGGCTATTTTGTTCCCCCTTCTAAGAAGGATTGAAGTATCCACACTTTGGTCTTCCTTCTTCTTGAGTTCCATGTGTTTTGCAAATTGTATCTTGGGTATTCCGAGCTTCTGGGCTAATATCCACTTATCAGTGAGTACATATCATGTGTGGTTTTTTGTGATTGGGTTACCTCACTTAGATAGAGATGCCCATGAACATACAAGAAGCCTATAGAACTCCATCTCCTTATGGCCCTTTCCCAGTGAATGAGACCAGAGGGTTGACCATACACAGCCTGAGAAGAAGAGCAATCAGGGGCCCAGTCAGGAACACACAGCATTGTTTATTAGGGTGGCTCAAACCACTTGGGTGCAGTGTGATCCTGGGGCCAGGTGGCTGGCCTTAGCTAAAGGCCAAGGGCTCCTTTTGTGGCTCTATTGGCATTTGTGTAAAAACAATAGGATGTGATGAAGGACTGTTAGTTTTTCAAGACAACATTACCTCAAGAGCTACCTGTAATTCTTGAGTAAGAAGGGTCATGGTTTAAGAGCATTGTAAAAAGAAACATTGTTTATGTTAGCATTCTGTCTAAGCTCTGCCTCACAGTTACCTGGCAACAGCCATGTAGGCCTGACCCTATAAAAGGGGCTGCTTGCCCCCTCCTCCCTCTCTTTTGCTCTCTTGCTCTTTCCCTGCCCCTCTTTCCCCCTCTCTCTGCATTCCCTTCCCCCCTCTTTCTCCATGTGCTCATGGCCAACCTCTACTCTACTCCCACCCCTCCTTCTTTCCACATTTCTCTGCCTCTACTGCCCCTTAACTCCCCTCCCCATGCCCTGAATAAACTCTTCTATACTATACCTCTGTGTGGCTGGTTCCTCAGTGGGAAGGGATGCCTCAGCATGGACCCTCTGAAGGAACCCCCTTCCCCTTACCTGACTACACCTCCATAGAACGAATCCCCCCTCTCCATCTTTTTATAAACACATCAGTTTATGTTTACTGTTTGTCCCTTTTTGAGCAGACAATAAAAAGTACTACATCTTTTTTGTTTTAGAAATTGGCTTTTGAGACAGTGTTTCATGTAGCCAAAGCTGGCCTCAAGCTCCATACAGTGAAGATAACTTTGAACTGTTGACCTTCTGGCCTCTCTTCCCAAGTACCGGGATTGCTGCTGAGCACTAAATAGCATGACTAAGAGATCAACTCTTTACCAAGGGGATTACTGACTGTTTGAAAATGATGGCCACACTCCCAGGCTGGGGAAGAGCTGCTGGGGCTCCCATGGAAGATGTAGCTTTTATCTCACTGCCAGTGACACACACTGGACTCTGCCTCAAAGCCCAACTCACGTGCTACAGTGTGCTGAGTCTATGTAAAGTCAGATGGTGTTCACCTTCCCTCAGCATCCAAGAGTTCGATGAAGGAGTAATCTTGGAAGATATTCAGTTTGTCCTGCTTTGCACAAGGTCACATGAACAAAAAAAAAAAAAAGTCAAGCTGTAGTTTAAAGGGTTTTTCTACTTACCAGTTCATACAACAGCTGGAACAGAAAAATTACAACAAAGGATCACCCGTCAGGGCAGGGATAATGATTATCTTAACGTTTTCAATCTCCCTATAACTTCGAGAGAGATTGATGAGACTGGAGTGAATTAATGCCCTGAGGAATCTGGAATGAAAAGTAGTCTCTTAGGCTGCTCCTGGGACCAGGGCTACTAGCCAGAGAGCACTTCAGTCGAAGTCCCATGACAACTCCGTGAAGCATTGAGCTATTGAGTAAGGAGGGGCCAAGAATCCATACCTCAGAAGCAGGCAACTTGGGGAGTTATACTAAACCCTCAGGTGTGAGGAATAAGAGAAGGGATGTGTTCGAGATGGGAGGCTGAGCACAGGTACAGTAGCATGGAAAGCAGAAGCTGCTGCAGGGCCCTGTAACAGGGAGCTTCATCACACCCTCCTGAAGAGGTAAGCAAGCCTGCAGGTTTGGAGGGGAAGGGGCAGAGTCTCTGCCTTATAATTCAGCCCTGCTCTCTGGGAAGTGAGGCAACAAAGTCCCTCATACTGTAACTCAAGCCTGGTCTCTGACTACAGATCTAATCTCTGGCTTCCATAATTGGGGGAGATGTGGTGGTGATTGTAGTGCTTTCTTCTTCTTCTTTCTTCTTCTCCTTCTTCTCCTTCTCCTTCTCCTTCTCCTTCTCCTTCTCCTTCTCCTTCTCCTTCTCCTTCTCCTCCTTCTCCTTCTCCTTCTCCTCCTTCTCCTTCTCCTTCTTCTCCTCCTCCCCCTCCTTCTCCTCCTTCTTTCCTTTCTCTTTCTTTTCTTTTCTTTTCCTATTTTGTTTTTAAAATTCATCATCTTCAATATTGCCTTCCCTCAGCTCTTCACTTAGATAAGGACTGGGAAGAGGTAATCAGGAAGCAAGAGAGAAATAGGACTGAGGTCTAGAGTGAGCAGTGAGTGACAACGGTGACTTTATATTTGATAAAATATATATAATGTCAAAGACAACATTTTCTTTTTTTTTTTTTTTTTTTTTTTTTTGGTTTTTCAAGACAGGGTTTCTCTGTGTAGCCTTGGCTGTCCTGGAACTCACTGTGTAGACCAGGCTGGCCTCGAACTCAGAAATCCGCCTGCCTCTGCCTCCCGAGTGCTGGGATTAAAGGCGTGCGCCACCACGCCCGGCTGACAACATTTTCTTAAATTTGTATTTCATGTAAATCCTAATGAATTCCAATTAACATAAATTTAAAATGTGATTTACATGTGGTCATGATGGCATTGTTTTACATTTATATTCTGTCCATAAATTTGTAACCATTTCTTAAGATAGAAACAAGAATAAAAGGATATAAATATTTGAGAAGAAGAAAAGTACTGTTTTATTCAATTTTTGTTTCATCTAAAAAGGAAATATTTTAGAAACAGTACCAATGGAAAAAACTGTAGAAATTAATGATACTCTAGAAAATGGATGATGTAAAAGAAAAATAAGGTAAAATAAAAATATAAGGTACTTTTAAACAGCAGTAATTTTTTACTTGATACAATACTAAATGAAGAAAATCAGAGTTTTTAAAGGGAGCACAAGGTGATTTGGGCATAGTACACAATCCTGTAATCCCAGTCCTGAGATGAAGAGGCAGGAGGATCAGGAGTTTCGAGTTATCTTTGGATACAGAGTCAGTTGGAGGCCAGCTTGAATTATCTAAGACTCTACCTCAAAAAGTAAACAAATAAATAGAAAATAGAAGCAGCAATGCTTGTTAAAGTTAATGTATACAAAAGGAAATAACAAAAATGAGAATAATAAAATCAGCTCAACAGATGATCATATGTTTAAATACATAATATAGAGAAATACTTATTTGCTTCAAAGATTTCAAGATGTTAATAATTATCAGACCATCATAACACAACATCCTGAAGCTTTATTTTTTATTACTTATGTGAAAATGTGAGTGTATATTTGTACTCATATGTGTGGGAGTGTTCTAAGAGGCCAAAAATAAAGTCAAGTCCACTGGAGCTGGAATTACAGATCTTTGTGAACCCCCTGACATAAGTACTGAGAAAACAACTCCAGGACTGAAAAACAGAAAGCATTCTTACCCATAGAGATAGCTCTCCAGTCAAATTTTTAATGTGAATGTTAAAGATGTAAATAAAAGAACAAATGGTCCATGTTTATGAATGAAAGACTTGATCAAAAGTGCATCTTCTTTCCCAAAATTCATCCACATGTAACCCCAAACAAAACACTGCTGTTTTATGAGTTGACATAGAATTTCTGAAGTTTATCTAAAAGTGAGCGCATGCATGGGAATTAAAATTGAAGAGAACAGTGAAAGGAATGAAATTTGGTGTCTACTAAACTTACTGATATTTATACAAAAATAATCAGAAATGGACACTATATTCACAGAAGAGAATTGTGCTGTGAATGTGTCCATGTGCACACACATGTGTGTCTACATGTATCTTCAGTATATGACAAAAAGACATAATAATCATTTGATGAGAAAGCAGAACCTATGCTTCATTATTTAAAATAAATTTGGTTACCTACCTGTCATTAATTTAAAAAAAACCAATTCCATGTAAACGACTTATGCTATAAACCAAAAACTCAATCATTAAGCATGAAGAGCCATTCAGAAATGAATATTGATAAAACTTTCTTGATGAGAAAATAATATTCTATTATCATTACTTGTTTCAATAAATCAATATACAAGTGTTAAATATATATGATTAAGTAGATATTTTACATCCTGTAAAACACCAAAAAGAAGTTGGAGAAAAGAGAGCAAAAACAATCAAAGTTTGAGTTTTTTGTTCCTATATAGATTTTTTCCTAAAACTTTTATTGAGAATTCAGCATGTTCAAAAGACCATAACATTACGGGTGAAACCTATATCACTACCTCAAGCCTGGAAAACAATGAATATTTTTTAATAATATGTGGTTTTTAATTGCTTATTTTATTAATTTACATTTCAAATGTTATCCCCCTTCCTGGTTTCCCCTCTGCAAACCCCCTATCTTATCTCCCCTCCCCCTTGCTTCTATGAGGGTACTCCCCCACCCACCCATACACTCCCACCTCATCACCCTAGCAGTCCCCTATGCTGGGGCATTGAATCTCCACAGGACCAAGGGCCTCCCCTCTCACTGATGCCAGATAAGGCCATTCTCTGCTACATATGCAGCTGGAGACATGAGTCCCTCCATGGGTACTCTTTGGTTGGTGGTTTAGTCCCTAGGAGCTCTAGAGGGTCTGGATGGTTGATATTGCTGTTCTTCCTGTGGGGTTGCAAACACCTTCAGCTCCTTCAGGCCTTCCCCTAACTCCTTCATTGGGGTCCCAGTGCTCAGTCAGATGGTTGGCTGCAAGAATCCAGATTTGTATTGGTAAAGCTCTGGCAGAGCCTCTCAGGGAACAGCTATAACAGGCTCCTGTCAGCAAGTGCTTCTTGACATAAGCAATAGTGTCTGGGTTTGATGTCTGCAGATATGATGGATACCTATGTGGGGCAGTCTCTGGATGGCCTTTCCTTCAGTCTCTGTTTCACTCTTTGTCCTTGCATTTCTTTAGATAGGAACAAATCTGGGTTAATATTTTTCAGAGAGGTGGGTTCCCCCATCCCTCAAACGTGGACCACACCTCTGGATATGAACTCTACAGGTTCTCTCTCCACTTTGTTGGGTATTTCACCTAAGATCATCCCCATTGTGTACTGACTGAGGGCCCCTTGTTTTCCTGGCATCTAGGACGTTCTAGTGGCTACCCCTAGCTCCCCATCGCCCACTGCTACATAACTCCATTCAACTCCCTGACAATGATTTTTTTAATTTCCCTTCAATCTACAGGCAGATGCTGAGAACAAGGCACTCCATGAAATGGGTACTGCCCTGCAGGAAACCAACAGCTCAGAGGTCCACGTGTCTGAGTTCATTCTGCTGGGATTCCCAGGCATTCATGAATTCCAGATCTGGTTGTCCTTGCCTATGGCTCTGCTTTATATTGTAGCTCTTGGTGCTAATCTCCTTATCTTGATCACCATCTACCTTGAGCCTAACTTGCATCAGCCAATGTATCAGTTTCTTGGTATCTTGGCTGTAGTAGATATTGGCTTGGCTACCACCAGCATGCCCAAGATCCTGGCCATCTTGTGGTTTGATGCCAAGACCATCAGCCTCCCTGAGTGTTTTGCTCAGATCTATGCTATCCACACTTTTATGTGCATGGAGTCAGGCATCTTCATATGCATGGCAATAGATAGATATGTAGCCATTTGTTATCCCCTCCAATATCCTTCCATAGTAACTGAAACTTTTGTAATCAAGGCCACACTCTCCATGATGCTCAGGAATGGCCTGTTAACCATCCCAGTACCTGTACTAGCTGCCCAGAGACAGTACTGCTCCAGGAATGAAATAGATCACTGCCTTTGCTCTAACTTGGGGGTCATTAGTCTGGCCTGTGATGATATCACTGTTAACAGATTCTACCAGTTGGCATTGGCCTGGCTTGTGGCAGGAAGTGACATGATTCTGGTCTATGCTTCTTATGCTTTGATTATTCGCTCAGTGCTGAGGCTGAACTCCACTGAGGCAGTATCTAAGGCCCTCAGCACCTGCAGTTCCCACCTCATCCTCATTATGTTTTACTACACAGCTATTGTTATAGTATCTGTCACTCACTTGGCAGGAAGAAGGGTTCCCCTCATCCCTGTTCTCCTCAATGTGATGCATATTGTTATCCCTCCATCCCTTAACCCCATGGTATATGCCCTTAGGACACAGGAGCTGAAGATGGGCTTCCAGAAGGTTTTTAGCCTGAGTGAGTATGTGTCTAGGAAGTAAACAGACTATATAACTGAAATAACACTGATTGTAGTATTGCAGGGAAAGGAAAGTATAGACTTTAACCCCAAAATACCTTGTTAAAATTTGATCTCTCCACATTTACAAGGCATACACTCAAGGTCATCTACTTTGAGTAGTACATTCTATATGTTAATTGTGTCTCAAAGTTTTTCAGAAATTTTCCTTCTCACTTCCTGTAATAGCCTATAATGCAAGTACTGTTCTTTGTAAGTTCTGCAGACAGGGAAAATGAATTGGGAAACATTCCCAAAGTTGACCAGGAAGTTGAAACCTGAGATTTGTACTCGGACAGTGTCCAGAGTCTCTGCTCTTAACCCTTTTGCTCCATTTGCCTCAATATTAGTTTTCAATAGTAAGTTAAGATAGTAAAACAAGTTAACATTTATATCCTCATTTTTTAGTAGAATTCCCTTTAGAGCATGGCTGTAGAGGTGAATGGCAGCAGTGGAATAATCAATTCTACAACCATCAAGAAGAGGAAGATGGGAGCTAGAGAGATGAGTCAGTGGTAAAAATCACCAGCTGCTCTTGTAGAGGACCAGGATTTAATTGCCAGCCCCCACATAGTAATTCACAGCTGTGTTTAATTAAGTCCCAGGAGATCTGATGCTCTCTTCTGGTTTCCTGGAGCATGTACTTGGTACCCAGAAGTATATATAGGTAAAACACCCATACACACTATATAGTAAAATAAATTAATCTTTAAAATATTTCTGAAAAAAGAAGATGTTCATGACCACAACCTGCTTGAGGTACAGAAGATCAAGTCCAGTCAATCAGGAGTAAGAATATACATATCATGTGACTCAGATATAATTACATGCACTCAGAGATACTATAGGGAAAGCATTTTAACAGTGTGCAGCAGCCATGTCTAACCACATGACAAACACTGGAACCATGAGACCCTTCCAAAGAATAAAACATCAAGGATATTATCACTGCCCATACTGTATGTATATGTAATGTATGTATGTATGTATGCATGTATGTTTGTATGTATGAAGTTATTGAACTCTGCCTTCTCTTTCATCCAATCTGTGTGTGTATGTGTGTGTGTGTGTTTGTGTGTGTGTGTGAATTACTACACACGGAAAGCAAAAAACACCAAAATGCCAAGCCAAGAGCCATGCAGCAGGAATGATGAATGGCTTTAGAACTTGTGGAATGCAGTTCACAGGTTACCACACCCACATGAGTAAGCCTCAGCCCCGAGGACTCTATGTTCTGAGAACTTTATGCTGTTAAGGAGTTCTGCTCTGCTTTCTGCCCTCACATCCCTCTTAACCCAAGAATTATATGAAAACTCTCAGGCATTGCTAGTGGAGCAGATTAATGATTCAGTGACCAGCCTAGGAAAGAAGTTAGAGACGTAGATTGTCAGCAACAACTACCACCCTTAGAAAAGATTTGGAAAAATAAAACTGTTAGTGAAGATAAGTTGAGATGCTTTTACTATTGGCTCTCATGTTTACTAAAAAAAAAAAAAAAAAAAAAAAAAAAAAAAAAAAAAAAAAAAAAAAAAAACCTTAAGAAAGCTACACTCTTATTAGTTAAGCTGGGGACCTTTTATGGTCAGCAAACAAGAACAATGGCAGCACTGGCTGAAATGACTCTCACTGAGGATGGACTGGTGATAATTGATTTCCTATGCCCATTTTGACCTCAGATTTCTGATATGATTTATTAAGAATTGCTGCTAAGTAGATATGCATTTTGAAAATTTAAGTTAAATGTGACAAATTTTTATATAAAGGTTTAGATTTGTGAATTTATGAAATTCCTAGGCAAATGGATAGACCTGGAGGGCATCATCCTGAGTGAGGTAACACAATCACAAAGGAACTCACACAATATGTACTCACTGATAAGTGGATATTAGCCCAGAAACTTAGGATACCCAAGATATAAGATAGAATTTGCTAAACGCATGAAACTCAAGAAGAATGAAGACCAAAGTGTAGACACTTTGCCCCTTCTTAAAAATGGGAACAAAACACCCATGGAAGGAGTTACAGAGACAAAGTTTGGAGCTGTGACGAAAGGATGGACCATCTAGAGAATGCCATATCCAGGGATCCATCCCATAATCTGCCTCCAAACGATGACACCATTGCATACACTAGCAAGATTTTGCTGAAAGGACCCAGATATAGCTCTCTCTTGTGAGACTAGGCCGGGGCCTATAAAACACAGAAGTGGATGCTCACAGTCAGCTATTGGATGGATCACAGGGCCCCCAATGGAGGAGCTAGAGAAAGTACCCATGGAGCTAAAGGGATCTGCAACCCTATAGGTGGAACAACATTATGAACTAACCAGTACCCCGGAGCTCTTGACTCTAGCTGCATATGCATCAAAAGATGGCTTAGTCGGCCATCACTGGAAAGAGAGGCCCATTGGACTTGCAAACTTTATATGCCCCAGTACAGGGGAACGCCAGGGCCAAAAAGTGAGAGTGGGTGGGTAGGGAAGTGGGGGTGAGGGTATGGGAGACTTTTGGGATAGCATTGGAAATGTAAATGAGGAAAATACCTAATAAAAATATATTAAAAAAAAGAAAAAAATATTCTTATGAGAATTCTTTTAAAGATAAATAATAAAATAATTCTTTCTTTGTAACCACAAATTGCTGCCTGCCAGTAAGAAAAACTGGCTGGGAAAATTACTTTGCTTGCTTATACTTCGTTCATCTAAAACAAGTTGCTTAGTTACAAATGTATATGGGTTTGGGGAAGTAATTTGTTTTCTTTACCTGTACTATTGTAATATTATTTCTTATAAAAGTATTGGAAGACATATTGGTTTTTTACCACCATTTACTAGAAGAAAACTAAAATGTAATCACATTGTAATTTTATACCTCTTGAAAGATTTTGCTAGTATATATGAGCTATGGAAGAAAGAATAAAGAATAAGAGTTGGAGCATTCATCAACTAGGTGTGTTTAAGGTTTGTGTGTGTGGTGGGTTGGAGCATTGTTCCTTCTATCCATCAACCATGTGTATGTATGTATATGTGTAAGGTTTGTGTGAATGAGGGAACACTGTTTCTTCTACTCGTGTGTGTGTGTGTGTGTGTGTGTGTGTATGTATAGCTTGTGGATGTGTGTTGGAGCTTGCTCCATCCAACAATTGTGTGCATTTATGTATGTATGTGTGAAATGTTTGGAGAATGCTTACTGGACCTTTGTTGTAATCATTCAATGTGTGAATGTGTCTATGTTTGGCTGTATGTCTGTATGAATATATGTATGTGTATACATAAACATTTATGTTTATTTGTATAACGTTTTTGGATTCTTCCTTATGTTTGATCTACTGTGTGTGTGTGTGTGTGTGTGTGTGTGTGTGTGTGTGTGTGTGTGTGTGTGTGAATTTTCTTGCTTTCCTTCTCTTTCTTACCAGCCCCAAGGAGTTAAAAGAGTTCATAGGTTTTCTGCTGGCCACAGGAAGTGCCAGCTCAAGTAAATATTTTTTAATTTCATTTCATTTTTAATTCATTTTTACACTCCATATTCCATTCCCTGCCCCCTCCCCATCCACCCTCTGTCTGCTCCACATCCCACACGTCTTCCGCACCCCATCCCGTCTCCACGTGGATGCCCCCACCTCCTTCCCCACCTGACCTCTAAACTCCCTGGGGCCTCCAATCTCTTGAGGGTTAGGTGCATCATCTCTGAATGAACACCGACCTGGAAGTCCTCTACTGTATGTGTGTTGGGGGCCTCATATCAGCTGGTATATGCTCTGTTTGGTGGTCCAGTGTTGAGAGATCTCAGGGGTCCAGATTAATTGAGACTGCTGGTCCTCCTACAGAATCATCCTTCTCCTCAGCTTCTTTCAGCCTTCCCTAATTCAACAACAGGGGTCAGCTGCTTCTGTCCATTGCTTGGGTGCAAATAACTGCATCTGACTCTTTCAGCTGCTTGTTGGGTCTTTCGGGGGGCATTCATGATAGGTCCCTTTTTGTGAGTGTCCCATAGACTCAGTAATAGTGTTAGGCCTTGGGACCTCCCCTTGAGCTGGATCCCACTTTGGGCCTGTCTCTGGACCTTTTCCTCAGGCTCCTCTCCATTTCCATCCCTGTAATTCTTTCAGACAGAAACAATTATGGGTCTGAGGTGTGACTGTGGGATGGCAACCCCATCTTTCACTTGATGTCCTGTCTTCCTGCTGGAGGTGGGCTCTATAAGTTTCCTCTCCCTACTGTTAGGCATTTTATCAAAGGTCCCTCCCTATGAGTCTTGGGAGTCCCTCACCCCCAGGTCTCTGGTGCATTCTAGGGGGCCTCCAAACCTCCTATTTCCTGAGGTTGCCTGTTACATTCTTTCTGCTGGCCCTCAGGGCTTCAGTCCTTTTCCCTCACTCAATACCAGATCAAGTTCCTCTTTACTCCCATTCTCCCCCAATCCACTTTTGCTCCCAAGTCTCTCCCTCCCTCCCCACTTATGATTGCTTTCTTCTCTCTCCCAAGTGGGACTGAGGTGTCCTCACTTGGGCACTTCAGCTTGTTGAGCCTTTTGAATTCTGTGGACTGTATCTTGTGTATTCTGTATGGTTTGTTTTGGTTTGGTTGGTTGGTTGGTTGGTTGGTTGGTTGGTTGGTTGTTTTTGCTAATATCCACTTATTAGTGAGTATATACCATGCTTGTCCTTTTGGATCTGAGTTATCTCACTCAGGATAATATTTTCTAGTTCCATCCATTTGCCTCCAAAAGTCAGGATGTCCTCCTTCTTAACAGATGAGGTATTCCTTGTGTAAATGAACCACATTTTCTGTATCCATTCTTCTGTCATGGAACATCTGGGTTGTTTCTAGCTTCTGGCTATCACAAATAAGGCCACTATGAACACAGTGGAACACGTGCCCCTGTGGCATGGTGGGGCATCTTTTGGGTATATGCCCAACAGTGGTACTGCTGGGTCTTCAGGTAGTTCTATTTCTAATTTTCTAAGGAACCTCCAGATTGATTTCCAGAGTCATTGAACCAGTTTGCAATCCCACCAGCAATGGAGGAGTGTTCCTCTTTCGCCACATCCTCTCTAACATGTATTGTCACCTGAGGTTTTGATCTTAGTCATTCTGACTGGTGTAAGGTGGAATGTCAGGGTCATTTTGATTTGCATTTCTTGATCACTAAGGACTTTGAACATTTCTTTAGGTGTTTCTCAGCCATTTGAGATTCCTCAGTTGTGAATTTTCAGTTTAGTTCTATACCCCACTTTTTTATTGGCTTGTTTGTTTTTTTGTTGATTAACTTCTTGAGTTCTTTATATATTTTGGATATTAGCCCACTGTCGGATGTGGGGTTAGTGAACATTTTTCCCAATCAGTAGGCTGCCAATTTGTCTTATTGACTTTGTCCTTTGCCTTACAGAAGTTTTCCAGTTTTATGAGGTCCCATTTATCAATTCTTGGTCTTAGAACCTGAGCCATTGGAATTCTGTTTAGGAAATTTCCCCCTGTACCAATGAGTTCAAGGCTCTTTGACAATTTCTCTTCTATTAGATTCAGTGTATCTAGTTTTATGGTGAGGTCCTTGATCCACTTGGACTTGAGCTTTGTACAAGGTGACAAATATGGGTCTATTTTCATTCTTCTACCTACAGGCAGCCATTTATTGAAGATGCTTTCATTTTTCCATTGTATATTTTTGGTGTCTTTGTCAAAGATCAAGTGACCATAAGTATGTGGTTTTATTTCTGGGTCTTCAATTCTATTCCATTGATCAACATGTCTCTCTCTGTACCAATACCATGCATTTTTTTATCATTATTGCACTGTACTAAAGCTTAAGGTCAGGAATGGTGATTCTCCCAGTTGTTCTTTTATTGTTAAGAATTGTTTCCACTTTTCTTGGTTTTTTTACCTTTCCAGATGAATTTGAGAATTGCTCTTTCCATGTCTTTGAAGAATTGTATTGGGATTTTGATGGGGATTGCATTGAATCTATAGATTGCCTTTGGTAGGATGACCATTTTTCCTATGTTAATTCTGCCACTCCATGAGCATGGGAGATCTCTCCATTTTCGGAGATCTTCTTCGATTTCTTTCTTAAGAGACCTGAAGTTATTGTCATACAGATCTTTCATTTGTTTGATTAGAGTTACCCCCAAGATATTTTATACTATTTGTGGCTATTGTAAAGGGAATTGTTTTCCTTATTTCTTTCTCAGCCTGTTTATCTTTTGTATAAAGGAAGGCTACTGATTTATTTGAGTTAATTTTATATCCCAACACTTTGCTGAAGTTGTTTATCAGCTGGAGAAGTTCTCTGGTAGAATTTTTGGGGCCGCTTATGTATACTATCATATCATCAGCAAATAGTGATACCTTTATTTCTTCTTTACCAAATTGTATTCCCATGATCTCTTTTGGTTGTCTTATTATTCTAGCTAACACTTCCAGTGCTATATTAAATAGATATGGGGACAGTGGGCATCATTATCTTGTCCCCAATTTCAGTAGGATTGCTTCAAGTATCTCAATTTAATTTGATATTAGCTGTTGGTTTCCAGTAAATAGCTTTTATTATGTTTAGGTATGGGACTTGAATTCCTGATCTCTACAATATTTTTAACATGAAGTGGTGTTGTTTTTGTCAAATGCTCTATCAGCATATAAGGAGATGATCATGTGACTTTTTTCTTTGAGTTTGTTTATATAGTGTATTATATTAATGGATTTTCATATATTAAACCAACCTTGAATCTCTAGGATGAAGCCTACCTGATCATGGTGAATGATGATTTTGATGTGTTCTTCGATGTGGTTTGCAAGAACTTTATTGAGTATTTTGGCATTGATATTCATAATTGAGATTGGTCTGAAGTTCTCTTTTTGGTTGTGTCCTTATATGCCAGAGTAATTGTGGCTTCATAGAATGAGTTAGGTAGTATTCCTTCTGTTTATATATTATTGAATAGTTTGAGGAAATTGGCATCAGGTCTTCTTTGAAGGTCTGGTAGAATTATGCACTAAATCCATCTAACACTGGGCTTTTTTTTAATATATATTATTTTTATTTTTTACATTTTTATTAGGTATTTTGCTCATTTACATTTACAATGTTATCCCAAAAGTCCCCCATACCCTCCCACCCACTCCCCTACCCACCCACTCCCACTTTTTTCCCTGGCGTTCCCCTGTACTGGGGCATATAAAGTTTGCAAGTCCAATGGGCCTCTCTTTCCAGTGATGGACGACTAAGCCATCTTTTGATGCATATGCAGCTAGAGTCAAGAGCTCCGGGGTACTGGTTAGTTCATAATGTTGTTCCACCTATAGGGTTGCAGACCCCTTTAGCTCCTTGGGTACTTTCTCTAGCTCCTCCATTGGGGGCCCTGTGATCCATCCAATAGCTGACTGTGAGCATCCACTTCTGTGTTTTATAGGCCCCGGCATAGTCTCACAAGAGACAGCTATATCTGGGTCCTTTCAGCAATATCTTGATAGTGTATGCAATGGTGTAAGCTTTTGGAAGCTGATTATGAGATGGATCCCTTGATATAGCAGTCTCTAGATGGCCCATACTTTCATCACAGCTCCAAACTTTGTCTCTGTAACTCCTTCCATGGGTGTTTTGTTCCCAATCCTAAGAAGGGGCAAAGTGTCCACACTTTGGTCTTTGTTCTTCTTGAGTTTCATGCGTTTAGCAAACTGTATCATATATCTTGGGTATCCTAAGTTTCTGGGCTAATATCCACTTATCAGTGAGTACATATTGTGTGAGTTCTTTTGTGATTGTTACCTCACTCAGGATGATGCCCTCCAGGTCCATCCATTTGCCTAGAAATTTCATAAATTCATTCTTTTTAATAGCTGAGTAGTACTCTATTGTGTAAATGTACCACATTTTCTGTATCCATTCCTCTGTTGAGGGGCATCTGGGTTCTTTCCAGCTTCTGGCTATTATAAATAAGGCTGCTATGAACAAGAAGGTGGACCCCAGAAAATCAAATAACCCCATTAAAAAATGGGGCTCAGAACTGAACAAAGAATTCTCACCTGAGGAATACTGAATGGCAGAGAAGCACCTGAAAAAAATGTTCAACATCCTTAATCATCAGGGAAATGCAAATTAAAACAACCCTGAGATTCCATCACACACCAGTCAAAATGGCTAAGATCAAAAATTCAGGTGACAGCAGATGCTGGCGAGGATGTGGAGAAAGAGGAACACTCCTCCATTTTGGTGGGATTACAAGCTTGTACAATCATTCTGGAAATCAGTCTGGCGGTTCCTCAAAAAATTGGACATAGTACTACCAGAGGCTCCTGCAATACCTCTCCTGGGCATATATCCAGAAGATGTTCCAACCGGTAAGAAGGGCACATGCTCCACTATCTTCATAGCAGCCTTATTTATAATAGCCAGAAGCTGGAAAGAACCCAGATGTCCCTCAACAGAGGAATGGATACAGAAAATGTGGTACATTTACACAATGGAATACTACTCAGCTATTAAAAAGAATGAATTTATGAAAATCCTAGGCAAATGGATTGACCTGGAGGGCATCATCCTGAGTGAAGTAACCCGATCACAAAAGAACTCGCACAATAAGTACTCACTGATAAGTGGATATTAGCCCAGAAATTCAGAATACCCAAGATATAAGATACAATTTGCTAAACGCATGAAACTCAAGAAGAATGAAGACCAAAGTGTGGACACTTTGCCCCTTCTTATAATTGTGAACAAAACACCCATGGAAGGAGTTACAGAGACAAAGTTTGGAGCTGATACGAAAGGATGGACCATCTAGAGACTGCCATATCCAGGGAACCATCCCATAATCAGCTTCCAAATGCTGACACCATTGCATACACTTGCAAAATTTTGCTGAAAGGACCCAGATATGGCTGTCTCTTGTGAGACTATGTCGGGGCCTGGCAAACACGGAAGTGGATGCTCACAGTCAGCTACTGGATGGATCACAGGGCCCCCAATGGAGGAGCTAGAGAAAGTACCCAAGGAGCTGAAGGGATCTGCAATCCTATAGGTGGAACAACAATATGAACTAACCAATACCCCACCCCCCAGGAGCTGGTGTCTCTAGCTGCATATGAATCAGAAGATGGCCTAGTTGGCCATCAGTGGAAAGAGAGGCCCTTCGGTCGTGCAAACTTTATATGCCTCAGTACAGAGGAACGCCAGGGCCAAGAAGTTGGAGTGGGTGGGTAGGGGAGTGGGTGGGGGAGGGTATGGGGGACTTTTGGGATAGCATTGGAAATGTAAATGAAATACATACCAAATTAAAAAAAACATTCAAAAATATTAGTGCATTCTATTTAAGTAGCTGTACAGTTAATAATATAACCTGGTCTGTAGTTCTCGAGACAGCAAGAGTCCTTGTCTGTGGCCTTGACTGTGAACTTTCAACTTCTGTCTCTATTTTTTGATATAGGATCCTTATTTTTACTCTGTGTAGTTATCTCTGATATCAGAGCTAGAAACAAGTTTGTAACATTTAAAGGCCTCTCAGTATGATGACGTGTGGCCTCTCCTTCCTCAGTCAACCTCCCAGCTGTCTCTATGTGGGGGATTATTCATTGATGTCATGTGTCCTGTCCTGCTTAGGGACAACCTGGACAGTCTGTGACTGTTCTTTATAACACCTTTCAATACTTTTCTCAGGAGTATTTTTAACTTTATGATTTATCTCTGCAACTGAAAAACTATGAGTCAGTGCCTTCCATTGCTGCTACAAATCACATCCCTATAATTTCATAGCTATACTAGCCACTATGACATTAGTTTTCCCATGTGACCTTCTGGTTCTATATACTTAATGCTGTCTCACACTTTGTTTTACCTAAGATAAAGTTCTAAGCCCTAGAAACTGAATATCTACCTTCTGAAGAGGCCAATCTGGAAGCTAATATGTTGTTGAAATTATTGTTACATCTGCTCCTGTGTCTACCAAATCTTCAATTTTAATATCATTATAAATACTTTTAGTATTAACCTCAAATAACTAACTTATTATTCTTTACCAAAATACTTGTTTTCTGGTTTTTCCTGAGTGTTCTGTTTTATCTACTGAAGCTGCTCTGACTTTGATATCTGGAGTATCAGTGGCTATATACAAAGCAGATTGGAAAGAAAGATTAGAAGAAAGGAAAAAACTTTTTAGACAGGAAATAACGAATACAATAACTTCTTATTTAAAACATAAATATATTCCAAAATCTCTGATATTTTTCAAAACTATTTGACCCTAACTAAATTTTATATTTCCATAAGAGCTACTGTACCCATTAGAAATACTTACTGGGAGCAGTATTAAAAGGCAAAATTACAACAAACTTTGTTTACAGGTTAGATTGAATATTACCTATCACTCTACACTTGAGCACCAACTCACTTCATAGTATAAAATAAAAATTTCTTTGAACTGAGCAGAGATGCTTGTGGGAAAAAGAAGGAGAAGTAAAGGGAACCAGCAAAAGTAGATTGGCTGTTTCTGTTACTTTCCCTAAAGGGTTAAAATCGAAGGGACTTCTTTTTTGTAGTGACTCAAGCTGCCTAGAACCTCTTATATAAGAAAAAAGTGATACAAAGTTCAGGTGAATTGTATGAGATTTAGCCCAAGTGACTCCGTCCTGCTTTGGTCTGGTAGAGACCAGTGATAGAGCCTGGGCCACTATAACTTAATATCTAATTTGTTAAAAAGCAGAAAACTGTCAATGTGAAGGTAAGATGCAGATAAATATACAAAACACACATGCACACACACACACACCACTTATTTATTTTTTGTTTATTTTTACTTGCTGTCTGATTTTGTAACAAACCCCTGGCCTGAGAAGATATATTTATTATTATTATTATTATTATTATTATTATTATTATTATTATTATTTTATACAATACATCCTGACCACACAGCCCTTCCCTCCACTTTTACCAGTTCCCCACCTCCCACTACAACTTCCCTCTCCCCTAGATCCAATGCTCCTTTGTTCCCTTTAGAAAAGGGTATCAACCAAGCAGGGCATAACAAGATGTAATAAGACTAGGCACAAACCCTTGTGTCAGTACTGGGTGAGGAAACCCAAGAGGAGAAAAGTGTGCCAAAAGCAGGCAAAAGAGTCAGAGCTACCACAATGTCATTCTTAGGAGTCCTGTGAAAATCCCAAGCTAAACAACCACAGCATGTATTGAGAGGGTCTAGGGCAGACCACACAGACTCCATGGTTGCATCTTCAGTTTCTGTGAACCCCTATGAGCCCTGCTTAGGTGATTCTTTGACCTTTTTTCTAATGGTGTCCTCAACCCCTCTGACTCCTACAATCCATCATCATCTTCTTCCACAGGGTTCTCTGAGTTCTGGCTAATGTTTGGCTGTAGGTCTGTGAACCTGCTCCAATCAGCCTCTGGCAGAATCCTCTCTGATGATGATTAGGCTCAGTGCCTATCAATGACAAATATCAGAATATCATTAGGAATCATTTCATTTACCTTTTTATATTTTTTTATGTCATGTTTGCTTCTATCCTAGGTCTCTGGGGCATCCAGCTTCCAGTTCCTGGTCATCCAGACAGTGTTGGAGATAGGGTCCTTTCCTGGCTTGCGCCTCAAATTATACCAGTCATTGGTTGGCTACCCACAGGCTCTGCACCATCATTGTCCCAGTCAGGACAGGTGGCTGAGTTGGTGTAGCAGTTCCACTGCTGAGAGCCTTACATGGTTACAGAAGACAGCAAATTAAGGCTCCATATCCTCCCTTACTAGAAGCCCTCCCTACGGTCACCTTCACAGGTTACAGGAAGGTTCCAATGCACTAGGTTTATATATTCCCCCTACATATTCCCCCTATTCCAGTCTTTTCTCCCAGTACTCTATATATATCCACCCATCCATTCCTCACCTGATCCATCTTGTTCTCATACCACTGGCTCCCAGTCTACCCACAAAATCTATGATTTCCCTGCCCAGGGAAATCCATATGTCCTACCCAGAGCCCTCCTTGTTACTTAACCACTCTGGGTCTGTGGAGTGGAGTATTAGTATCCTTTACTTAACAGCTAACAGGCTGTTATAAGTGAGTACAAACTTGTCTCTCTGAGTCTGGGTTACCTCACTCAGGATAATTATTTTCTAGTTCCATTCATTTGCCAACACATTTCATTATGTCATCTTTTCTTTTTTTCTCTTTTTAGATTTTTTTATTGAATATTTTATTTATTTACATTTCAAATGTTATCCCCTTTCCTGGTTTCCCCTCTGCAAACTCTCAATTCCATCCCCTCTCCCCCTGCTTCTATGAGGATGCTCCCCCACCCACCAACCCACTCCCACTTCAATGCCCTGGCATTCCCCTGCACTGGGGCATCAAGCCTTCATAGGACCAAGGGCCTCTCCTCCCATTGATGCCAAATAATACTCCATTGTGTAAATGTACCACATTTTCTTTATCCATTCTCTGTTGAGGGATGTCTATCTCTGCTGTTTCAGTTTCTGGATCTTATGAATAAAGCCATGGTTGAGGAAATGTCATGGTGGAAAGATGGAACATTCTTTGAGTATACACCTATGAGTGGTATAGCTGAGTCATGCAGTACACTGATTCCCAATTTTCTGAGGAACTGCCATATTGATTTTCATATGATAGTATAAATAACTGACCCCAAAAATTTATCATGGAATTCCTATTGATGATAAACACCTACAGCAATATGGCTGCATACTAGATTAACTCAAAAATATCAGAAGCCTTCATATACAAATGACAAATGCACTTAGAAAGAAATAAGGAAAACAATACCCTTCATAATAGTCACAAATAATAAAATATCTTGGAGTAACCCTAACCAAGCAAGTGAAATACTTGCATGACACAAACTTCAAGTCTTTAAAGAAAAAAATTGAAAAAGTTATCAGAAGATGTACCTATCTCCCATGCTCATGGAATAGTAAAATAAAAAAAGTAAAGATAGAGCCGGGCATGGTAGCACACGCCTTTAATCCCAGTACTTGGGAGGCAGAGGCAGGTGAATTTCTGAGTTCGAGGCCAGCCTGGTCTACAGAGTGAGTTCCAGAACAGCCAGGGCTACACAGAGAAACCCTGTCTCGAAAAAAAAAAAACAAACAAACAAAAAAACCAACAACAACAACAAAAGTAAAAATAGCTATCCTACCAAAACCAATCTAGACATTCAACACAATTCCCATCAAACTTCCAACATAATTCTTTACAGATATTGAAGGAACAATACACGACTTCACAAAGGATACCATCAACAAGACAAAACAGTAGCCTAGAGAATGGGAAAAGATCTTTTCTATCTGTACTTCTGATACAGAACTAATGCTAATTTCAAAACTATATGAACAATTCAAAAAACTAGACATCAACAAACAAAAATAATCAAACTTGAACAATGGTGTATTGATCTAAACAGAGAATTCTCAACAGAGGAATCTCAAATGACTCAGAAACACTTAATGCAGAGTCCTGTGCCATCTTGGGCATGAACCCAGTGGAGGGTCCCAAGGTCCCCAGAGGACTCTCCACGCTGCAGGCACCCTAGCACACCCGGGATCTTGAGATCACTAGTGAGTGGAACACATCTGTTCCAAAAAACCCAGAGGGTCTTGTGCTAGCAAGAACAGGGGAAAAGAAAACCTGCACAACCAGTGGCTGGGGTTCTTTCCGGTCGGCGCCAGCCCTATGCCATCTTGGGCATGAACTGGGCAGGTCCTAGCACACCCAGGATCTTGGGATCACTGAGACCAGTCTACACAAGAGAGCACTTGGGCGGCAGAAGCAACAGAGCTTCTTGGACAGGGTCCCTTTGAGCCTTCATCCACAGCCAGGAGGCAGATCTGAGACCCAGACCCCTAGGCACTTTCCCCACCAGAGGGAAAGTCAGCCTCCAGGAAGGGCTCTGACACCAGGACTCAGGAGGTAGATCTTAGCTCCAGACCTCTGTGCACCTTCCCTGCAAGAGGAGAGCTTGTCTGCAGAGAGTGCTCTGACCACTGAGACTCAGGAGAGAGTTGGACTCCCAGGAGTGCTGACAGAGGCTAAAGAATCAAGGAGGAACAATCTCCAGCTAGAGACAGCTAGAACGTCTAACACCAGAGATTACCAGGTGGGGAAAGACAAACATATGAATCTTACTAACAGAAACCAACAAACTAAGACATCAACAAACATTAGGGCATTAATAAAGAATGCCCACTTAAAGAAATACAGGAGAACGCTGCTAAACAGGTACACGTCCTTAAAGAGGAAACACAAAAATCCCTTTAAGAACTACAGGAAAACACAACCAATAATGTGATGAAATTGAACAAAACCATCCAAGATCTAAAAATGGAAGTAGAAACAATAAAGAAAACCCAAAGGGAGACAACTCTGGAGATAGAAACCCTGGACCATAGATGCGAAATCATGGACCATAGATGCGAGCATCAGCAACAGAATGCAAGAAATGGAAGAGAGAATCTCAGGTGCAGAAGATTCCATAGAGAACATGGACACAACAATCAAAGAAAATGCAAAATGCAAAAAGATCCTAACTTAAAACATCGAGGAAATCAAGGACACAGTAAGAAGACCAAACCTAAGGATAATAGGTGTAGATGAAAATGAAGATTTTTTTCAATGGCCTTTCTCTACACAAAGAATAAACAGGCTGAAAAAGAAATTAGGGAAACAACACCCTTCTCAATAGTCACAAATAATATAAAATATCTTGGTGTGACTCTAACTAAGGAAGTGAAAGATCTATATAATAAAAACTTCAAGTCTCTGAAGAAAGAAATTATAGAAGATCTCAGAAGATGGAAAGATCTCCCATGCTCATGGATTGGCAGGATCAACATTGTAAAAATGGCTATCTTGCCAAAAGCAATCTACAGATTCAATGCAATCCCCATCAAAATTCCAACTCAATTCTTCAACGAATTAGAAAGTGCAATCTGCAAATTCATCTGGAATAACAAAAAACCTAGGATAGCAAATCTCTTCTCAAGGATAAAAGAACCTCTGGTGGAATCACCATGCCGGACCTAAAGCTTTACTACAGAGCAATTGTGATAAAAACTGCGTGGTACTGGTATAGTGACAGACAAATAGACCAATGGAATAGAATTGAAGACCCAGAAATGAACCCACACACCTACGGTCACTTGATCTTCGACAAGGGAGCTAAAAACATCCAGTGGAAGAAAGACAGCATTTTCAACAAATGGTGCTGGCACAACTGGTTGTTAACACGTAGAAGAATGCAAATCAATCCATTCCTATCTCCTTGTACTAAGGTCAAGTCTAAGTGGATCAAGGAACTTCACATAAAACCAGAGACACTGAAACTTATAGAGGAGAAAGTGGGGAAAAGCCTTGAAGATATGGGCACAGGGGAAAAATTCTTGAATAGAACAGCAATGGCTTGTGCTGTAAGATCGAGAATTGACAAGTGGGACCTCATGAAACTGCAAAGCTTCTGCAAGGCAAAAGACACCATCAATAAGACAAAAAACCACCAACAGATTGGGAAAGGATCTTCACCTATTCTAAATCGATAAGGGACTAATATCCAATATATATAAAGAACTCAAGAAGGTGGACTCCAGAAAGTCAAATAACCCCATTAAAAAATGGGGCTCAGAACTGAACAAAGAATTCTCACCTGAGGAATACCAAATGGCAGAGAAGCACCTGAAAAAATGTTCAACATCCTTAATCATCAGGGAAATGCAAATCAAAACAACCCTGAGATTCCACCTCACACCAGTCAGAATGGCTAAGATCAAAAATTCAGGTGACAGCAGATGCTGGCGAGGATGTGGAGAAAGAGGAACACTCCTCCATTGTTGGTGGGATTGCAAGCTTGTACAACCACTCTGGAAATCAATCTGGCAGTTCCTCAGAAAATTGGACGTAGTACTACCAGAGGATCCAGCAATACCTCTCCTGGGCATATATCCAGAAGATGTCCCAACCGGTAAAAAGGACACATGCTCCACTATGTTCATAGCAGCCCTATTTATAATAGCCAGAAGCTGGAAAGAACCCAGATGTCCCTCAACAGAGGAATGGATACAGAAATTATGGTACATTTACACAATGGAGTACTACTCAGCTATTAAAAAGAATGAATTTATGAAATTTCTAGCCAAATGGATGGACCTGGAGGGCATCATCTTGAGTGAAGTAACACAATCACAAAAGAACTCACACAATATGTATTCACTGATAAGTGGATATTAGCCCAAAACTTAGGATACCCAAGATATAAGATACAATTTGCTAGACGCATGAAACTCAAGAAGAATGAAGACCAAAGTGTGGACACTGTGCACCTTCTTAGAATTGGGAACAAAACACCCAGGGAAGGAGTTACAGAGACAAAGTTCGTAGCTGTGATGAAAGGATGGACCATTTAGAGACTGCCATACCCAGGGATCCATCCCATAATCAGCTTCTAAACGCTGACACCATTGCATACACTAGCAAGATTTTGCTGAAAGGACCCAAATATAGCTGTCTCTTGTGAGACGATGCCGGGGCCTAGCAAACACAGGAGTGGATGTTCACAGTCAGCTATTGGATGTATCACAGGGCTCCCAATGGAGAAGCTAGAGAAAGTACCCAAGGAGCTAAAGGGATCTGCAACCCTATTGTTGGAACAACATGATGTACTAACCAGAACCCCGGAGCTCTTGTCTCTAGCTGCATATATATCGAAAGATGACCTAGTCGGCCATCAATGGAAAGAGAGGCCCATTGGACTTGCAAACTTTATATGCCCCAATATAGGGGAATGCCAGGGCCAAAAGAATGGGAATGGGTGGGTAGGGAAGTGGGGGGGGGGGGCGCTATGGGGGATAGCATTTTGGGATAGCATTGGAAATGTAATTGAGGAAAATATGTAATAAAAATATTAAAAAAAAAATGAAATTCCTAGCCAAATGGATGGACCTGGAGGGCATCATCTTGAGTGAGGTAACACAATCACAAAAGCACTCACACAATATGTATTCACTGATAAGTGGATATTAGCCCAAAACTTAGGATACCCAAGATATACGATACAATTTGCTAGACGCATGAAACTCAAGAAGGATGAAGACCAAAGTGTGGACACTGTGCCCCTTCTTAGAATTGGGAACAAAACACCCAGGGAAGGAGTTACAGAGACAAAGTTCGTAGCTGTGATGAAAGGATGGACCATTTAGAGACTGCCATACCCAGGGATCCATCCCATAATCAGCTTCTAAACGCTGACACCATTGCATACACTAGCAAGATTTTGCTGAAAGGACCCAAATATAGCTGTCTCTTGTGAGACGATGCCGGGGCCTAGCAAACACAGGAGTGGATGTTCACAGTCAGCTATTGGATGTATCACAGGGCTCCCAATGGAGAAGCTAGAGAAAGTACCCAAGGAGCTAAAGGGATCTGCAACCCTATTGTTGGAACAACATGATGTACTAACCAGAACCCCGGAGCTCTTGTCTCTAGCTGCATATATATCGAAAGATGACCTAGTCGGCCATCAATGGAAAGAGAGGCCCATTGGACTTGCAAACTTTATATGCCCCAATATAGGGGAATGCCAGGGCCAAAAGAATGGGAATGGGTGGGTAGGGAAGTGGGGGGGGGGCGCTATGGGGGATAGCATTTTGGGATAGCATTGGAAATGTAATTGAGGAAAATATGTAATAAAAATATTAAAAAAAAATGAAATTCCTAGCCAAATGGATGGACCTGGAGGGCATCATCTTGAGTGAGGTAACACAATCACAAAAGAACTCACACAATATGTATTCACTGATAAGTGGATATTAGCCCAAAACTTAGGATACCCAAGATATACGATACAATTTGCTAGACTCATGAAACTCAAGAAGAATGAAGACCAAAGTGTGGACACTGTACCCCTTCTTAGAATTGGGAACAAAACACCCAGGGAAGGAGTTACAGAGACAAAGTTCGTAGCTGTGATGAAAGGATGGACCATTTAGAGACTGCCGTATCCAGGGATCCATCCCATAATCAGCTTCTAAACGCTGACACCATTGCATACACTAGCAAGATTTTGCTGAAAGGACCCAAATATAGCTGTCTCTTGTGAGACTATGCCGGGGCCTAGCAAACACAGGAGTGGATGCTCACAGTCAGCTATTGGATGTATCACAGGGCTCCCAATGGAGAAGCTAGAGAAAGTACCCAAGGAGCTAAAGGGATCTGCAACCCTATTGTTGGAACAACATGATGTACTAACCAGTACCCCGGAGCTCTTGTCTCTAGCTGCATATGTATCGAAAGATGGCCTAGTCGGCCATCACTGGAAAGAGAGGCCCATTGGACTTGCAAACTTTATATGCCCCAATATAGGGTAATGCCAGGGCCAAAAGAATGGGAATGGGTGGGTAGGGAAGTGGGGGGGCGCTATGGGAGACTTTTGGGATAGCATTGGAAATGTAATTGAGGAAAATATGTAATAAAAATATTAAAAATTAAAAAAAAAAGAAAATGAAGATTTTTAACTTAAAGGGCCAGCAAATATCTTCAACAAAATTATAGAAGAAAACTTCCCTAACCTAAAGAAAGAGATGCTCGTGAACATACAAGAAGCCTACAGAACTCCAAATAGACTGGACCAGAAAAGAAATTCCTCCCAACACATAATAATCCGAACAACAAATGCAGTAAATAAAGATAGATATTAAAAGCAGTTAGGGAAAATAGGTCAAGTAACATATAAAGGCAGACCTATTAGAATTACACCAGATTTCTCACCAGAGACTATGAAAGCCAGAAGATCCTGGACAGATGTTATACAGACATTAAGAGAACACAAATGCCAGCCCAGGCTACTATACCCAGCAAAACTCTCAATTACCATAGATGGAGAAAACAAAGTATTCCATGACAAAACCAAATTCACACAGTATCTTTCCACAAATCCCACCCTTCAAAGAATAATAAAGGGAAAACACCAACACAAGGATGGAGATTACACTCTAGAAAAAACAAGAAAGTAATCCTTCAACAAACCTAAAAGGACACAGCTGCAAGAACAGAATCCCAACTCTAACAACAAAAATAACAGGAAGCAACAATTACTTTCCTTAATATCTCTTAATATCAATAGACTCAATTCCCAAATAAAAAGACATAGACTAACAGACTGGCTACATAAACTTAATGCAATGTTCAACATCTTTACCCAACAGAGAAATGTAAATCTAAACTACTTAGAGATCTCATTAATATCTAGCAGAATGGCTAAGATCAAAAACAGAAGTGAAAGCTCATGCTGGTGAGGATGAAGAGCAACACTCCTTCCTTTCTGGTGGAAATGCAAATTTGTACAGCCACTTTGGAAATAATTTGCATAGCTGCAATGGATTCTGAATTGCAAGGCTTTCAGAAATCTCATCTCAAGATTGATTTTTGCAGCTGATATGCTTTTTCTGACCTTATAAAAATTAATCTAATGATCCTTGGAAATTAGCCCACCCTACTGGAAAGATTTTCTGCAAATCTATAATGATGCACTGTTATGTAATGATGCTATACAAACAACTGATTTCTTGATTCCTAATTATTATTCTGTAAAAATTCCTAATATGCTATTAATCATTAAGTCTTTTATAATAGAACTGCAAGTAATACCCTCTGTGATATGAATACTGCAATTGGAACTCTGCAAGTCTTCTTGTGTTATGGGCCATTTTCACTAAGATTGAAAGCAGAAAGATACACAATTAAAGACAGAACCATAACAAAACTGAGATGCAGACAAGTAATTAAACATTTCCATAAAAGGGTATTGGATAGGTGAGAGCATGGGCTGCATGACTAAAGTCAGAAAATGGAGAAAGCATAGAGAAATTGGAATAAGGAATACATAAACACAGTCAAGAAGTTTTGACATGGATTAATGATGTATGGATTTTAAAAAGTCTGAGTTTCTCTTAAAATTGTGGAACAGTCTGTATAAATGCTATGGTTGTTTAACTTGCAGTGCGTGTGGTATTCTAAAAGTAAAAGAACAGGTGTCTCTGATTCTTTTGCTTGTTTTGGGGACTCTTTTTCTCTTACTAAGTTGCCTTATCCAGGCTTGATACTGGGGTTTGTGCCTAGTTTGCAATCCCATAGGAAGAACAATATCAACCAACCAGACACCACCACCACTACACCCAGAGCTCGCAGGAACTAAGGCATCAACCAAAGAGTACACATGGCTCCAGCTGCATGTGTAGCAGAGGTTGGCCTTGTCAGGCATCAATGGGAGGAGAGGTCCTTGGTCCTATGAAGGCTCAACAGATGCCCCCGTGTAAGGGAATCGAAAGCAGTGGGAATGGGTGGGTTAAAAAAAAAAAGCATAGGAGGAGGGAGGATGGGATAGGGGGCTTCTGGGTGTGGGGTAAACCAGGACAGGGGATAAAAATTGAAATGTAAATAAAGAAAATATCTAATAAAAAATGAAATGGAAATGAGAGTTAGGGCTGAGGAGACAGTTCTGTGGCCACAACTGCTTGCCAACACTTAACCAAAGAGTGTGGGGATCCAAATTCAGATCCCTGGAACCCACATTGAAAGTTGAACTTGTAGCATGACCATTTGTAAATCCCAAGCTCTACATAAAGATGTGGGGAAGAGATGGGAGGATTCCTGGAAGTTCATAAGCCAGCTCTCCTGGACTGCATGGCACAGAGGAAAAAAAACAATACAGGTACTGTAGTAGAAACTAGTAAGAATCATGACCCTATCTCATCTTTTGTTATTGAACTGAAATGCAGAATATCTACCTGTCTTAGTTAGGGTTTTACTGCTGTGAACAGACAAAGGCAACCTGTATAAAGACAACATTTAATTGGGGCTGACTTACAGGTTCAGGGGTTCAGTCCATAATCATCAAGACAATAGCATGGCAGCATCCAGACAGGTGTGGTAAAGGCAGAATTGAGAGTTCTACATTTTCATCTGAATGGCTGCTATAAGGAGACTCAATTCTAGGCAGCTATGACAACTTGAGAGCAGGATTAAAGCCACACCCACAGTGACATGCCTACTTCAACAGGGCTACACCTCCAAAGAGTGGCACTCCCTGGGTAAAGCATAAACAAACTATCACACTACCAGGAAATAACAGTACATGCTAAGGCAACATATAACCCACTAGCTAGCTCCACAGTAGTCTGGACAGAGGTGTATAGTAGCCTTACAACTCTCATTGTCAAAGCTAATCATCACATCAACTTTGGATTTGAGAAGCAGCCAAGGATTACATCTGTCTACCTATACTTACTTCCCATCATGTACCACTACAGCAGCTTCCTGACTACTCATCTAAGAAACCCTAGAAGTCTCCTCCAGGAAGTAGGCTAGAACATTAACTTGTTGAGTTCAGTGTACCTCTGAACTTAGAGGTGTTTGTTCTGATGAACATCAATAAGACCCTCCTCCCCAAAATACACATTTTGTAATACAGTCTGCCCTACTGGGGTTCATTTTGTTGTTCTGACATTCAACATTGATTTCATACAGCATCACCAATTCATCATCTTTTACCCAAGCATCTGCATAATTCCATGTCATTATATTATAGTGATATAAATTCACTAATACCATAAAAACATTGAGTACGTTTTAAAGATGTATTTAATTTTATCTGTACATGAATGTACTTCCTGAATGTATGTCTGTGCACCACTTAAATATGTGTCAGATGCCTATGGAAGGCATCAGATCCCCTGGAACTGGAGTTACAGATGGTGGTGGGTCACCATATGGGTGCTGGAAATTGAAACCAAGTCCTCTTGAAGAGCAATCAGTACTCTTAAACACTGAGTCGTCTGTCTAGCACCCCAACATCAATTACCACTGAGTAAATTCATTTCTTTCCAAAATATATTGGTTAGTGAAAACTAGCACACAGAAGAGCCTTTACAAAAATTATTGGTAACTCTGTCAAGAAAAGTAATCTCATTGCTCTACATTCTAAATTAGCATCAAAATTTGTCGTAAAAGAGAGGAAATCGCCTTGGGCATTGTGAAGTCCTTAACAACAATAATACATGGCTTTAAAAAAAAAAAAGAAATGGTGGTAAGATTTAAAAGTCTTCAGAGCTCAAATAATAGGAAATCAATACACTGTAGCCTTTTAGAAGAGATATTGATTAAAGATATCAATCAGGGCTGGAGAGATGGCTCAGCGGTTAAGAGCACTGACTGCTCTTCTGCAGGTCCTGAGTTCAAACCCCACATTGTGGCTCACAACCAACCATAATGAGATCTGACTCCCTCTTCTGGAGAATCTGAAGACAGCTACAGTATACTTGCATATAATAAATAAATACATCTTTAAAAAGTGTTGAAAGAAAAAGATAACAATCATACTATTAAAACTTTCCTATAATTAGGGGGATGATTGACGAGAGTGGAGTGAGTTCATGCCTGAAGAACCTGGAGTGTTAGAGTAATAGTCTATTAGGATGCTCCTGGGACCAGGGCTACTTGCCAAAAAGCTCTTGAGTCATATTGCCAAGGTAACATGTGAAATATTGAACTCCTGAGAATAGAGTAAGGAAGAACCAAGAATCTGCACCTCAGAAGCAGGCAACTTGGGGAGTTATACTAAATCCCCCAACTCCAGGTGTGAGAAATAAGAGAAGGGGTGTGTTCGGGATGGGAGGCTGAGCACAGGTACAGTAGCATGGGAAGCAGAAGCTGCTGCAGGACCCTGTAACAGGGAGCATCATCACAACCTCCTGAAGAGGTAAGCAAGCCTGCAGGTTCAGAGGGGATAGGACAGAGTCCCTGCCTTAAATTCAGTCCTGATCGCTGAGTGGTGAGGCAACAGAGTCCCTACCCTGTAGTTCAGTCCTCGTCTCTGACTACAGACCTCATTTCTGGTTTCTACAACTTGTTTCTTTTCTTTTTAAAATTCATCATCTTCAATACCTCCCATCTCTCAGCTCCTCATTTAAATAAAGATTGGGATCTATGGTCAGAAAAGTAGGAAAGGAACAGAGCTGAAGCCTAGACTGAGCTGTGAGTGACAGGCCAGCGGACATCTAATGCTCTACAACCAGTTTCCTCAGAGCAGTAACAAAAAACTCCAAAGATTATTTTAAGACGTTTGATATAAGATATATTTCAAATGCAAAACAATAATAAAATATTGTATTTGATGTAAGTCCTATCTTAAGTCTCATTAACATAAATTAAAAACAAGGCTGACATGTGCTCATAATGTTATTGGTTTACACTGATATTCTATTCATGAACTTGTAACCATTTTAGTGAGACAGGAAGCAAAAATTAAGGGATACAAATATTTAGAAGGAAGAAAATACTATTCTATGCAATTTTTGTTCTACATATTAAATAAATGCTTTAGAAGCAATACCAATGAGAAATTGTAGAAATTAACAATACTTTCCTAAAAGGGATGATATAGAAGATAAAAGCAAAACTGAAATGTGTAAAATAAGATATATAAGGTACATTTAGACAGCAGTAATTGCTTACTTGCTACAATACAAGATTTTTAAAAAACAGAGCTTTTAAAGGGAGCATAGTCTTAGTTGGGCATGATGCTGTAATCCCAGCACTTATGATGTGGAGGAAGAAGGATCAGGAGTTTCAAGTCACCTTTGGATACAGAGTCAGATTGAAGCCAGCTTGGAATATATGACACTCAATCTCAAAAAGTAAACAAATTCATATAAAATAGTAACAGCACAAGCTTATTAAAGTTACTTTAAAAAAAAAGTTATGTTGACGAGGAATAGTGATTGTTTTTTTGTTTGCTTGTTTTTCCTGAAAGAGGTAAGAGCTGTAAATGAATTTATTAAATCATGTGAGATCTTCATGGAAAATCAAGAAGACATGTCTATGAACTAGAGCCTTTACTGGCCCAGGTCAGTAAGAAACTGGACTGTGACCTGTTTACAAAAAGAAATAACAAAAATAAGAATATACAGATCAACTCAGCAATTGATCATATGTCAGAAAAGTATATGTTTATACATTATATAGAGAAATAACCATACTGCTTTAAAAAGATCTCAAAATATTAATAATTATAAGAACATCACAAACCAAGATCCTGAAACTTTATTTTTTATTACGTGTGTGTGTGTGTGTGTGTGTGTGTGTGTGTGTGTGTGTGTGTGTGATTGCACATGTCTGGGGGCTGCTCTCAGAGTCCAGAAAAAGGTGTCATGTCTCCTGGAAATGGAATTACAGGTCTTTGAGAGCACCTGATGTGAGTGAAGCTGAGAACTCAAATCCAGTCCTGAAGAGCAGTAAGCATGCTTGCTCACAGAGCTACCCAGTTCAAATGTATTATTGATTATTTTATTTATTTACATTTCAAATGGTGTCCCCTTCCCAGTCTCCCCTCCACAAACCCACCATCCCATCTCCCCACCCCTTTGCCTCTGTGAGGGTGCTCCTCCACCTACCCACCCACTCCTGCCTCACCACTCTAGCATCCCCACCCCCATTCAAATTTTTAACGAGGATTTTTAAAAAGGTAAATGAAGGAAGGAATAATCTATGTTTATGAATGAAAAACATGATACTAATGTGACTCTTTTTTCCAAACAGTCATCCATATGCAAGCCCAAATTACTGGTGCTATTTTATAACCCAACACAAAAATTCTGAAGTTAATCTGATAATGAGTACATGGATGAGAATTAAAATTGAAGAGAACAGTGAAAGGAATAACATTTCATATCTATTACTCTTACTGATCTTTATACAAAAGTAATCAAAAGTAGAAACAGTGGATTCTCAGGACAGAATTGTGCTGTGTGTGAGTCTATACACACACATGTATATCTACATGTGTCTTCATTATATGACTAAAGAGGCATCCTAATCATTTGATGGGAGATACAGAACCTATGCTTAATTATTCAAAATAAATTTGTTTACATACCTCTCATTGATACAAAAATCAACTCCATGTAATCTCCTTATGCTATAAACCAAAAAGTCAACCATTAAGAGTTAATAGCCATTTAGAAATTAATATTGGTAAGTATTTTTGAAAAAAGAATAATTGTATGTAGCTTTTACTTCTTTAAATAATGGAATAAAAATATTTTACATTTTATTTAAATAGAGGACTAAGTGGATATTTCACAGCAATGTGAAAATAACCAAACAGAAAATGGAGAAAATAATAAAAATAATCAATGTTTAGGTTCTTTTGTTCCTATCTGGAATTTTCTAAAGGTCTTCTTTTCTTTTTTTTTACTTATTCACTTTACATCTGACTCATTGTCCCTTCCAAGTCAGTGCTCCCCCCCAAATTAAAAATATTATTGAGAATTCAGTATGTTCAAAAGACCACAAGATTATGGGTGAGACCTATATCACTACCTTAAGCCTAGATAAAAATGAACATATTTTTATTTTTCCTCGATTTACAGGTAGATGCTGAGAACAAGACATCCATGAAATGGGTACTAAGCATGCAACCAACAGCTCAGAGGTCCAAGTCTCTGAGTTCATTCTGCTGGGATTCCCAGGCATTCATGAATTCCAGATCTGGTTGTCCTTGCCTATGGCTCTGCTTTATATTGTAGCTCTTGGTGCTAATCTCCTTATCTTGATCACCATCTACCTTGAGCCTAACCTGCATCAGCCAATGTATCAGTTTCTTGGTATCTTGGCTGTAGTAGATATTGGCTTGGCTACCACCAGCATGCCCAAGATCCTGGCCATCTTGTGGTTTGATGCCAAGACCATCAGCCTCCCTGAGTGTTTTGCTCAGATCTATGCTATCCACACTTTTATGTCCATGGAGTCAGGTGTCTTTCTATGCATGGCAATAGATAGATATGTAGCCATTTGTTATCCCCTCCAGTATCCTTCCATAGTCACTGAAGCTTTTGTAATCAAAGCCACACTGTCCATGCTGCTCAGGAGTGGCCTGTTAACCATCCCAGTGCCTGTACTAGCTGCCCAGAGACAGTACTGCTCCAGAAATGAAATAGACCACTGCCTTTGCTCTAACTTGGGGGTCATTAGTCTGGCCTGTGATGATATCACTGTTAACAGGGACTACCAGTTGACATTGGCCTGGTTGATACTTGGAATTGACATGATTCTGGTCTGTGTTTCCTATGCTTTGATTATTCGCTCAGTGCTGAGGCTGAACTCCACTGAGGCAGTATCTAAGGCCCTCAGTACCTGCAGCTCCCACCTCATCCTCATTATGTTTTACTACACAGCTATTGTTATACTATCTGTTACTCACCTAGCAGGAAGAAGGGTTCCCCTCATCCCTGTTCTTCTCAATGTGATGCATATTGTTATCCCTCCATCCCTTAACCCCATGGTATATGCCCTTAGGACACAGGAGCTGAAGGTGGGCTTCCGGAAGGTTTTTGACTTGAGTCATTATGTGTCCAGGAAGTAAACCAGTGAAATAACACTGAATGCAGGAAAAAGGAAGTATAGACTTGGACCCTAAAATACCTTATTAAAATTCCACCACAACTTCCAGGGGCATCTACTCAAGTTTACACTGTATGTGTAAAGTGCTGCTGGAAGCTTTTCATAAATGTTCCTTCTTACTGCCCATGATAGTGTATGATGTAGCTACTATTCTTTGTAAGTTCTGCAGAGGTGAAAAATGGATTGGGAAACTTTCCCAAGGCTGATGAGGAAGTTAAAACATGAGATTTGAACCCAAATCATCACCACAGTCTCTCCTCTTAACCTTTTCTCTCCATGCACCTCATTATTAGTTTTCAAAAGTTAAGATATTAAAACAAGGTAAGATTATATATTCTCATCTTTTAGTAAAATGCCATATAGAGCATGGAAGTAGAGGCGAATGGCAACAATGGAATAATCAATTCTGCATCCATCAAAAGGAGGAAGATGGGATCCACAGAGATGACTTAAAAAGCACTTTTTGCCCTTGTAGAGGACCAGAGTTTGATTCCCAGCACCCACATAGTGGTGCACAGTTGTGCTTAATTACAGTCACAGGGGATCTGATACCTTCTTCTGGGATATTTGAGTATGCACTTGGTACCTAAAAGTACATACAAGCAAGATACTCATATACATAATATAAAATGAAATAATCTAAACAAAAAGTGTTTAAAAACAAAAGGAGGATGTTCATGACTACAACTTGACTATGGGACAGAAAGTCTATCAGGAGTGTGAATATTCAGATGTTATGACTGAGATACAACTACAGGCCCTGGTAGATACTTTCTGAAAAGCATTTGAACAGTGTGCAAGAATTGTGTTTAACCACATGACAAACACTTGGACTCTGAAACCCTGCCAAACACTAAAATAAGACTAAGTAATAACATATTGCCAATACATGTCTACAGTGAAGAGAAACCAGAAGGGGGGTTTATCCCTTTTTATCCTTTTATTTTTCTTCTTTTATACAATAATATATCCTGACCACATCCTCCCCTCCCTCCACTTCTTCCAGTCCCTCCTACCTCCTATCTACCCCATATCCACTAGCCCCACATTCCCCTTCAAAAAAGACCAAAAAATAGAAGTTTGTATGAAGTTCATGTATAAAAGAGAAAAATATTCCTGTGAAAAACTGATTTTTCTCTTTCTTTGGAGAAGATGAAATGTTCGATTCTACATTGCCTTTTTGTTCTGAAATGTAACATTACAGAGCAAAAATTTAAAGAGCAACTTTTAGAAGATGAAAATCTGGGCATAGCCATGGTCTCTGGTTCCAGATAAGGGTTCGTCAATTCTTGAGGTAAACAAAGAAACCAGAAGAAATTCTCCATCACTGTAAACTATAGTACTTCCAAATCCTCTAAAGGACACACTCCATGTAACTATCTAGTAAGAGTTGAACAGGGTTTCTTTCTTCAGTTCACAAACTCTCGAATTAATTTGCCCTGGAGTTCTACAAAGAATAAAGCAATGTATTAAAAAAATAATAAAGCACTCAACTTGATTTAAACTTCTTTAGTGAAATATAAAAGTTCTGTGGAGTTCAATATTCACTGGCACATAAAGCACAATAGAAGTTCTATAGGAAAGTGATGCTTGACTAGAACAGGGAATGAATAGACTAAATTTCTTTTTGTTACCTATTTAAATATCCAAGAGTGGAGTAACAAAGATGAAATATTGGATCAGGACAAGGTATAGATTTCCTGACACAATACCATGGCATTATGATAGATTCTGGGAAAAGAACAACTGTGCCAATAATTTGGAAACCCAAATGTGAGAAGTTTAGACCACTGACAGTTAAGCAGTTGAATCATCCTTCCTTCAGGAAAGTAAGTTAGATGGTGTGATCATCCTCTGTGGATAAGACAGAATTTTACAGTGTGCATTTCTCTAAAGTTTTTCAATCATACTAAGACTATGTTAGTCACGTTCCTTCATTGTCACAAAGTGTTTGAAAAGAACAACTTCAAGAAGAAAAACTTTGGTCTTATATTTTCAGGTGATGCTCAGCTGGCTCCATTGCTTTCATGTCTGTGGCAAGGCAGAAGTATCAGAGCAAAAAGACATGTATAAGAAAGTTGGTCAAAAAAAGAAAGAAAGAAAGAAAGAAAGAAAGAAAGAAAGAAAGAAAGAAAGAAAGAAAGTAAGTTAGAAAGTTGGTCATTTCATGGTCTTCAGAAAGTAGAGAGAGTAGAGGTTTATGGACAAAACCCTTTGAGTCCATGCTCCAAGTAACCTATGTGCTTTAACTAGGCACCATTTCGTAAGAGCTGATGCACCTATAAACCTATCAATCGATTAATTTGTTGATGATGTTCATACTTTTATAATCCAATTGCCTCTCAATATTGCCATGAGCTAGGGACCATGCCTTCAACATATGAGCCTTTTGAGAAGAATCTTCATATCTTAACTATACCATTTTATGCCTAAACCACAAAGACCCATGTCCATCAATATATATTCATCTCCTAATGCAAAATGCATAGACTTTCATGAGTTCCTAAGATTTCAATATTTCAACATTTCTCAAAGTTCCAAGTCCCCCTTGAGACTCAAGGCAGATTCTTCCTGTGAACCTAAAAATAACCAGAAAGAAAATTACACACTTCAAAATGCAATGGTAGAGAACAAACATGCTCATTCTAGAGAGGAGGGACATTAACAAGATCAAAACCAGCAAGAGAGGCATGAACTTGAAACTCCATGTCCATCATCAAGGGCACATGGTTGTCTGTTATAAAATCTAAAGGTCTGAGAGAGCCCCATTCCATGGGTTCCCTGGGAATAGTTCACAGGGCATCTCTTTTGGGTTAGTTCTGCTTACTGGGGAGCTTTCTTTCCTCAGAATATCTTCAAAGTTCTTGGCATCTATGCCTTGTAAGTGTCTTGAATATAGCTCTTACCTGCTTTCATGGTTATATGCACTGTCATCTCAAGGTCTGCCTATGGAGATTCTGTTACACTGCTTATCCTCTCAGGTCTATCTTTGGGTAGATGCCTCCATGACTTCCCAATTCTTGGATTCTGCAGGCCTACAAACCAAAACTGATGGTCTAATGCTAAGAGGAGCAGTGAGACTCTTTTAGCCTATTAATTAATGAAATAGCACATAAAGAAAATTCAAGGCAGTTCTGTGATGCCATTCATAACTCTTAGATCAATAGAGAGTAAAAGTGATCCTAAAATAATGGAAATTTAGTAGGAAGACAGGGAAGCAACTTAGAAAACTATAAACCATCATTCCCTATGATGTCTGAAGAAAAAGCTGCAACATAAATCAAGCCATTAACAAGCCCTTAAAGTCTGACAAAACTTTAAAAAAATGTTTATTCCCAGATATAGCTCCCTACTCTCCCTTTTCTCAGAGCAATTGTTTCAGAAATTTGCTCAACTCCTTTCAGTTCTCCGGCACATACTTCCTCTGCCCCCTGCCCCAATTCATTGCTCTAATGTTTCCCTTCAGAAAAGGGAAGTTCCCTAGGGGTATCAGCCAAATATATAACAAGGTGTAATAAGATGAGGCATAAACCCTCATAACAGGGCTGGGTATAGCAACCCAATAAGAGAAAAAAAGAGTGCTAAAAATGGCTAAAAGAGCCAAAGATAACCCCAATTCCCACTGTTAGGAGCGCCATAAGAATCCAAAGCTAAACAACCACAACTGTACTGAGAGGACCTAGTGCAGACCCATGTAGGCTCCAGCAGTGCTGCTTCTTTCTCTGTGAGTCCCAAAGAGCCCTGCTTAGTTGATTCTGTGAGCCATGTTCTCACATTGTCCTTGATCTCTCTGAATCTGAAAATTCTTCCTCCACAGAGTTACCTGGGCTCTGCCTAATGTTTGACTGAGCATCTCTAAATCTGCTCCAAGCTTATAGAGCTCCAAGCTGCAGAAGAAAGTGCCTCTTATGATAATTGGTCTAGACACTGATCTATGAGTATAGCAGAATAGCATTAGGAATCATTTCAATTTTTTCATATTTGATTCCATCCTAAGTCTCTGGGCCATCTACCTTCCAGTTTCTAGCCATCCAAGCAGTGTTCAACCTGGGCTTCATCTCCTGGCTTGGTCTGCAATTTAGACCATTTATTGGTTGGCCATTCCTACACGCTCTGATACATCATTATCCCAGCACTTCCCAACCCAGTCAGGACAGGTGGTGAGCCAAAAATTTTGTATCTGGGTTGGTGTCCCAGTCCCATCACTGGAAGCCTTGCCTGGTTACAGAAGATGGCTGGTTCAGTCTCTGCATCCTCCCTTACTAGGAGTCCTCCCTACAGTCACCCTCATAGGTTACAGGAAGGCTCCACTATACTAGGTTTATATACTATCCCCTAAATGCCCCCTATTTCTATTCATCTTTTGCAGTATTCTCACCCTCCACCCCTCCATCCCCTACCTGATCCCTCTTGTTCTCAGACCCACTGGCCCCCGTCTACCCATAAGGTTGATATGATTTCCCTTTCCAGGGAGATCCATATGTCCCTCCCTGGAGCCCTCCTTGTTACTTAGCCTCTTTGGGTCTGTGGAGTGGAGTGTGATTATCCTGTACTTAACAGCTAATGTCCACTTATAAGTGAGTACACATCATGCTTGTCTCTCTGGGTCTGGGTTACCTCATTGAGGATGATCTGGTTACACGTTTCCTGTGTCATTTTTTAACAGCGAAGTAATAATACATTATGTAAATGTACTACATTTTTTTTTATCCATTCTTCTGTTGAAGAATGTCTATCTCTGCTGCTTTCAGTTTCTGGATCTTATGAATAAAGCCACAGTAAACATGGTTGAGTAAATGTCATTGTGGTAAGATGGAACATCCTTTGCATATATGCCTATGAGTGGTATAGCTGGGTCTTGAGGTACACTGATTCCCAATTTTCTGAGTAACTGCCATATTGATTTTCATGTGATAGTGTACATAACTGGCCCCAAAATTCTACTATGGAACTCCTATTGCTGATAAACACCTTCAGCACTGTGGCTGCATACAAGATTAACTCAAAAAATCAGAAGCCCTCTTATATACAAATGGGCTGAGAAAGAAATCAGGAAAACAAGATCCTTCATAGTAGTCACAAATAATAAAAGCAAGTGAAGGACTTATGTAACAAAATCCTCAAGTCTTTAAAGAAAGAGATGGAAAAAGTTATCAGAAGATGAACCAATCTCCCATACACATTGATTAGTAGAGTTAACATATTAAAAATAATCATCCTATCAAATTAATCTACAAATTCAATACAATTCCTATTAAAATTCCAACACAATTCTTTACTGACCTTGTGTAGTGGTTTGAATATGCTTGGCCAAGGGAGTGGTCTTTTTGGAATAGGTGTGGCCTTGTTGGAGGAAGTGTGTCACTGTGGGGGTGGGCTGTAAGACCCTCCTCTTAACTCACTGGAAGACAGTCTTTCCAGGCTGCAATCAGATCAAGATGCAAAACTTCCAGTTCCTTCTATGGTGTCTGCCTGGACACTACCATGCTTCCTGCCATGATGTTAATGGACTGAACCTCTAAAACTGTAAGCTCACCCCAATTAAATGATGTCCTTTATAAGAGCTGCCTTGGTCATGGTGTCTCTTCACAGCAATGGAAAGCCTTACTAGGACAGAAGTTGATACCAGGGATTTGGATATTGTTGTGATAGGCCTGACCATGTTTTTGTTTGGAGGAATGTGGATTTGAGGGCTTTGGATTTGGAAAGCCATAGAATTCTTTAAGTGGAACTTAATGTACCATCCTGTAGGAATATTATAGGTTTAGGTTTTTCAAAAACTACTTTAATAAGGGCTCTTAAATACTTAACCTCCCTTATAGACCACCAACTAAAGCTAGGGGAGAATAAAAGGATCATAAGACAATGGGGACATGGACCTGTTCAGAAGTAGTTCTTTGGGGTGATTCTAATCTTTGTTGTCAGGATATCAGCGGAATCACAATGTCAGTCCAATCCACAAATCAGTAGCAGCGGCTAAATTCAGAAAAAAACAGAGAGGCTCAATGGATTGGTGAATCAGCACAAGTCCGTGAAAGCAGCAAGGTAAGTTCACTGGTACATTTCTGTCAATGAACTCAAAACAACCAAAGATCAGTGCTGGAGGGCAAGGCAAACCAGTGCAGGGCATCATCAGCAAAGACCATTATCCTCAAAGACCAATGACCATGGAAGAATTGCAAGGTGAACCAAACTCTTTCCAATCATCATGTGTTTTCTCAAGTGACCACTCCAGGAAAACATCACATGCTCTTTCACCAGACAGCTTCCAAAAAAAAAAAAAAAAAAAAAAATCACATAACACAACTGAGTCTCTAATGTAACCATAAATTTCCACTTCAAAATATGGAACACAGTGATGCTGAGGGTGATTTGAACTCTAGAGAATGTTCTTCAGATGTTTTGGTGAAAAATGTTGCTGCTTTCTGCCCTTGTCTGAGGAAACTACTTAAGGCTAAGGTGAGGTGTTTCAATTAATTGTATTGACAAAGCAAGTCTCAGAAATGCCCGGCATAGACTCTGTCCTCTGGTTTATTCCAATTAAGAGTGTTTTGACCAAACATAGCAAGCTTTGAAAGAAAAAAAAATAGAAAATGTATACTTCAAGTAATAAAAGGTTGCCAGGAAATGTAATGGACCTAAATCCTGTGTTCAAGAAATAAACGCTTAAAGGAGTGCTGACTTTGGAGCAAGATTCCACCCAGCTAATCTTATTGTTTATGAATTTGCCATTAAACAAGGAATAATTATATCATGTTATATGTTATTATTACTTGATAATTTTTTTCATTTGGACTTTTAATCTGGAATGAACTACAATCCAGAAATGGAGGACACAGACTTGTGATCCAGATCTTGAAGCACGATGGCTATGAAAAGCTTAGATTCAGGCATGGTGGTATGTGCATTTAATCCTAGGAGACAGAGGTAAGCAGATCTCCAAGTTCAGGGTCAGCCTGGTCTATAGAGCAAATTTCAGACAGCCAAACTTAGGCAGTGAAGGATGCAATAGAACAATGAGGGAATGTTCCAGCCCCAGCAAGCAGCAGAACTATGACTTTGCCTTTCAGAAGGGATATGTTTAGTAAACTGTCACATCATTCCTTGTGGATGTTTGTATGATCCCAGGGAGCCTACAAAGTTATACGTTATTCCAGACCACATATAAGCCTTTTCTATTCTAACCTATTCTAACATTCACAACCAGATACTGATTGTAACTAGAAAACAGCAGAAAATATTCACCTTAATACTGACAAATATTTTATTTACCCCAAAAATGGGCTATTTTCCCAGGGCATGTGGAAAACTGTTTAGATCTAACCAAAAGTTGAGACAGTTCATGAAGTTGACTCAGCTGTGAAAAAGCTGGGGGAGTAGAGAGGGGAGTAGGAAAGCATCTTCCATTTGCACTTGTCTTTTTTATTTCCTTGCTCCTGAGCCTTACCAAATGTCAATGGCAATGCCCTAGGTGTCCTATTTCTTATCCTTTACTCCCTTGACCAAGCTCACTCAGCCAGTCAACACAGTCTCAAGGGAGGTAGAGGAGGGGAGTGAGGATTAAAGAAAGAAAAGACAATTAGACAATACTATAATATGACTCCAGCAAGTGCTGAAGTAAGTTTATTTTTCCCTAGCTGTTTAAATACCATTCTAAGTATATGCAACAAATGGGGTCAGTTCTTGGTCAAAAACAAACAAGGCATAAACAAAAGTCCTGAGATCACTGTATCCATGGCCTTATCAAGATGATCAAGATACAAGGAACACATTCTTCAGCTGTATTTATCTTGAGCCTACTTTCTTGTTCTAGACCAATGTCAAATATTCTTGCCAATATCCTTGAAGCAACACTAAGAGCTCTCCATACACCCTAAGTGTTTGATGTTGTATGTGATGCACCCCAATTTACAACTTAGGTGAGGAGTTCCCTTAATGGTAAGAAGTGATGCTGTCAATCAACTGGATGCACAAAATCAGGATACCATTTTTCATATGAAGCAGAGTTTATATGTAAGAATATAATATATCATATGTAATATAAGTAATATAATATAATATAAAACAGTAAGGAGTGAGAGAGGATAGAAGAAAGTATTCATCACTTACATATTCCATCCTATCAGGATACATCTATATTTCCACAGCCTAGAAAGGAATCTGCACATACATGCCATCTGAATAGAAGATGACTTTCTAAGTCACACAACATATATTGGTCATGTTCCCTTCTGCTAAAACAACATGGAAATGTTATATGATTATCTGAATCAGAATGAAGACTTGATATCCTTCATGCATGCCAAATATCTAGTTTCTAAGCCTTTCTGTCCTATAAACAAATAAATTCTAATTCTGCTTGAAGAACGTGTTCTACTTGACAACAAAAATCCCAAGGCCAAGAAGGAATTAAGTTATTTTCAATTTACCAACCTCTCAAATTTCTTTCCTCATCTGCACAAGGACAGAGTTGATATTTCTCTAGGTGACTACAATGTTCAGAAAACCAAGAGACAGATGAGGGTTAGCTCTGTGTTAAAGTGTGCCTAGTATGCCTGGAGCCCTAGATAGGATCCTTAACACCAGAGCAAAATGAGAATGAAGGGTGGGGATGCAGATTAGGAGGGAGAAAGAGGAAATAGAAAAGACTATGTCTAAATATGAATTCCATAGAATAGTAATTTATTTGCAATAAAATTCAAAGCATGCTAAAAATCATTCCATATGCCCTTTTATAGCACTGAAATAATTTTTGAAACGATGAATTTATGAAATTCTTGGACAAATGGGTGTATCTGGAGGATATCATCCTTAGTGAGGTAACCCAATCACAAAAGAAGTCATTAGATATACACTCACTGATAAGTGGATATTAGCCCAGAAACTTAGATACAATTTGCAAAACACAAGAAAATCAAGAAGAGGGAAGACCAATGTGTAGATACTTCATTCCTCCTTAGAACAGGGAACAAAATACCCATGGAAGGAGTTACAGAGACAAAGTTTGGAGCTAAGACGAAAGGATGGACTATCCAGAGACTACCCCACCTGGGGATCCATCCCATAATCAGCCACCAAACAGAGACACTATTGCATATGCCAGCAAGATTTTGCTGAAGGGACCCTGGTATAGCTGTCTCATATGAGGCTATGCCAGTGCCTGGCAAATACAGAACTGGATGCTCACAGTCATCTATAAGATGGAACACAGAGCCCCCAATGGAGAAGCTAGAGAAAGCAAGCACCCAAGGAGCTGAAGGGGTCTGGAACAACAATATGAACTAACCAGTACCCCCAGAGCTCGTGTCTCTAGCTGCATATGTAGCAGAAGATGGACTAGTCAGCCATCACTGAAAAGAGATTGAAATTGCAAATTTTATATGCCCCAGTACAGGGGAATGCCAGGGCCAAGAAGTGGGAGTGGGTGGGTAGAGGAGCAGGGTGGGGGAAGGGTATAGGGAACTTTCAGGATAGCATTTGAAATGTAAATAAAGAAAATATCTAATAAAAAAAAGAAATAATTTTTTAATATTTTTAGCTCTAATGAAACTACAAACTAAACAGGGTGTCTTGCATAGAGTGCCTATTCCTGAACCTACCCAACAAATTCACTATGGATGGCTCAAAGTAGCCAAAGAAATTAAAGGTGGTGTATTTCCCAGTAGGTAAAAAATAATGTAAGTGAATGGACTTGGCACAGACTCGAAATCCCAACACCTGGGATGCAGAGGAAGGAGAATCATATGTTTGAGGATAGCCTGAACTATATAGAAACTTATCTGAACATACACATGCACACACACACACACACACACACACACACACACCTGTGAAAAAGAGCATCCTTCAAAGACATGCATAGGTGAATCCAGGCTTAACAATGAGCTGCCTGTAAAACAGGCTCTGGATGTGGAAAAATGATACGAAGGATGAGGAAATCAGAACTACGTGGTTTAGTACAAAATGACACAAGGAAATTAAAACTGGAGCACAGCCACAGGAAACTGGACCTTAAATGAGGATGGGTGAATTTGAGAGCCATGTTCAGGTATCCATAGGGTAAAGCTGCATTCTCTCCCAGTGAGATAGGTGCAACATCCATGATCTGCAATTTCAGCCTCTAAAACATAAGAGCTAGGGGGTAAAAGATGAATACTGAAACCATTCTGAGTAGCCCAGCAGTGCACTTGGTGAAGCACACAGTAACAGTTATGTCTGTGGGCAGAGTTAAGGTGCTCACAATACAGCTGCCCTGTCCTTGGAAATCCCTGTTAGTGAAACACTTCTTGGCACTCCAAAAAACTATAACACAGCCATAAGTAGTCAGCCCTTATACAAGAATAGATGAGTTTGAGAGCCTCTGATGGAGTTCTAAAACCCTTTCACGTTAAGTACTCCTGTCTTCCTCCAGTTATCACAGAGAATCTGCAGGATACCTCATAAAGGTGAAAGAGACACATATTAATTTCCTCCACCTGTACTTCTTGATGATAGCCAGTCATGTGGCCCTGTCTAGAGGCTAGGTTACAAAGTCTCATAAATTCTCAGGAACTTTTATCCTACATGGCTGGAGGTTATCAGGATTGTGTGCTCTGTAATTTCTCACCCTGTTCATGGCTGGAAGTAAGTGAATGAATAATCAATCGATGGGTGTGAAATTTTAATAGTTGCCAAGTTATGACAGAAACTGAAGAGAGCTTAATGGCAGTAGGGAGACAGTTGGTTCAGGGGTGTCCTTTGAGATCAGACCACCTGTCTCCTGGACTCACAGAACTAGCAGAAGATATATGTTGGGAAAGAAAAGGTTGACAATGTGTGTTGGCTACATTTCTGAAGTAGCTAAATAAGAAGAACTTGGCAGAAAACATATAAAAAGAATTGGTCACTTTCTCAGAAGGAAACAAGGTGGATTCAAGACTTAGTGGCTTGGAACAATATGTCTTTACGTTCTTCCAGCTCTGCAGGTCAGAAATCTGAAACACATTTCTTGAAGCTAAAACAAAGGCATGGACAAGGCTGCGTGTCTTTCTGGAAATAACTCCGCAAGCCCTAGGAGAATCTGACTCATCACACAGTTCTTGGCTTGTTGTACTGATTCATCTCCAACACTGGCAAAGGCCAGTTGTACCTTTCCCATTCACAATAAATTGGTTTTTTGTTTTTTTTTTTTCCCAAAGCTTCAAGCAAAACTATCCTATCCAAACTTCTTAGTTAAATAAATACCTTAGGAAGAAGTTTGTGTTAAGAGTGTGGTGCCCAATAAATACTTCATATGAGGCAATTAACAGCAAAGGTCTCAATAAGTCATTATTACTCTAAATTATCTTCCAGTAAGTTACAGAGGTAAACACCGAGGCTATCAAGGGGAGAATCGAGAAAAGTTAAGAATTATGTCTATAGAAGACATTGGCAGGGTGCTGATTGGCACACAATAGAATCAAGCCATGAGAAGTTTCCTGATAAACATATCTTGCCAATGAAACAATCTGCTCAACTAAGAAAACATTTGAACTATTAAAAGTTAACATAGTAGCATTTTGCTAATGTTTAAGCCATGTTTAAAGTTAAAGTATAAATATACTGATTTATAATGTGACATATGATCATATTAAGTGGCTAAATGCTAACAAACTGTTAAATTTTGACTAACATTTCCTGTTATTCATATTATTCAACTTGATATAATATTTAATAAAAATATTCGCTACTAAAAAAAAAAAAAGTTAACATAGACCGGAAGAACCACTTGCTGCCTCTGTTCCCTCGTGCAAATGAATGGGTACTAGATGCTCTGAGGATCAGGCTTCCTTGGCGCTGAGTTTGGATTCGCCTCTGTGGACCTGCTCAAGAAGAGTTGCAGGTTAAGCGCTTTTCTTTCGGTTTCTAGCCCGCCTCACTTTGGCGGCTTGGAGACTGATGGGTCCAGGTGCTTTTCTTACTGTGCCTTTCCTACAGCTCAGCATCCTCTTAGGTACAGTGGGAGGCCTAAGCACCGAATGGACAGTGGAGTGTCACTAGTAAGTGATCTTGGTCACAGAAAAAAAATTAAAAAATTAAAGTTAACATAAAGTTAGGCATAGTAGCTGTAATCCCAACACTTAAGGTTGCAGATTTGAGGCCAGCCCAGCCTCCATGGTGAGCTCAAGTACTTGGGCTACATAGCAAGACACTGACTCAAAATGGGAGAAAAAGAACTGCTATAACTCTTAGTCCATCATATTAGCACCAGGAAGAAGGTTGCATGTTCAAGAACATGAAACTATAGGTGAGAACATGAGATTAAAGGTGAAACATTTTAATTACAGCAGCCACTACACAAAGAATAGCTCCTATTGTCACAAGCAACATTTTAAATGAAATAGCAGTGGCATTTCTTTTGCTGATTCCTCTGAAATTTTATGGTTTGCTACATAGTGTAACCTAAGCTAGCCTTTCTAATGTAGACATGTTTATTCTGAAATGTCTGCAAGACACAAAAAGGGAAATGCCAAGAGATGGTTTACTCTAACAGAAGACAGTGATGGCCCTCTCCCTAGAATCTCAGCCATCTCCACTTCTGAGCCCACCACACTCCATGGTAGTTCTGAAATGATGAACACAAGTAGCCCTAGGCATGGAAAAATGACTGGAATGTGGGAAGTGGCAGAATATAATAATAAGGGGTGAGATGCTGAAGAGATGGCTCAGCAGTTAAGAATACTAGCCATTCTTACAGAAGCCTTGGGTTCAGTTCCCAGCCCACACAATCTGTAACTCTAATTCTAGGGGAACTGACACCCTCTTTTGACCTCTGTGGGCACGAGGCATGTACATGGTGCACAGACACACATGTAGGCAAAAAACACCCATACATGTTTTTTTTTTAATTTTTAAACTTAAAACAAAAATGGGGGTGAAAGTAATCAAATGTATTGTATGTAATACATGAAATTGCCAAGGATGGGATTTAGTTATGAAAAAAGAATTGCTGAATATATGAATGCGGATATCAAAGGAAAAGGCTAACCTAGAATTATTAGTTTGGAAATCATCATAATTAATGGGATTTAGAGCTAGATAACTGAGTTTGTCATATTTAAAGTCGGACGACTAAAGAGGTGGAAAAACTCTAAAGGACCTAGAATCAGAATGTTTAGTTAGATAGCATTTATCTTTATCTTACCAGTATGATCCAATTGTACTTATTCTCTGTTCATGCATTCAGCTCAGATACTGACCCACTTGCTAGATGAAGAAGTGGATATTTTATATGTAACAATGATCAAATTCCCTTACATAAAAATACAATCAATCCTAACCTTAACATATTTAAACACTTTGGTGTATTTCAAGGCACTCCAACATTTTCACCTATTTTTATATTTGCTGGAGCTATGTGGTAATGGCAGCCATGATGCTGGATAAGATGATGGTCATGGTGTAGTCTGAACATGCAGGCATGAGAGAGAAGAGAGGCCTCTGGACATGCTGAAAATATCACATAAATAAAATCAAAAATATCTTTTTCAGTCAGCATGTTTCAAGTTAGAATTACAGCTATGGAGAACCTATTGTACTCAGTGATTCACATGCTACAATTAATCCTCACAATAAGCTTAGAACATAGGTAAAGAGGTTTTATTTTATAGGTTAAGATTAAATTTCCAAAAGATATGAACTCCCCATGGCTCATAATCAAAATGAAATAGACCCAGGATAATCCATATATATTTCATTCTAGTACTCATTTGCTTTCTGCAACAGATAACATGGTTCTTGAACATAGAAACTCACTGGCAAGTTCTCTCTCTCTCTCTCTCTCTCTCTCTCTCTCTCTCTCTCTCTCTCTCTCTCGTTTGTAAGAGAAACTAAGACAGCTTTGTGAACTGTGACTGCTCTCAAGACTTCCACACAACAGACAACATGCGAGTCATGCTGTCCCTAATTTGCTTGGTCTTAGCACCATAGATGATAGGGTTAAGCATGGGGGGAACTAACACATAGAGATTTGCCAGAAGAATGTGTACATGGTGGGGGATGTTCTTGCCAAAGCGATGAGTAAGGAAAGTAAAAAATGATGGTATGAAAAAGAGGAGAATGACCCCAATGTGAGAACCACAGGTGTTGAGGGCCTTGTGCCTAGCATCCTGGGAAGGAAGTCTAAACACAGCTTGCAGGATCAACATATAAGAAATACCAATGAGTGCAACATCTACCAAAACTGAAGCCATTGGCACTGAGAAGCCATACCAGATATTGACAGTGATGTCAGCACAAGCCAATCTGGCTACACCAATATGCTCACAATATGAGTGTGGGATGACATTGGTCCTGCAGTATGACAGCCTCTTCAGCAGAAATATGATAGGGAAAATTGTCCCAATGCTCTGTCCCCAGATGGCCAGGGTCATTTTTCCAATTGCCATAGGTGTTAAGACGGCTGAGTATCTCAGAGGAGTACAAATAGCCACATATCGGTCAAATGCCATGGCCAGAAGGATTCCCGACTCAGCCACAAAAGCAACGTGAATGAAAAACATCTGAGCAATGCAGGCATCAAAGGGGATCTCCCCAGCATGGAACCAAAAGATAGCCAAGGCCTTAGGCACAGTGGTGGTTGACAGGAGAATATCAGTGCCAGCCAGCATGGACAGAAAGACATACATGGGCTCATGGAGGGTGCGTTCACTCAGGACAACAAGGATGAGGGCTCCATTCCCCAAGACTGCAGCAATGTACATGAGACAGAAAGGGATAGAAAGCCAGGTGTGGTACTGCTCCAACCCTGGGATTCCAAGCAGGATGAACACAGTTGGATGGATGATGGTGAAGTTAGTTCCAAGCATGCTTGCTTTTGAATTCTTCCCGTGAAGACTAAAACTAATGGAGAGACATAGGAAGAGCCAGCTGTGAGTTCTGGTCAAAGGCAAGCAAACACCACAGTGACCTACAAGTGAATGATGTCACTCCTCCATTTCCCATGTTAGCACTGCAGATACAAACAAGTGTCCCTGACCACACCTCGACAGTGTCTGGGACCCGTACACACATGCGTGTTCCACATAAGTATTTCCCTAGCTTTGATAATTCACCTGTTTCTCCTATGCTAGGAAAGGCTTCACATTCTCACCCCTTTCCATTCAGCAGATCTGATATAGCCTTGGTGACAAAATGCTTACTGTGATTTGTTTTGTTTTGTTGTATGTGAGGTATGGGGGTGGGTGCTATTTGTGTTCATGCATGTGTGTGTGTGTGTGTGTGTGTGTGTGTGTGTGTGTATGTGTGTGTTGTATGTGACACCAAACTCTCAGGAGCCTCCTGTTCTACCTCCCAATGTTGGAGTTACAGGTGCTTACAGAAATGCCCAATTATTTGCATGAGTCCTGGAAATCTGAACCCAGGTCTGCCTGCTTTCACAACCACTCCTGCCCACTGAGCCATCTCTCTAGTCCCTATGTTTTTTAAGAACCCTATCAATATATAGGATAAATCCAAAACTTTTTAAACATAGAAAACCCTCCACAATCCTACATTACTCTCTTTTTTTTCCAGCTTTAGACACATTATTAAGGCTAATTTACGTGTTACCTGCTCTCCACTCAGAACCTGAATTTTCCAGTTTTCATCACTTTTGGCAAACACTTTCCTCACCTACAACAAATTTTTCTACTTTGAAGATGTCCTAGCTTATAGCCTATACATTACCACCCAGGAAGCCCTCTTCAGCTCACATCCTAGGTCTCTGACAATTTGTTACTGATTTTCTTTTAAGACGAGTTTTTTACATCTTAAAACTTTGGAATGATTACTGTTGAATTATTCATACTTTTCTTGTCAGAATTAAATCAAATATGCTATACAGACTGCCAAACATAGTGCCTAGCAGAGAAACACAAAATCAATACTAATTACTGTTAGTGAAGGAATCAGTACAACTTAACAGAAATCTAAGCAACTAATAGAAATATATTTGGAACTTACAATTTCAATCCAATGGAGGAAAACAATCTATTTAATTAATGACATTGGGATATTTGACTAGGTTATTTTTATGAACGAATAAGATTATTTCCCAATTTGTTAGGTAAACAAATAGAAATTCCAGATGTCTAAACAGCAAAACTACAAGGATATGTAAAATTAAAATGAGTGTTTTAAGATAAAACATTTTTGGCATTTGAAACATCTGAATAAAATAAGAGAACCAAATTCCATAGAAAGTAACAAGTGACTGACAGTTTTGTAAAAACAGAATGGAGGCTATTAAAAAAAAGTAATTCTAGAAGAAAGATATACACAAGGCTTGCAATAGAAAAGTAGATTAGCGTCCTGAAATAATAAAGGTTGGTGAAAATAAATAAAGAAGTATTTTTAAACATGCAAAGAATCAAAATGGACAATATATACTATATAAAATCAGACTATACATATGAACAGATGTTCAATCACATAATATTTAAAGAAATGAAAATTCACATAAAATGTAAAGAAATGAAATCTGTCCTCTTAAAAATGTAAGGAAACAGCTCCCTGTGGAGATACGTAACTTTCTGTGGCCACTTTGGACAGTAATTTGACAACAGCTTTTAAACACTTAATATTTTATTTTGTTGTTGTTTGCTTGCTTGCTTGCTTGCTTGCTTGCTTGCTTTTGTTTTGGTTTAGGGTTTTGTTGTCTTGTTTTTTTGTTTTGTTTATTTGGGGTTTTTGGTTGGTTGTTTTTGGTTTTTTTTTTTTTTAGGTATGGGGAGGTTGGTGATGGTGCTTTGCTTTGCTTTGCTTTGCTTTGCTTTGCTTTGCTTTGCTTTGCTTTGCTTTGCTTTGCTTTGCTTTGCTTTGCTTTGCTTTGCTTTGCTTTGCTTTGCTTTGCTTTGCTTTGCTTTGCTTTGCTTTGCTTTGCTTTGCTTTGCTTTGCTTTGCTTTGCTTTGCTTTGCTTTGCTTTGCTTTGCTTTGCTTTGCTTTGCTTTGCTTTGCTTTGCTTTGCTTTGCTTTGCTTTGCTTTGCTTTGCTTTGCTTTGCTTTGCTTTGCTTTGCTTTGCTTTGCTTTGCTTTGCTTTGCTTTGCTTTGCTTTGCTTTGCTTTGCTTTGCTTTGCTTTGCTTTGCTTTGCTTTGCTTTGCTTTGCTTTGCTTTGCTTTGCTTTGCTTTGCTTTGCTTTGCTTTGCTTTGCTTTGCTTTGCTTTGCTTTGCTTTGCTTTGCTTTGCTTTGCTTTGCTTTGCTTTGCTTTGCTTTGCTTTGCTTTGCTTTGCTTTGCTTTGCTTTGCTTTGCTTTGCTTTGCTTTGCTTTGCTTTGCTTTGCTTTGCTTTGCTTTGCTTTGCTTTGCTTTGCTTTGCTTTGCTTTGCTTTGCTTTGCTTTGCTTTGCTTTGCTTTGCTTTGCTTTGCTTTGCTTTGCTTTGCTTTGCTTTGCTTTGCTTTGCTTTGCTTTGCTTTGCTTTGCTTTGCTTTGCTTTGCTTTGCTTTGCTTTGCTTTGCTTTGCTTTGCTTTGCTTTGCTTTGCTTTGCTTTGCTTTGCTTTGCTTTGCTTTGCTTTGCTTTGCTTTGCTTTGCTTTGCTTTGCTTTGCTTTGCTTTGCTTTGCTTTGCTTTGCTTTGCTTTGCTTTGCTTTGCTTTGCTTTGCTTTGCTTTGCTTTGCTTTGCTTTGCTTTGCTTTGCTTTGCTTTGCTTTGCTTTGCTTTGCTTTGCTTTGCTTTGCTTTGCTTTGCTTTGCTTTGCTTTGCTTTGCTTTGCTTTGCTTTGCTTTGCTTTGCTTTGCTTTGCTTTGCTTTGCTTTGCTTTGCTTTGCTTTGCTTTGCTTTGCTTTGCTTTGCTTTGCTTTGCTTTGCTTTGCTTTGCTTTGCTTTGCTTTGCTTTGCTTTGCTTTGCTTTGCTTTGCTTTGCTTTGCTTTGCTTTGCTTTGCTTTGCTTTGCTTTGCTTTGCTTTGCTTTGCTTTGCTTTGCTTTGCTTTGCTTTGCTTTGCTTTGCTTTGCTTTGCTTTGCTTTGCTTTGCTTTGCTTTGCTTTGCTTTGCTTTGCTTTGCTTTGCTTTGCTTTGCTTTGCTTTGCTTTGCTTTGCTTTGCTTTGCCTTTTTGAGACAGAGTTTCAGTCCCTGGCTGTCCTGGAACTCACTCTGTAGACCAAGTTGGCCTCAAACTCAGGTTTATCTGTCTCTGCATCCAGAGTGCTGGGATTAAAGACATGCTCTACTATGGTCCAGCACTTTTAAAAGTTTTAATTCTGCAAATGTTTTTGTTCAGTAACTTCTGCCATCTACTTTCTGAAATTACAGCAACAGCAAGAGAATCTACAGACATCTACATTCTTGGCTGTATAACATCATAACCACCCTAGGGCAGTATATTGCAATGAAATGGTTTGTTTCTAATTTTTTCTTTGTTTGTTTGTTTGTTTGTTTGTTTGTTATGTCTACTAACTGGAGAGAGAACTGTCTGTAAAGCACTTGAGGTTCTGAATTGAGCTCCAGCACCCACATAAGAAGCTGTGTATTCTGACATGGACTTCAATACTTTTGCTTAAAGGTGAAGACAGGAGAATCACTAGGGTTTGCTGGAGACCAGTCACACTACTCAGCAAGCCCCAGGTCTCAGTAAAAGTCTCTGTCTCACAAGAAAAGATAAATGACTTCTGAGGAAAAACAACTGAAGTTGACATCGGATCTCTACATTAATGTACACACATGCACACATGTGTACCTCTACAGATGTGAAAATACACACACACACACACACATATATACACAAAGAAGTGTCAATCAGGGCATGTAATTAAGTAAACAAAAACTAGTTGTAGATCCAGATGCGAAACCTGATTTCTGTCTGTGAGGCACACTATACTTCATTATAAGCAACAGAAAACCCAAATCCACTTTGGCTTGAGCACACAGGAACTGTCTTTAATTCTGTTTCTAAATAGAAATCTAAGGACTGGGGAGACAGCTCAGTTGCAAAATTGCTTGTTATGCATTTAAAAAGCCAGGCATGGTCCTTCTAAGTCTACAATCCCAGCACTACAGAGGTTGGACGCAAGAGCATAACTGGAGCTTGCTGGCCACTAGCCTAGCTTCTAGATTCAGGGAAAGACAGCCTCAAGGAAATAAGGCAGACAGTGACAAGACAGGGTATGGAATGTCTGCTGATCTTTGCACATGTACAAGGACATGCTCACACATGTAAACATCACACACACACACACACACACACACATACACACACACATGTTCCTGTATCAAGTTTACATAAGGATTCAAGACATCATAAGGGTCATTTTACAGGTTGGGCTTCCAGGTGCTAAGTTGCCTAAGATAAAATGAGAAAGAAACTTATCTTCTGTTTAAAAAAATCCATAGAGCAAGAGAAATGATATTTTAGCAAAAACTTAAGTAAAGCTCCACAACAAATGAAGGATCAAAATTTGAAGTACTTATCTAACACTTATCTAAGTGTGTGACAACACAATACAGAGCCGTATCTGAAGCATGAGAGGAGAAGAAAAGAGAAACCCATATTCATGCATTTATGAAGTATAATGACTAAATTGGTTCTAATTCTTTATTTTTCAATTATTTTTGTGAGTTTCTTCCATTAAAGCCAGTAAAATTATAATGAATCCTAATTCTGTAGCAGTGAAAATGTTTTAAGCAACCCAAAGTTGTAATCTTTAATTGCTTGCTTTCAATATTTCAACAATTTAAGCTACTTTAATATTCTATGGAAAATAACTCTCTTTTCCCATTCCTGCACAACACAGAAAGATGTCAAAATGAATACATTTAATATAGCTCACTCCCCAGATGGCATAAAAGATCCTATTGAAATCAACATCATGCAGGGAAAAGCTAAAAACTCCAAAACCAAACAGCCCAGAAATTTACCCAAGCTGAAAAGAAAGTTCTTCCTCCACATGTGGTATGGGCTCTGAAGTGGAGTAGGGTGATATTTATATCTCATCTCAGAGTCCTTTGGGTCAAGAGACAGCTTCTCCCCCAGTGTTCTGTAGAGAGTATCTGGTTTGGTTAGACAGAAGCAAACCCCAGCAGAGCCAGTCTCCAGAGATCACCAGCTCAGAAACCAGTGGAATCTTTCCTGCTGTTTCTGCACTTGCACCTGCTCATGACTCCAGATCACCAGCACACAGGCATCAGTGAGTCTGAGATGCTCCTGCTCAATGTGGAGATTACTAGGATACCACCTATACCCACAAAGCTTCAATATGCATAGACATTTGTAGAATAAAGAGGAAACAATAGATCAGAAAGAACTAAGAACACGTATGCAAGAGCATATATGTGAAAGAGTAAGAGAGAGAGAAATTTAGCTTTATACTAATATGCTGAAACTATAGTGATGAATAAGACATGGTCTCTGCCACCTCCCAATAATTTCATCAGATTATAAATCTATCAGTGGATGAATTCACTGATAAAATCAGAGCCATTGTAATTCAATCACATCTCAAAACTCTCACTAAGGGGCCCGGAGAGATGGCTGTCTCAGCAGTTAAGAGACTGGACTGCTCTAGCAGAGGGCATGGGTTTGACTCCCAGCAACCACATGGTAGCCCACAACCATCTATAACTCCAGTCCCTATAGATCTGACGCTGCATGCTGGCCTCTGTTAACATATGATACACATGCATGCCTGCAGGCAAAACAGCAATACACATAATGAGTCTTTTTTTTTAAATTGAAGAAACAAGAATTCATCTAATTAAAAACAAGAGTTCCTGGGCTGGAGAGATGGCTCAGTGGTTAAGAGCACTGACTACAGCCGGGCGTGGTGGCGCACGCCTTTAATCCCAGCACTTGGGAGGCAGAGGCAGGCGGATTTCTGAGTTCGAGGCCAGCCTGGGCTACAAAGTGAGTTCCAGGACAGCCAGGGCTATACAGAGAAACCCTGTCTCGAAAAACCAAAAAAAAAAAAAAGAGCACTGACTACTCTTCCAGGAATCCTGTGTTCAGTTCCCAGCAATTACATAGTGGCTCAAAATCATCTATAATGGGATTCAATGCCCTCTTCTGGTATGTCTGAAGACAGTGACAGTGTAGGTGGGAGATGAAGAAATGGACATGAGCTTTCTTGATAAGTATGAAGGAGCAGGGAGACAAAAATGTGAGTCCTAAGGAGTACTACGATTCTGCTAATCTGAGCAAATTATTAAAAAAAAAAAAAAAGCACCACTGCATATAACACAACAGAGGGGCTTTTGGGATCCAGGTAGAAGAGCCAGGCATGCCATATGTCTCCCTGCCCAGTGCTGAGTTAGAGCCAGGGTATGAGAAGTAACAGCTGCATAAAGCAACTGACTTACCTTGGTGATGCTAAAGCATCACTGGACTGATGCTGTTGGCCATTTCAGGGCATCCTAGAGATTTGTGTTCTGAGTTCAGGAAGTCATTGTACTTTCACTTACTTCCCATTTGTCAAATGCTAGATATTTTTCACATGTAATGGTATAAATATGGAAGACACATACTCTTCTGGTTTCAAAACATTTACAGTCTGTCTTAGTTATGGTTTCCATTGCTGTGAAGAGACACCATGACCAGGGAAACTCTTATAAAGGAAAACATTTAATTGGGGCTGGTTTACAGGTTCATAGGTTCAGTCCATCATTATCAAGTTGGGAGCAAGCAGTATCCAGGCAGGCATGGTGCAGGAAGAGTTGAGAGTCCTGCATCTAAAAGCCACTAGGAAAAAGACTGGCTTCCAGGCAGTCAGGAGAAAGGTCTCTCAAAGCCCACCCCCACAGTGATACACTTTCTCTAACAAAGCCACTTCTACTCCAACAACAACACACCTAATAGTGCCACTCTCTGGGCCAAGCATATTCAAACCACCACACAGTCATTTCTGGTTACAAAGAAATGAGCAACTTACTACTACTAATTCTGCACATGTAGAGATTCTTATGAGATGAAGTAGGCAGGCAAAAGTAGGAGCCGTGGCTTGCCTGGAGAAAATAGGAAAGACTTGACAGAGAAGGTAATTTCCTCAGACCCCAATACCCAACCCCTGCCTCTGCCTATCTCTGCCTCCCAAGTGCTGGGACTAAAGGTGTGCGCTACCACCACCCTGCTGACAAAGTAGTTTTCAGGTTGAAATTTAAAGAATGAGACAATTTCCCAGAAGGGAGAAAGACATATGTGGCCTTTTTTTTTCCAAAAACACCATAAAAGTTAGTAAAAAAAAACTTGTATTTGTTTTGTTTGGTGTTTGTGACAGACTTTTGCTTATAACCCAGATAATTCTTGAACTGACAAGTAAGCCAAGCTGTTCTCAAACCCAGAACAACCCTGCTGCCTTAGCTTCCTCAGTGCTGGTATTATAGCCATGAGCCACCAAGTCATGCTTACTTGATTCTAAACCAAAAAAAAAAAAAAAAAAAAAAAAAAAAAAAGCCATCTTAAAGGACTTTAAAATAGCAGATCCTCTTCATATATTAAATGTTTATTATATTCATTTATTTATAGCCTTACTTCCTTTGATATATCAGTTACTGAGAAAGTGAAATGCTCATATCAGAGAAATGTACAGTTAACCATCTCTTGTTTTTAAGGATAAATGTATGAGGTGGGTAGCAAACATTAAACATGAGAAAGAGAAAGGAGGACAATTAGAAAATGGAAATGTGCAGAGCCAGGGAGAAGGAAACAAAGACAATCTTCTCTGTCCAGAAGATCTGTGCTCCTTGGTGAAGCTGGATATGAAGATTCACAGGGACCAGTCATCCCAAAGGTGAAGAACAACACAGAGTCTTGATGTCCAAGAACCAGTGGACCACACCCTCCCGGATCTGTTTAGTCTTCACTCCATAGACAATGGGGTTCAGCATTGGTGGTACCACCACATAAAGATTGGCCAGCAGGATATGCACGTGTCGGGGAATGTTTCTCCCAAAGCGATGGGTCAGTAAAGTAAAGAAGGATGGAACGTAAAACATGAGGATGACACAGAGGTGTGAGCCACAGGTGCTGAGAGCTTTGTGCCGAGCATCCTGGGAGGGCAAGCGAAACACTGCTTGGAGAATGAGCGAGTACGACACAGCAATGAGAATCACATCCACAATGACCATGACGATGGGCACGGAGAAGCCGTACCAGATGTTCACAGTTATGTCTGCACAAGCTAAGCGGGCCACCCCAATGTGCTCACAGTAGGAATGGGGGACGATGTTGGTTCGGCAGAAAGGCAGCCGCTTCAGCAAGAAAATCACAGGAAAGATAATACAGATGCTTCTGATAACAATGGCTAGAGCAATCCTCCCAACTGTGGACCATGTTAGCACTGTTGCATATCTCAGTGGGGCACAGATGGCTACAAAGCGGTCAAAGGCCATGGCTAACAAGATGGCCGACTCCCCCACGAACATTGTGTGGACAAAGAAGACTTGGGTGACACAGGCATCAAAGGCAATGTTGTGGGCATGGAGCCAAAAGATGGTGAGGGCCTTGGGCACAGTAGTGGTGGACAGTAAGATGTCCGTGATGGCCAACATGGAGAGGAAAAAATACATGGGTTCATGAAGGTTCCGTTCTGTGATGATCACCATTATCAGGATGCTGTTTCCAAGGACTGCAGTGACATACATGAGGCACAGGGGTATAGACAACCAGGTGTGATAAGCCTCCAACCCAGGGATGCCAACTAGCACAAAAAATGCAGGGTGGATGGGGGTGATGTTGCTATGAATCATGATGCTCACTATATTGCTGAAGGAACAGAAAAAACTCTTGAGTGCAATGCAGAGGCACAAAGATAGATGTGAACTTGTGAACTGCTGAGCTCCTAAGAGAAAGTTCACCTAGAGGCTAGTGGCTAGGGTGTTGGAATAGTTTCTGGCCCTGAGTGTTTCATTTGTATAGTTTCTGTACTTAAAGCAATGTGCTTTAAGAACCAATAGAAGTTATACCTGCCTGTATTTATCCTGTCCCCAGTGATCTGACCCACCCCCATCTTTTAACATTAATTCTACCATTTTCACATAAGCACAAATATCTGCCACTTAGTTTGTACTTGTTCCATCCACAACATTTTATTCTGTGTTTACCTAAATTTCTCTCCCCTTCCTCTTGACTCAATCTTAGCCTTAAAATAGCTCCTCAAAACACACCACTCTGTAATGTGTTCTTAATATATCTCCTTCCTGAAGACATATTAACTAAATGTCTTGAAACTCAATTATATGTAATTGTATTGTTTATCCACTTATTACCTGGAGCATTTCTCAGAACGGTTGTCCTCATGACTCCCTGTGATGGACATGGGGAGTCAGGTGGACACTGGAAGGCAACTAAGGGATGGATCTGTCCACCCTGGCCCAGATTCACAGCCTCCCTGAAGGCAGTAAATAGGAGTCAGCCAATGAAACTGGAGGGGCGATTTTCATCACTCTCCTCATGATCCTGTACTTCAAAACGTTCCACACAAACACCTCAGATCAGTTCTACATCTCCTTATCCACATAACCCTGAATCTCATGGAGCCCTCATCTGGACAAACTGTCTTAACAAGAGAGAATCGTCAATTCTGTCTCCCTGCCCTCCACTAGCTCCAACATAGCTTTCTCCCTACTTGTTCCTTCACCCCAAAAGTAACCAAGTCTCCCTGTTACTAAAAGGTGTTCTAAATCCTCATCTAACACTCATAGAACTCTAGTCTCTGAAGCTAATTATCTGTCTGCTATTTGGACTACAGAAAAGGTCACTACTGATAATGCATACAGGACCTTGGTGAAGACTCCATGGGTTAGGCATGGTGGCATGTGCCTGTCATCCCAGCACTCCAGAAGCTGGGGCAGGAGGATGGGCACAAATCTGAGGCTAACCTGGCCTACACAGTGAGCTCCAGGCAGACCAGAGCTAGGGAATAGGTTCTTATCTCAAATAAATAAATAAACAAACAAACAAACAAAATGCCATAAGAAAATAAAGAATCAAAACAATAAAGAATCAAGACATAAAAACTAGACAGACATCCTGATAAACATGTGCCAGGAGCCCTATGGAAGAAGCCATGCAAAGGAATAAAATCCTCAGTTCAAGAGTCCATCCTCCCGCCTGTGGAAATGTACTGGGTCGAACCTCAACCAGCTTTGAGGAAGGAACAATGGAACTACAAGTGAATACCAGGGAGAGAGCAGAACCAGATCCCGACAGGTAACAGCCAGGCAGACTGGTCATGTAATACCTCTCAAGCCAGATCCCTTAAAACGAGTGCTCAGTATGCACTTGAAGGAGACACTGAGCATTGCTGGGATAAGCACCGAGGGGCAGGTGTGCTGGAACAGCGCTGCCTCTGGTCTGAAGGATCTTCCTCAAGTCTATAGAAATAAAAGCCACACCAGAAAACTAACCCACTTTTCTCTGAAGAAAAGATACTGGTATTTAAATCTTTACAACTTTTTCCAACTCTGCTACTTAGTAATTTATTCTTTTTTAAAAATAAAGCAGTATGTGCTAGATACAAGCCCCTAATTAGCCCCTGCTCTCCTCTTGCAACTATATGGTATAACCACAAGACTGAGATGCCAAAGGCCTGGGAAGCTGTTGATGGAATTCTTGAAAGCTGACTGGAAAGGACTGTCCTTCACTGTTTGAGGAGTGCAGTCTCAGCCTTGCTGTTTCTGTGCCAAACCACACTGGCAGGCTCTAGGCTCACACTGTTGAACATAGGAATGAGAGTCGTGAAGAAGCACATGTGGTCTCACAGAAAGCACACCCCAAGGCTCTAGTGGAAAATTAGAGCAATTTTACAAAAGAGGAGAGCCAGAATGGTAGAGAAGCAACCAGGAGCTGTGAGAATGACGGAAAGTGTTGGGTGGGAGCACTTACTTACAGGGTCACGCTCCTCCTCCGTGCCTCTATTTTCTCCTCAGCAATGAGAGGACAGTAATCAGCTGTGAGGGGTAACTGTGATGGTTAGGGAGTTCTCTGGACAGCATGCTGAGATGTTGGGGCTGTTGCTGTTATCATTGTTGTTTGTTTACACATCACCCTCCTGCACTTATCCTGGAAGCAAAACACCTGAGCACCACGCTCGAGTGAACACTGAGCTGAGGCCCTATTCTTCACCCAGAGAGGACAGAATGAAGCACCTTTCCCGGGAGGAAAGGGGAGGAAACTGAACAGAAGAAGCTCCAGAGAGAAGAGAGTCACTGGCAAGCAGGTCTCTCAGGTGACCCTGATGTCTCAGAACCCAAGCCTAGACCCAGACTCAGGGTTTCCACAGGCTCAGCCTGGCACCAAACAACTCAGCAGACTTCAAACAAGTGCTTTGAAAAAATAACCATATGTCTCAGCAGAAACAAAGAGATGTTGTCCCTGTAATTCACAGAAGTTCCTAGGACATGGTGGGATGACAAGGGTGGCTACAGTGACAAGGAAGCTGAAGTGGGAGCCACAGGGAAACCATCCAAGCTTGGAACCAAGGTGTCCTATGGCTCCTGTCCAAGGCTGTTCTTTTCCTTCTCCATGTGGAGTCCTACCTCTCTACAGACTCTGTCATTGTCCCTTCCTTCCATCTGGAGTTACACAGAGACCTTTTGTATCTCTACAGTGTGAATTTGGAAGACTTTATATCATAATAATATAACAGGATGAACTCATACATCCCATCCTATGGAACTGCTAGGTGACTACATGAGCTGCTTTTTGCCTAGCTGAATCACCTGGACACTTATTAATACACGTATTAATTTGCCATCTTCCTTGTAAATGCCTTTCGTATTTCAAGTGTTTTCCACCATTCAGACTCTCTACCTGCACACCGAAGCCGTGCATCTGTCAGACACAACAGCGTACGTTATAGCAGGTTTACTGTGAGTTGTATCTCAGAACTTCATTTTTCCTTAACTGTCCTCACTAACATGCATTAATTGGACACATTAATGGGGCAAAGTTTGCAATTTGGAAAATGTTTACCTTTTAATGTATTGATACAAATTCAGATTTAGTCCTCACTCCTGCCCATAGGCACTCAGACAGCATGCCCCATGGTCACAATCATTAGCTAGACTGCAGAGACACCAAGAGTCCCTGACTCTCTACCACATCTTTAGAGGATTGGTAAGTCATTTTTAACAAATAAAAGTTCATGTATAGTATACAACATTATATATACACATATACTATATATTTATATACATATAAATTACTACAACATAGCTAATAAAGTGAAGTATTATGCATATTTCACATCATACATTTAAAATCTACTTTCAAAGCAATTTTAAATAGATAATATGCTCTTATTAACCACAGCCACTATGGTGAAAAATAGATCCCTTGAATTTATTTTTTCTGCCTAACAAAAATTTATATGTTCTATTGATGTCTCTCTAAGCCCTGGATCTCATACCCTCTGCTACTCAGCATAACTGTTTGTGTGTGTGTGTTTGTTTGTTTGTTTGTTTTAATGAATAAGCTGCTCAAGAAAAATGGCCACCTACCTACTGGCTTTACCCTCTATAAGTATTTTGGGGATTGTGTTCAAACTGGAATGACCCAGTGTGTCATGTGGGATGGTTACTTCTGTGCTCTTGTGATAAACCAGAATCGCGGCTGCTCCATAAGCAACCTCTCTCCCTGTGTCTACATCTGCTCTCCAAAATTCAAGAGAGTGGACAGAATGAGTTTAGAAGCTGAGTAAACCAGACTCCCAAATTACCAAGGAATAAATGTCCTGAACAGTTCTCACCTGAGCTAATGCCATGGCTCAGTGGGCAAAAGCCCTGCCACACAAGCCTCAGGACCTGATTTAGATCTGCAGAACTCACAAGAGAGAACTATCTCCCAAAAGTCCTCCTCTGATCTCCATACATGCAGCATCCATGATACATATGTTACACACACATAAAAATAACAAAAATAAATAAAACAAACAATTAAGGAATTCTCACTTTAGGAGTTTGTGGCACTAAGAAAGAGTCTGTCATGCTGACATTTAGGAAATATTTGAATAAATAACCTATGAAACTGGTATATTAATATTTATCTAGTATTTTATTCCACCAAAAGGAGACAATGGTCAAAACGTAAGTCATTTCTATGAGGAGTCCTCTGACACCCCTTTCCTCCTACAGTCTGATCTCAGCTGCCTTCAAGTCTTTACCAAGAGCTGACTCCCCACCACAGCCTCCTGGGACTTTCCATCCCCTCTTTGGACTCTCATTTCTACTTCCCCCATTGTCCGCCGCTGTAAGTTCCAGTGATGTCTCCCCGTCTATTCTGATGTGGTGTGGTCCCTCTCTCACACACTTTGTCTACTTACTTTCTCCCACATGCACTTCCTACCCACCTCAGTCTTTGCCCTTTGTAGACACACACATCTCCTCCTGTTCCTCCTTCTGCTGCCAGCATTCTTACACTCACCTATTACATCACAGTATCAGCTGAGGGACTGAAATAAGTGAAAGAACCACTCATTCTGAGAAGAGAGGAACAACAGGAAAAAAGTCTGCATGCTGATCACGTTGGTTTATGTGGGTATCACTGCTCCAAGTCTGTGCAAGACCTTTATAGCTAGATACTGAGAGGCCATGGGCACTCTTCTCCTAGAGGCAGCTATCAGTGCCACCTTTGGGATCACAGAGCATGAGTCCAGCAAACCTCAGGGGAAAGGAAAGCCTTTCCACTGGTGCCTCCAGGAACAGTAACTCTATGGATGATTAGTAACACCAGGAAATAAAAAAGACACAATATAAGAGCAGTACTGGACATCCTAGCAACAAAATAACATACTAACATTCAGATGGGAGAACTGTTTACCATATCCCTGTCACTATTTTGAGTTTTTAGCACAAATTGTATCATTTGATACTCAAAATAATCCAATGATCAAAGGCACTATTATCATATCCATTTTTCAGATGAAAAAAAAAAAATAGAGGCTGAGAGTGAACTAAATAGTTCATCAAGGGAAAAATATAAAATCCTGAAACTGGATATATAAAGTATTCAGACTCAGTCATAAACTCAGTCCCCAACTAATTATGAAGTAACCCTGGAGGGCCAATACCTCGAGGTAATCGCAAAGAAAAAGGACAACACTAAGGAAAATCTGATTAAAATTCTTGCACCATTAAAAGCAAAATGTACAAGTTCATGATCATTATCAGGCAAATGCAAATCAAAACTACAGGGAGATACCACTGTGTACTCATTAGGAGAGCTACCATTAAAAATTTAAGTTAAGATTAAAAGAACAGAAAATAACAAGTTCTGGCCAGAGTGTTAGAGACTATGCTTTGTAATTGACAATCCCAACTGACATGACTGCTCTGCAATCAGCATGCCAGTTCCTCAAAACATCAAATTACTGTATGACCCAGTATACTTGGTTACAATATGAGTTTGAAGATCAAGACTACCCTGGGTTACATGAGAACATGTTTCAAAAAGAAAAAAAAATAAATAAATAAAACCTGCATTTAGCAGGGGGGGAGGGGGGCGGGGGGGGGGAAGGGGGGCGGGGGGCGGGGCGCACACCTTGGAAGGCAGAGGCACACAGATCTCTAAGTTCGAGACCAGTCTGGTCTACAGAAGTGAGTACCAGCACAGCCAGGACTACACAGAGAAACCCTGTCTTGAAAAATAAATGAACCTGCAAGAAGTAATCACTGAAGAACCAAACAATCCAATCAATAAATGTGCTAATTAACTGAATGGCCAGTTCTCAAAAGGAGAAATGCAAATGACCAACTTAAAACTATTTTGAGATCACCTCACCCCGTCAGAGTGATGACACTCAGAAAAATAAACACCGGCAAGCACTGGTGAGGATATGGAGGAATGGAGAATGGATTCCTGTTTCTTGCTGGTGAAAGTATAAACTGGTATACACTATGCACATCATCTGAAAGTAATCAACTACATGACCCAGCTATCCATCCCTGTGTATACATGCAAAGACTGAGAATAGCACAGAAGAATGTGTGGAGTCATAGCTAAAATCAGTTCTAAGAGAACTCTTTCAGCACTGCAAACCTACATTAGAAAAGAAAAGGTCCCAGGTCAGTAATCCACATTCCCAAGCCCAAGAAGCCAGGGGAAAAATGGAAAACAAACTTTATATTTATTAGGAGTGCTATGTTAAAAATTAATTGAAGTAAGCATAGGCAGAAAATAATATTATTAAGAACAGAAATTTGGGGGTTGGAGAGGAGGTTCAGTGATTAAGAGCACTTACTGCTCTTGCAGAGGACCTGGGTTTGGCTTCTCCTACCCACATGAAGGCTCGCAGGCTGTTTGTAACTCGTTTCAGGAGCCCCAATGTCCTCTTCTGGATTCTGTATGTACATGTACAGGCAAACATAAATTTAAAACATAATAGGTCTTTTAAAAAAAAGAAGTTAATGAAACTGACTCAACAGAATGAGGTGACAGAATATGCATCCTTCATTGTAGCTTTATTGGTGATGAAGCAACGGTTGTTCAAGGGCTTTCACATGAAGAGCCTTCTCGGATTTCATTTGCTAAGGAGAGTAAGGTATGCTTCTTTCATGTTACTTGCCCCTCTGTTCTGGAAAAGCAGTTTTGCCAGGCTTACTGCAAAAATATGACTGTGCAGAAGGGATTACCAGTCTCCGGTGGCTTGCAAGGCTATGGTCACTGAGCTTCATATTTCCAGAATGAGAAAAACACTGTCCAGTCTTCATTATGATTTTTGTGATAAATGGGTACATTTTTAAAATTCTGAACAACATGTGATAAAGGTATGTATATACAAATGTGTATATACTATATATAAAACCACTTGGAAAATGTTTGACCAACTCTATTTTTAGAGGTGTGCAAGGATGCGATATATAAAAGTGGGGTTTTCTATAACTGCTGCATAGGGGACTTTGTGGCCCTGTGCACTAATGGGTCTAAGTTTCGGCAGCTAGGACCATCCATTCCCACGTGAGTGTGTGGGCACTTCAAGACATGAACTGAAACAATTCACTCGGCTGTCTGAGCAGCAGTGTTTCATAGGAAAAGAAAACCAATCTATCTTGTATTGTCTCACCACATAAAGGCTTCTTCTCTTTAAATAAAGTAAAAAGAGCTCCTCAGAAAGAAAAAGTTATATCTATTGACCTGAAGGTCTGAAATATGTTCTTGTCAAGTCCCTAAGAGTAGTGCTTGCTATAAAGACAGCACTCATTAATATTCACAGCCTGAGTGAGAGGAGGGCATGTGAGATATTAACAGAAGTATCTTAGGCATAGAGGAGCTGCTCATACAAGGACGAGATGGAAAGAGATTGTTATTAATTTGGTCTTTAGATGCCTTTATTTTTATTTACTAAGCAGTTCTGAAATCTGTGTTAAGAGAGACAATAAATAAATAACATTTTTAAATATTTTTGGATGATTTAAAAGCAAACAACCTAGCAAAATAAAAAGGAAACACTGAACAGCAAGAACAGGACCAGGGGACAGCCTGGCTACAGTTACGATCAGATGATAAGAGATTTTAAACTTAGGCAAACCAAGCTTATTCTCATGGACCTCAGTGAAGGCCTCCAGAGAAAAGGAAGTGGAAAGGTTCTGTGATAAAAGACTCAACACAAAAGCAATCACAGACAGCTGAAGGAACTCGAGGACTACCTGTCCTCAGGCACCACACACCTCTGTGATTCTATACCCGCCCATCAGAACTGGAAAAGGACAACTTGGCCCATGGGGAAGTGGAAGAAGCAGGCTGGAAAAGATGTGCATTTGAGTAGTGTGAAAACAGAAAAAATTGACATTTTCAATGCCTCTTACCCAGCACCGACCCCCATGGTTTCAGGACAGCCAGTTCTGCAGAATGTCTACACTGTTCAGTAGTCAAGGAAAGGAGGTGATAAGAGATGCTAGACAGGGAATTGGGGGTACTGCATAGAATTTTAGAAAAGCTAGAAGATATATCTGTTTGCCTTCAACAGGGAGAATTTCATCAAATTCAAAAGAGAATTCCAGAGTGCAGGCAGAAAATGCAAGTGTCTCATAGACAGGAACCATAATATAGAAGATTCTTTAAGTATAATTTGAGCAGATGTGAGCATAGTCAAGTAAATACAGAAGACAGAAGATAAGCCATTTATTTGCCTACTGATTTCAAGCAAAGCACTTGGGGTTGCTCCTTCAATCTCAAACAGAGTGTTGTTATGAGGAAAGGAAGTGCAAGCTGGGGAGAAATGAGATTACTCCAGGAACACATGATGAGACCCAAGCTGATTCCGTTTTATTAAGTTCACATAACCCTGAAACATGCTGTCATTAAGAGAATCCATTCTGGACTCATACTGACCTAAATTTAAATTCGGATTTATTAGATGTTTGGTTATCATAAGTAAGCTACTCATTCATCAGTCATATCGGACATAACGTAGAAATCATGGCATCTAGTTCCACACTAAGATGATATACGTACAAATGCTTAGCTTATACCTGAATCAGGAAATGATTGATATCTCAGGACCTGAAGGTTGTTGAGAGTCAATAGCAGTGCCTTTACAACCTCAGGGGAGGAGAACACATAATAAAGCATATACAAAAAGCATATATCCTACATGTGCTTTTATTAAAATTTAGATTTCCTTCAAGATAAATGAGACTACAAATAAAATTAAAAGACATCAGCCTAGAATGCTATATTTCTAATGTAAAATAAAGAGTTGCTGTTTAGAATACTTACAACCAACGACATACTTACACAGGAAAGAAAACAGCTGGCTAGAAAAGCAGCCCAAAGAAATGACTGGGGGGGGAACAGCACCGGGGTAGCTAGGGCACAGAGTCGGCTGACACCCGCCAGCTACCCATAAGGACCACCAAGGGATCTTAAGAACTCTGGTGAGGGGAACACAGCATCTGCTCCAATCCAATCGCGCGGGACCTGAGACTGCATTAGTTAGGGAAGCAGAAAACCCGGCCTGATCAGAGGCACAAGTCCCTTCCGGTCCACGCCAGCACAGGGGTACCTTGGGCGTGGAGTCTGCTGACACCCGTAAGGTATACACAGGATCCTCCACGGGATCTTAAGAACTCTGTGAGTGGATCACAACTTCTGCCAGGAAGCAGGTTCGAACACCAGATACCTGGGCACCTTCCCTGCAAGAGGAGAGCCTACCTGCAGAGAGTACTCTGAGCACTGAAACTCAGGAGAGAGCTAGTCTCCCAGGTCTTTTGATACAGGCTAACATAACCACCTGAGGAACAAGATCTAACCAGAGACAACTACAAAAACTAACTCCAGAGATTACCAGATGGAGAAAGGCAAACATAAGAATCTTACTAACAGAAACCAAGACCACTCACCATCATCAGAACCCAGCATTCCCACCCCACCCAGTCCTGGGCACCTCAACACACCCGAAAAACTAGACCCGGATTTAAAAGCATATCTCATAATGATGGTAGAGGACATCAAGAAGGACTTTAATAACTCACTTAAAGAAATACAGGAGAACACTGCTAAACAGGTAGAAGACTTTAAAGAGGAAGCACAAAAATCCCTTAAAGAATTGCAAGAAAACATGACCAAACAGGTGATGGAATTGAATAAAATCATCCAAGACCTAAAAAGGGAAGTAGACACAATAAAGAAAACCCAAAGTGAGGCAACGCTGGAGATAGAAAACCTAGGAAAGAAACCTGGAACTATAGATGCAAGCATCAGCAACAGAATACAAGAGATGGAAGAGAGAATCTCAGGTGCAGAAGATTCCATAGAGAACATAGGCACAACAATCAAAGAAAATACAAAATGCAAAAAAATCCTAACTCAAAACATCCAGGAAATCCAGGACACAATGAGAAGACGAAACCTATGGATAATAGGAGTAGATGAGAATGAAGATTTTCAACTTAAAGGGCCAGCAAATATCTTCAACAAAATTATAGAAGAAAACTTCCAAACCTAAAGAAAGACATTCCCATGAACATACAAGAAGCCTACAGAATTCCAAATAGACTGGACCAGAAAAGAAATTCCTCCCGACAAATAATAATCAGAACAACAAATGCACTAAATAAATATAGAATATTAAGAGCAGTAAGGGAGAAAGGTAAAGTAACATATAAAGGCAGGCCTATCAGAATTACACCAGACTTTTCACCAGAGACTATGAAAGCCAGAAGATCCTGGACAGATGTTATACAGACCCTAAGAGAACACAAATGCCAGCCCAGGCTACTATACCCACCCATCTATTACCATAGATGGAGAAACCAAAGTTTTCCATGACAAAACCAAATTCACACATTATCTTTCCACGAATCAAGCCCTTCAAAGGATAATAAAAGAAAAAAACCAATATAAGCACAAAAATCACTCCCTAGAAAAAGCAAGAAAGTAATCCCTCAACAAACCAAAAAGAAGACAGCCACAAAAACAGAAAGCCAACTCTAAAAACAAAAATAATAGGAAGCAACAAATACTTTTCCTTAATATCTCTTAATATCAATGGACTCAATTCCCCAATAAAACGACATAGACTAACAGACTGGCTACACAAAGAGGACCCAACATTCTGCTGCTTACAGGAAACCCATCTCAGGGAAAAAGACAGACACTACCTCAGAGTGAAAGGCTGGAAAACAATTTTCCAAGCAAATGGTCTGAAGAAACAAGCTGGAGTAGCCATTCTAATATCGAATAAAATCGACGTCCAACCCAAAGTTATCAAAAAAGACAAGGAGGGACACTTCATATTCATCAAAGGTAAAATCCTCCAAGAGGAACTACCAATTCTGAATATCTATGCTCCAAATACAAGGGCAGCCACATTCATTAAAGAAACTTTAGTAAAGCTCAAAGCACATATTGAACCTCACACAATAATAGTGGGAGACTTCAACACAACACTTTCACCAATAGACAGATAGTGGAAACAGAAACTAAACAGGGACACAGTGAAATTAACAGAAGTGATGAAACAAATGGACTTAACAGATATCTACAGAATATTTTATCCTAAAACAAAAGGATATACCTTCTTCTCAGAACCTCATGGTACCTTCTCCAAAACTGACCATATAATAGGTCACAAAACAGGCCTCAACAGATACAAAAATATTGAAATCGTCCCATGCATCCTATAAGACCACCATGGACTAAGGCTGATCTTCAATAACAACATAAATAATGGAAAGCCAACATTCACATGGAAAATGAACAACACTCTTCTCAATGATACCTTGGTCAAGGAAGGAATAAAGAAAGAAATTAAAGACTTTTTACAGTTTAATGAAAATGAAACCACAACATACCCAAACTTATGGGACACTATGAAAGCATTTCTAAGAGGGAAACTCATACTTCTGAGTGCCTCCAAAAACAAACTAGAGAGAGCACACACTAGCAGCTTGACAACACACCTAAAAACTCTAGAACAAAAGGAAGCAAATTCACCCAAGAGGAGTAGATGTCAGGAAATAATCAAACTCAGGGGCGAAATCAACCAAGTGGAAACAAGAAGAACTATTCAAAGAATCAACCAAACAAGCAGCTGGTTCTTTGAGAAAATCAACAAGATAGATAAACCCTTAGCCAGACTCACTAGAGGGCACAGGGACAGCATCCTAATTAACAAAATCAGAAATGAAAAGGGAGACATAACAACAAACCCTGAAAAAATCCAAAACACCATCAGATCCTTCTACAAAAAGCTATACTCAACAAAACTGGAAAACCTGGACGAAATGAACAAATTTTTAGACAGATACCAGGTACCAAAGTAAAACCAGGATCACGTTAACGATCTAAACAGTCCCCTATCCCCTAAAGAAATAGAAGCAGTCATTAATGGTCTCCCAGTCAAAAAAAGCCCAGGACCAGATGGGTTTAGTGCAGAATTCTATCAGACCTTCAAAGAAGATCTAATTCCAGTTCTGCACAAAATAGAAGTAGAAGGTACTCTACCCAACTCATTCTATGAAGCCACAATTACTCTGATACCTAAACCACAGAAAAATCCAACAAAGATAGAGAACTTCAGACCAATTTCCCTTATGAATATCGATGCAAAAATACTCAATAAAATTCTCGCTAACCGAATCCAAGAACACATTAAAACAATCATCCATCCTGACCAGTAGGTTTTATTCCAGGGATGCAGGGATGGTTTAAAATCCATCAATGTAATCCATTATATAAACAAACTCAAAGATAAAAACCACATGATCATCTGGTTAGATGCGGAAAAAGCATTCGACAAGATCCAACACCCATTCATGATAAAAGACTTGGAAAGATCAGGAATTCAAGGTCCATGCCTAAACATGATAAAAGCAATCTACAGCAAACCAGTAGCCAATATCAAAGTAACTGGTGAGAAGCTGGAAGCAATCCCACTAAAATCAGGGACTAGACAAGGCAGTCCACTTTCTCCCTACCTATTCAACATTGTACTTGAAGCCCTAACCAGAGCAATTCGACAACAAAAGGAGATCAAAGGGATACAAATTGGAAAAGATGAAGTCAAAATATCACTTTTTGCAGATGATATGATAGTATATATAAGTGACCCTAAAAATTCCACCAGAGAACTCCTAAACCTGATAAACAGCTTCAGTGAAGTACCTGGATATAAAATTAACTCAAACAAGTCAATGGCCTTTCTCTACACAAAGAATAGTCTAAGAAAGAAATTAGGGAAACAACACCCTTCTCAATAGTCAAAAATAATATAAAATATCTTGGCGTGACTCTAACTAAGGAAGTGAAAGATCTGTATGATAAAAACTTCAAGTCTCTGAGGAAAGAAATTAAAGAAGATCTCAGAAGATGGAAAGATCTCCCATGCTCATGGATTGGCAGGATCAACATTGTAAAAATGGCTATCTTGCTAAAAGCAATCTACAGATTCAATGCAATCCCCATCAAAATTCTAACTCAATTCTTCAATAAATTATAAAGAACAATCTGCAAATTCATCTGGAATAACAAAAAACCTAGGATAGCAAAAACTCTTCTCAAGAATAAAAGAACCTCTGATGGAATCACCATGCCTGACCTAAAGCTTTACTACAGAGCAATTGTGATAAAAACTGCATGGTTCTGGTATAACAACAGAAAAGTAGACCAATGGAATAAAACTGAAGACCCTGAAATGAACCCACATACCTATGGTCACTTGATCTTCGACAAGGGAGCTAAATCCATCCAGTGGAAAAAAGACAACATTTTCAACAAATGGTGCTGGCACAGCTGGTGGTTATCATGTAGAAGGATGCGAATTGATCCATTCCTATCTCCTTATACTAAAGTCAAATCTAAGTCATTTCTTTTTTTTTTTTTTATTTCCAATAGAGAAGTCAAAAATTACCAATAAAGGCATATAAAATGTATATTAAAACAAAGTAATATTATTAGTTATAGTCATAAAAATATCAGTCTAGTAATATAAAGTTATCAGTAGTATTTAAAAAAATAAGATCTTGCATAAAGTTGTTAAGGAAACACCAAATTAGAACAATTTTGAGAACAATTTTATAGTATTCTGCAAAAGAAGAAATGTGCATTATCTTAAAATCTACAATTCCACATGAAGATATATGCTCTAGAGAAAGACATATGAAATTTTCGCATCTCTATTTATACAGAAGATGTGTACAAAGTTGTTAATAATAGTATACATAGAAAAACAGCCAGTAGCAATTTTAAATATATTTTAAAATACATATTTGGTGTAGTCATAAGCTATAAAGCTCTATAGTGATTTAAATGAGTGGTAAAAATCTGCTTATCTGTATAATAATCACTCAAAAACATAATTTCTACATATAATAGTGATTACTCATGTAAGTATATAAAAGCAGCAACTAAGAAAAGCATTAAAACTTCATAATCGTTTTATCATGAGAGAATAGGACATTATAAGGGTTAAAAAAGACTTTAATATCTGTAGATGTTATTGCCTGTGTTAAAAATATCTAAAAGCAAGTGAGATAAAACATTAACAATTGGCAATGTAGGGCTTATTGATACTTGTGCATATTCTTTCTTTGTCATTTATATCTTGGTCGTTTCTAAGATAAAAGTATGATTTTTAAAAAATAAAATAATATAAAAACACACAAGAGACAAGAGGATCAGTAATGAGACTACTACAATATTCCAGAATAGGCATGAGACATAAAAAGGACATGCTCCAGTGGCAACAGGAATCTCAGACACATAGGTCCTAATGAGATGGCCTGGGTGGCTCTTTGAGTGTATATCCAGGCTGCTGTGATAAAGTGCCACAGACTTTGTGGCTTAAACAACAGGCATTTCTATCTCACACTTCTAGGGGCTGAGAAGTCCAAAATCAAGGAGCCTGCTGAAGAGGCTCCTAGTGGGAGCTCTGTCCTTGATTTAGAGTCAGCTTGCTGCTTTCTTGCTGGACCCACATAAGATGTGAAAAGATCGGAAGAGAACAAGCCCACTCTTCTGATTCTTGTGAGAACACTGATCTCATTCCGAGTGTCTCCTGGTCTCAGCTTAGCCTAATCATCTCCCAAAGACCCATCTTCAAATATCACAGTGGGGGTTGGTGCAACAGATGAATTGAGGGCATAAATGTACATTCCCCAAAAAACACAAGAAGTCTATTTATCCATCTACAGTACTGTGCTTGGCATATGATGAATTTTTAATATTTGATGAATTCTGTGTCTAACATTAGTAGCTTTCCTGCTTATAAGTCACCTATACAGTGAGTTAAGAGGGAAGGAGATTCTGGTGGGAACAGTAAAAGTACTATCCAGTACCTCAGAGAAATCTTGCCTGTTGTTTTGCAACAGTCTCACTCTACAGCTCAGGCTAGCATTAAACTAGTAGTAATCCCATGCTTCTGCTTTCCAAGTGCTACAACTACATGCATGAGTCACCATGTCTGGATGGGAAGTGATTTCTTGACGGCCTCAGCCAAATTCCAATAAAAGGAGTCACTTCAGGACCCTTCTTCTAAAACCTAGAGAACCTTTACAAGAACCCATATCTCCTATAAGCTTTTAGAGACACCCAGTACAGGTCTATGTTTTCAGCTAATAATAGTATAAATAAATAAATAAATAATCAATCCTCTTCTGTGCCTCTCCTAGAAAGAAAAGAATATTCTGTATGTTAAAGGGGTTCCTTGGTGCCCTAACCCAGTCTCACAGGTACAGTGTGCACCAGAAGACTGTGGCATCAGCATGCAGGATAATGTTTGTCACTAGTTAAATATGGTCAAAGGTGGTGTCAGCCTCAGAATTCTATAATTAGGAAGGACAATTCTGTTGCAGAGGAAGAAAAAATAAATAAGGAGAGCAGGTAATACACAAGGTTGGCTAAACTAGACATGGCAGGGTATGGTAGCACACAACAGTAATCTCAGCTATTCAAGAAGCTGAGGCACTAGGATCATTAGTCAGAGGCCAGATTATGTTATATAGTGAGTTCTAGTACTTGTTGGGCAAATTACTGAGTACATATCTCAAGAAAAAATAATAAGGAACTAGGAATATAGCTCAATGGTAGATAACTTGCCTAGTGCATGTGTGAGTTCTAGTTTCAAACTCCCCGTAAGGCAAAAAATACATACATACATACATACATACAAACATACAAACATACATACTAGACATTACCTATTCTACACTCCTAACAAACTTGAGTTCCACAGGATCCCACTATAAAGAAGATGGAGAATAAATAGTTCCTTTTTCAAATCAGTGCCCTCAGGCCAAGCACATCTACTACTCCAGGGAGTAGAGATTGGCAGTGTCCCGTGGTTTATAGACTATTTTAAGGACCTTCACAAGCAAGGGTTGGAAGGCTGGAGATGGTGGGGTGATTGATGCTAGAAGACAGAATGGGTGTGGTGATTCCATGATCTTTCCACATTTCCGTATGGTAATGCCACCTGACCTTACAAGATCCCTTCTCTTCTCTGGATTTAGGGTAAGATGAAGCTTCAACTACTATAATGCCGCTAGGTCTGCAGGTATCTCATACTGACCTGGTAATTGTGATTTGGTATTTCAGAGTTACTTAGGATTCTGTAAGAGGATTCAGTGTTTAGTGGCACCACTAAAACCAAGGTTTTCTGAAATGTAATCTACTGTATAAATGAGTAATGTAGTGTTTACAGACAATTTAAAGTAAAACAAACAAACACAGAAGAGGTCCACGTGGAAACATGCTGATATCTGACAACCCTGTCTATGGAAAATGATGTTGGAAGCTATATTAGTCTAAGTAAGAGAGTCAGAGTCAATCTCAAAACAGAGCCTCCCCTATCCTATTTTTCTATGCCAGTCTTGAAGCAACTGAGGGGATAAATATCCTCTTCTCTACAGGGGTCTTGGCAAACAGCAAGGCTGGAGTAACAATCTGTATAAGGCAAGAAGAAAATCTCGTTCAACATAGCTCAGTAGCTGGTATTGGTTAAAACTTCTAGAGTCTGGAACCAAGCTGTTTATTTTAGGTATGTTTAAGTATAGTACAACTTTGGGGAAAACTTTTCTGGTGTTACACAATCTCATGTGAACAAGGAGGCATAATTACATAGAAACTCTTCTTAAAGAACATGTGACATCTTCCATGAAGATGGGTTCTAAAGATAAGTAAGTGTTAAGGACTAGGAGTTGGTCTCGGTCATAAAGATAGCACAGAAGTTATCTAGGTTATTAGCTACCTCTGGTCCTGCTTGTGGAAACTTGGAGGAGCCTCTGGCTATGTAGACAGTACAGAGGTCATCTAGACTTTTAGCCAACTCTGGTTCAGGTTGTGGAAGCTTGGGAGTAGCCATATATGGCCTAGCCGTACAGATAGCCCAGGGGTTACCTAGGCCATTAGTCACTTCCATCCCAATTCCTCTAGGCAGGAAACGGCTTCTATATCTTCTCCTTTAAAAGGGCAACCCAATGTGCTTAACATCTCTCATCTCCCCAGTGCTATCTGTGAGCACAATGGTATCTGTGTTCCCAACACTTTTTCCCTGCCACTTCCCACAAACCTGGGAGGCTTCACATCCTCCTATGGGAAGCAGACCCTAACATAGTAGTCCTATAAAGTCATGGGCATATTGTCAAATCTCCATCTTAAGTCAGGTGACCCCAAAATGCACTCAGAGAACTTCTATAAAGATGATCTAGGGTCTAGAACACCAACAAAAGAATTTTCTAAAAACAGATCTCTTGATGCATCTTGTAAACTCAAAATTATCAGGTTTCCAAGAACTCAATTACCTCAATTCTAGATTGTTGTATCTAAGAGATCTGTGATTTATCTTACAAGTCATCTCTAATAGACAGCCAAAAACCTCTGAATCTCTTGAAGCCAAAAGCATTTTTCTCCAACTCCTTCCATAGCTGTCCTAGTATAGTTCCTAGCTCCTGAGCATTCCCCTCCTTCCTCAAGCAATTATCACCCACGGCTTGATTACATCAAACTGCATCAAAACCAAAGCCCCCTGAATTATCTGTCCCAGGAACAAGCACCCACTGCCCCTAGCTAATCTACTAAACTTCTGTGCACATGCTAAACTTCAGCTGAAGTACTTAGTGCAAGTACACTAAGGCCAAATTATTTGAGTTTGTGTACTAACTTTGCTGTTGGTTGTGACTATTGGCAGGTTATTTCATCTTGTGCCTTAGGGTGTATGTTTATTTTGTTTTGTTTTGTTTTGCTTTGTTTTATAAAACAAAGAAAGAATCATACTTACTTTAAAATCTGTTCAGAGGTGAGGGCGTAGTTCAGTACATAAACTCCTGGAGAGCAACAGGTCTTGTTGTGGTCCCTTCATCTTCCCCCATGTGGCAAAGGACCAGGAACAAAAAGGGTTCAGTCAGTTCTGCTACAGTGCTGGTTTTGAAATGAAAATTTGTCCAAACACAGCTGACATATTAGGAAACTGAGCAGTGAGTTTTATACTCATAAGTGATTCTGCATTTTAGAGACTAGATAGCCATAAAAAACTTCACCCAGATAATCCTGGCTGAGCAGGAAAAGTCAGCATATATTCTTCTTCAAACATATGTCAGGGACCTCAGTTTATCCGTATAACTTTCAACACAATTTTGACAGGCTTTCTATGAAACCAAGTTTTTTTCTCCACATATAGTATTTGCATACTTTCTAACCATATAATAACCCCCCAAAATGTACTGTGGGTTATTTTTGCATGTGTGTATATGCATGTGGAGGCCAGAGGTTGACATCCTCACCCATTCTCCATTTATTTATGGAAGCAGGGTCTCTTGCTAAGCCTAGATATACTCTAGGCTAGCTAACTTGTTCCAGAGACCTCCTGTCTCTGTTTCCTAATTGCTGGTATTTCAGGTGGCCCACCACATCCACTTGGCTTTTATGTAGGTGCCAAGGATCCAAATTCAGTCTTCACACTTGTGTACTTTATCCTTGGCCCCCATTCCTACCATTTTTAATATGTGTTACTGATATTTTGGGGTACTGCATCACTGATATTTTGGAATATAATAATGCTATTTCCATTTTTCCAATAATCCCAGTGGTTTTTACTGTGATTTTTGAATACTGTGGTTATTTTAAGGATGTCTTTTTATAGCAAAAAAAACAAAAAACAAAAAACAAAAAACAAACAAACAAGCAAAAAACCCCTGCATTGAGTAGTCTTCTGGTTGATGGTGAATAGCACTCTTCTCCATGGATACCTAACTCCTAAAACTGTAGTAACAAGTGTGCCTGTCATCCTAGGCTTTGAGGCTAACAGATCTGCTCACAGTTGAAAGTCATAAATGTTCAATCACAACCTAGACACGCATGCTAGACAATATGAAGCTGTGAAGACAACATGGTTAAGGAGAAGCAATGCTTGCTCTGCACTTCTACTCGAGTGAGGAGAGACCAATAGTTATTAGAGTGGAGCAGATGCCATCATAGAATGACACAAGTTCTCTCCAGATACAAAGACCTTCCAGAGGAAGTGTTCCTCGGAGTTTTCCAAGGTTTTCCCTTCCATGTCTCCTTTCCTTTCTCTTTATTGAGCATGCTGAGTCTGTGAGCACTGAGCAAGAATACGGTACAAAGAAGAGTTAATGTGTCACAGGTGAATGGGATAAGGGCCCTGAGGGATGCAGGCAGAACAGCTCATAAAAAGCCCCAAGAGGCATTGATCAGGTGAAGAAAGACTGCCAGCACTCAGTGCTTAGGGTAGCTCTGTAGTCAAGTCTTCCACTGGTTTTGTCTTCATTCAACATTTAAGCTTCTGCCGGGGTTAGACACTTGCAGGGACTCCCTCTACTCATCGTGCCTCCTCCATCAGAGGTGTTTCTTCCTATACTCAGTACTCTGGGATTTCTACCACTTCCTCCTTCAGCCGCCTTACCTCTGAGGCAGTCCAGGACTCCAGTTGGAACCCCCTTCGGAATCCAGAATGAAAGGATACCAAGAAGAAATGTTTCTTGTCTTGCTGCCATCTCTCTCTCTCTCTCCATTGCTCCTTACTCACAACTCTCTGCCTGATGTTCAAGATTACAACTTCAGCACCAAATGCAGAATAATGTAAGCATCCCTTGGGCCTACCAAATTTCTCCTGTCATTTCAGGCTCCCAGCTTCACTCCAGACCCTACTTTGTGCCATTATAGTTTCTCCTGCCTTTCTATACTGCCTCCTCCTTGCTTCCTAGTGTATTGATAACCCAATTATTAATTCAAGTAAATACTTAAGATCATTGTGTCTAGCCCTATTACAGAATCAAAATCATAGAAGTTCAAAGACCCTCCCAAAAATAGTCAAGATGAGGTAAGATGATCCTCACCCCACACCAGTTTTCTCCCCAAATACAGAGACCAAGACTGTCCTTGGACTCTGAGGGAAAAGGCAGTCATAGCTCTATCTTCTCAGATGACCTCATATGGGAGGACTCTGACTGTAGCAGCCACCTCATCAGTCACCCATTTCCTTAATCTTTCCTTTCTACCCCTGCCTCTGCTCTCCTTATAACACTTATGGATAACTAGGAGCAAAAGATTATCCTATGACCTAATTATGGTCATGAAATAATTACCAATCAAACCCCTGTCTCAAGCAAAGATCATTATGCTCCTGTAATATTCCAGGCCCTTCACCAGTTCATGGATGGATTTGCGGCACTGTAACATGCTCAGAATCTCTCCTCCTCTTGTTCTTCCTCTATCAGGAACAATACCCCCATGAGACTCAAACTTCATCCTTACAGAATGGCAGAAAGTTTACAGTCCAATTCTACCTTCCAATGCCCTGCTTTCTTTATATTGACTGGCATCCCAGGGTTGGGAGATGGCCAGGCCTGGCTGTCCCTAGTGTTTGGGCTCATGTATCTGCTGGCCCTACTAGGCAATACAACACTTCTGACAGTAATCGGAATAGACTCTACATTGCACCAACCCATGTTTCTACTCCTGGCCACTCTGGCAGCTACTGACCTGGGCTTAGCCACATCTATAGCCCCAGAGTTGCTGGCTGTGCTGTGGCTTGGACCCCAACCTGTACAATATACTGCCTGCCTAATCCAGATGTTCTTTGTCCATGCACTGACTGCTATGGAATCTGGTGTGCTTTTGGCCATGGCCTGTGATCGGGCTGTGGCAGTGGGGCGTCCACTACACTACCCTATCTTGGTAACTAAAGCCCGTGTGGGCTATGCAGTCCTGGCACTGACACTGAAAGTCATGGCTGTTATAGTGCCTTTCCCTCTGCTGGTAGTACGATTTAAGCACTTTCATGCCAAGATCATACACCACGCCTATTGTGCACACATGGCAGTTGTAGAGCTGGTGGTTGGTAACACATGGGTCAACAACATGTTTGGGCTAGTACTTTCACTGGCTGTATCTGGTGTAGATATTCTGGGCATTGCTGGATCTTATGGGCTCATTGCCCATGCGGTACTTCGGCTACCTACCCAGGAGGCCCGAGTAAAGGCCTTTGGTACATGTAGTTCTCACATCTGTGTCATCCTGGCCTTCTATGTGCCTGGTCTCTTCTCCTTCCTCACACATCGCTTTGGTCGTCACACTGTCCCAAAGCCAGTGCATATCCTTCTGTCCATCATCTATTTGCTGCTGCCACCTGCCCTCAACCCCCTCATCTATGGGGTCCGCACCAAGCAGATTAGGGACCGATTCTTAGAAATGTTCAAATTCAGAAAAAAGAAGTTTTAATAGACCTTGAAGCAAACAGTAGGGGAACTCCCTTGGAACAAAACCTGGAGTCTGGGAATGTGGATTATATTGTCATTGTCCTATATGCATAGTACTTTGATGACTCAAAGGTATTTTCTGTGACACCCTTAGTATGTATATCACTGGCACCTCTAAACTTTGGCCTAGCCAACCTTATCTCTTACTTGAAAGGAGGCAAAAACAGGGGCTGTACATTACCATGCAGGTAAAATAAGGAGATGAAGGAATTAGATGAGATTCTAAAATACAGTCTATTGGAGAATTTCCCTCTCCTGCCCAACCCTATCATTTCAACCCAAGTCTCACTCTGCTTCTTAGATGTGTAGATAACTTCTTGTTTGGAGTTACACCCTTGTCTGTACCTGGAGCTGATTCTATTTTCAGCCTGTTCCAAAGATGTTATACAAACTTATACGCCATATTGTAAGAATCTGAAAAATGTACCCTATAGAGCCAATTGAGCCTTAAGATATTCCCAATCAAAGAATTGTCTTGTTCTCATGTGCAATCACTACTTTATCTTCCTTTCGTTCCAATAAAGACTCCCAAAGCAATAGCTACAACTTCTTTCTCTGAGGCTGGGACTTTGGGAGTCAGAGGTCCAACTAAAATAATAATTAATTAATAATAAAGCTGATATTTAAAGGGCCATTATGATCACTTGTCAACCTGGCCTTTTGTGTACCCTCATGCAAGAATATAAAAGCCCCATGAGCACTCCTGTCTTGCTCACTGTCACTAACAACATGTGATACTGGTGCAATATGATGAAATGGGAATATTTTATGCTGCTGCAGCTGTCCAACAGAATATTAAACTGAAAACAGCATGGCATTGCCCAATGGGGGAATCCATTTATAGTTAAGGCTGGACAGTGGATGGAGTAATATATAACAGACAGGGAGTCACAGCAGTAAGGTCAAAGAAAACTGCAGTCATAACCACAGTATTGGTGTTATTGGAAACCTAAAGCAAGAACAAGCTAGCCCAGTAGCTCAGACAGCTGGACCAAGCACCATGAGACACCACAGAACTGAAGGACATTGGTCATTTCTAGGATGAAATGAGGTCTTAATAGACTCCTATAAACAAGGAAGAGGTACCTCAAAATGTCTGCATGATTTCAAAATCACACTGAATCTGACTGGGTGAAGAGAGCATCTAGTCCACATAGTTCTCAACCTTCTCATGTTGTGGTGACCCCCAACCATAAAATTATTTTCATTTCTATTTCGTAACTGTAATTTTACTAGTTATGAATCTTAATGTAAAAATCTTTGGAGGTAGAGGTGTGCCAAGGGGGTCGCAACCTACAGGCTGAAAACCACTGGTCTAGTCAATGGTGTATGAGTTCAGTCATTCTCAAAACTAACCTTTTTCATGCAGTTGTTAAGTTCAAAAGTCCTCCACAAAATGATTTTGTAAAAAGCTAACAAAATACTAGTCCTGGATCTGGAAGAGATGGCTCTGGGAAACACTCCTCGCCTGCAAGCATAGTGACCTCCATTCAGGTTCCCAGCACCCACATAAAAGCCAGGTGCTAATCTATAAATCCAGTACTGGGGAGGGGAAGGAGGAGGGCCAAGAGGAGACAGACCCCTGGAGCTCCCTAGACAATCAGTGAGCTTGGGTTCAGTGAGAAACTGTTTCAAAACATAAGGAGTAGGATGACAGAGGACAACCCACCTTCAGCTCTGGCTCCTCTGTGCATGTGTGTGCACACACAGACATACTGAACCTGATGGACCACAAGCTATGATATCCATACACTTCTCTTACAAGATTTCCCTTTGATCTAGTCTGAGAAAATAACTGAGATGTGAACAACCATGTATGGCAGTAGGATATTTATTACATTATTATAAAGAAATATAAAGAAATTCGTGTATGATAGTCCCATGTCACACATTCATACACACACACCATTTTCTTCTCTGATACATGGAAAGAGAAAGCATGTGCAATCAATGTTCATGAGCAATGAGTCTGTTACCATCCCGCCATGGGAAGATAAGGCACCTTCAACTCTTAGCTGTGCACAGTTCTCCCAGTTTTCTTGTTCCAAAGCCATGTGCTGAGAATGTTTTCTTCAAGCCAAAACTCTAACACATTTGTGTTTTGATGATCTTCCACACATACCTACCATGTGATATGTTCAGAAAGCTTTGCCAGCACACTCTCATTCTCGTTCTTCATAATAACCTGAGAATTAACTATATGCCTACTGCCCATCACCTATACTTTCAAAATAAATAATCTCTGTAGAAACATCTTTTCCATAACTTTGGCCCCAACCATTATGATCCTATTTATAGCCTTTATTTCACTTAGTGTAAATGTTCACATATCTAACTGAAATGAACGTTAACAAGTTTGACTAGGGGGCACTGCCCTGAATCTCAATGGGGACATTCCTAAACATATGAAGTATCATTTCCTTTCTTTCTGTAAACTTAAAAATTCTCAGCTTTCTTACATATTTATCCCAAAAAGTTTAAACTAAAGCATCAAGAGTGTGTATAGTTATCCCTGCAGCCTGAAGCAAGAGATCATTAGGGATCTTTATCACTCTATATCTTTACTGTCACTGCTACTTTATGCTACCAAGATTCATGCAAAGAATCCCATGTTTTCTGCATAAAGTCCTACTTATTTCCTATCTCCATACACATCACTCTCATATCCTCAAGGCAATCAGAACTTCTTTCCAAAGATAACCACACAATGGTGCCACATGGGAAACAAATCCCAGAAAGATCCCAAACAGTCCAACCCTCAGGCTCACCAACTCATTCGTGACTTAGTTATTAGTTATCATCTGTTTTCCTTGAGCATCTTTCAGTCTCAGATTCTGAGCAAAAAGGAAAAACAGACTTACTCACATTAAGGTATAGCATCATAGAATTTAGAAAGCCTAGGAATTCATGGAAATTGAAAGGCAAGAAAAGGGCAGATGAGGACTTCCAGCAGTAGTTTATTAGAACCCAATCTAACCTCTGAACCATGTCCATGAGAAAAAATTCTAGAGCTTCTGCTTCCTATTTAACCGATAAGCCATCCCTGCACTAACCTCATACATGTCTTCTCATTCTGGACTCCCCTAGTCATCTGCATTTGCTTCTCAGTCAGATCTACTTCTACACTGCAGAGGTGCAGAGGGACATGATTCTGTCCTTTCTACTTGTCTCTATCTGCCTCTTATTCCACATCCGTGTTCCTCATCAAAATTTCTGGAGGGAACAGAGTTGCCAACTACATACACTACACTGTATTTCTTGTCCTTGCCAACCAAAATGAAAGGATGGTATATATCTTCGAATGTAGCAATTAAGTCAGAAGTACACAAGTGGGAGGCCAGCTTCAGTAACACAGTGACATGCTGGATCAGGAATGGAGAAAATGCTTCAGTGATTAAAAGCACAGACAGCTCTTCCAGAGGATGCAGGTTCAGTTCCCAATACCCACATGGTGGCTCAGAACTGTCTCTAATTCCAGTCCAAGGAATCTAATGATCTCTTCTGTCCTCCACTTGCACCAAGCACACACACACACGATGCACGGCCAGACATGAAGGCAAAACACCCATAAACATTAAAAATTACAGCCCTAATACAAAAGATGGTATTGTGTGAGGGCCTTGCCAAATAGGCACAAAAAAGAAGGAACTTGGTTTCAGTTGTCTTAAGAAACCTGAGGTTTCTCACTTGGACTGTTGTGGCTTCTCTTGCATCCTGTCCACTTCCTTCTCACTAGGCCACATGTATTTCTCTCATCACACACTGAAGTGAACAGTGCAACACCACCAAAAGGATCAATATTAAGAGCTGGATCCATAGATCTGTTGTTAATTACTTACTGTGTGTTGTTGGCTAATTAGTTTTTCTGAACCTTTTCTTCACTATAAAATGAAACATAATACATATTCCAGAAAGAAGCTGGCAGTAGTGAATGCTGTAATCCCAGCATTCAGAAGGCTGAGGCAGGAGGATTGCTGTGAAATTCGGGCAGCTTGCAGCTACATGAGTTCAGAGCCATTCTGGATTACACAGTGAGGCCCTGACTCAAAAACAAACACAAAACAAAAACAAGAAATATCTAAAAGGATCATCTAAGATAATACATTTAGTATTGGACACACACCCTAGCACTGAAGAGTTCAACAAATATCTGACCTTAATTCCTCTCCTGAAAACAAGAGCAAATCTACTGTCAAGCATTTGCTCAAAGAACTGGCACTGTCTGTGCATTAGTACTGGCTGAGGAGACGTGCCTCTGGCTTGAGACCAACTGCACTGCCTTTTGGACAGTTTTCCTGATAACACTTTCCCATCAGTGCCATACCCTTCTGTGTGGCATGCACGTACCACTTCAAGCTGGCTCTGAGTACAGCCAGCTTTGCAGGACAGCATTTCTCTCTAGGTCAAGCTATAACAGGACACCCCCTAGACAGGAGACCTCCAGGGAACCTCAGAAACAGTTAAGACAAAGTATTGAGTGGGAAATGATTACTAAAAAGTTCTAAAGTAATTTTTTTGAAGAGTCATTCTTCTCAAGCAAAACATTAGGTGAGCTCTCTGGGCAAAGACACAGGGGAGAAGAGCAATAACAAGAGTGGGAGAGAAACTACTACACACAAATTCACCCAACAGGAATGGAACATGAAGAAAATCTTCATGTTTACCTGGGTAATTCTGGCTTCCTGAAAATTCCTGCCAGTTACTAAGGGAACATAATTCCATCTAGATCTTACTCTCCACATTGCTTGCTCAGCCTATCACCCTCCTACGCACACCTGCTCTCTACCGCATTTATAACCCACTCATTAATAACTGGCTTCAACCTAAGAGCTTTCAGAAGTTAGAATTCCCAGCATACCCCCAGATGAATTAAATCATAATTTGTAAAAATAGGAAACAGTTATCAGTAATTTTCAAATCTCCCTGGTAATTTATAGGTTGAGAATCCCTGGGATGATGCTGCTGCTGTTGTTGTTGATGATGTTGATGATGATGATGATGATGATGTATTTTTCAGTCTAAGTCTTGATCTATACTTCTATGTCCTTCCAGACCCCAGTGTAGCCTACTAATCCACAACTAACGAGATAGCAGTTACTCTAGTAAAGCAGTAAAAAAGAGGAGTGGTCCTACCCTGTTTCCTTAAAGAACTCAAACCAAGAACTATAGTTGAGACTTGGACAGAAAGAATATGTTGCATTTTCCTCTCCCGAAGCAATATAATGACCACTCCAGGCTGAGGCAGAAGACCACGAGACCATGAGGCAAGACTGTATAAGAAAAAAGAAAAAGAGTGAAAAGAGAAGAGGAGAGGCAAAAAAAGAGAGCGTCTTTGTGCTGTTTAAAGACAGGACAGGGCAGGGCAAGAACATAAAGGAAAAATAAAATGACAAAGAGTAATAGAAATGAGAAAAAAGAAGTAAAAATTTGTAAATATTATGACCCACAGACTGTAATGAGGCTAGTAGAGTTTCAGTGCTCTCTGTATCCAAGGCTCTATCACCTATTAGGGCCTCTATGACCTCATGCTGGAGTAGGTCACAGCCCAAAGTAGGCGGGCCTAATCTCTCTGGGCAGCTTGGGGGTTCCTGCAGCAGCCACTACCTTGCCCAACCCCTCCCACTCCCCACCATGTTGGTCAGTAGCCCCCACCTGCTAACAATGGATGAAGCAGATGCCACTTGGGCCCTCATCAAGGATAAGGTAGGTAAATTGAGAGGGCTAAGGAGAAAGTGGCAAAGTATGACCAGGCTGGGTCTTGGATGGTTTCTGTGTAGGAAGAGGTGGGAAATCTAAGACAAGAGTAGCAGTAGCAATCAACTTATAAAAGTCACAAAATACACCTGAATGAATGAGTAATGGGTGAATGAACAGCAGCAAATTTAAATGAAAACCAAAATCCATGAGAGGAAAAAGGAAAAAAAAAATGTGTATTTTCCATATTAAACCACCATCTTAGAGCAGAGCATCCAGCAGAATTGACGGCATTAACTCCCATTGCTCGTGAATATGCTAACCACAAAGGCAAGGGAGGCAGAAAAGGAGAGAAAGGGTCTTCCCAAGATTAAGACTAATTGGTTTCAACAGTGAAGTCTGTACCTAGACTAGACCTGCTAATGATTACATTATCATAAATGAGGTATTTCACTACAGAAAAGAAAAAAGAAAACTCTCCTTATATTATCTCATTGAATACCTCAGGGCAAAGATACACAGGATAAATGTGCCAACTTCAAGCACAACAGGGCACCTCTGAGTGCCCTGATTTCTTTCTTTCAATACAACAGGCCAGCACTTCAACACTGCTTTATGTTACAAAATAAGAGCAGAGCAGCTTCAGGGGTCATTGGGTAAATTCAGTGTAAGAACACAGATATGTGGAATCTGGGAGATAAAAGGCAGATAACTTGGAACTTCTGTATGGCTTTGCAATCTAGCATAACTGAGAGCCAGAAGGCTCAGCCAATGAAATCTATAATGGGTCAAAACTATAACAGCTAAGTTACTGACTACTAAAAAGGATCTTACCAGGTTCCCAGGTACTCTCATGAACTGGTCACCAAGCACAAATACGGCAAACAAAATAATAATAAGTAAAGGGCAAACCTAAGGAACTGGAAACCCTAAACAGATATTGGAACAATACAAAAAAGAGACATCACACACACATAGAAAGAATTATTCCTTGTAGCTACAGTAGAAAGAATGTAAGAGATAACTGTCCCTGCAAAAGAAAATGGACATCATAAGCCTGCATCTGTGTATCCATTTTTCCCTAATATTACCCATATAACCCATCACCTAGGCATGATCTTTGAAGATTCCTTTTTTTTTTCACATCCATGAAGAGACCAAGTTCAACCAATTCTATGTCTTCAACTCTTTCCCATTATGTAGTTCAGGAACTAAAATTGTGTTTTGCTTGCAATTATTGCAACAGTCTTAAGTTACTTCTCTTTCCTGCTTTATGCTTTTTTAAAAAATCAGCTCTCTTCTTCCTGGTCCCATCTTCCCACCATGGGCTTATAAGTGGCTTCCCGGCATCCCATTGGCCTCTGAATGAAAACAGTCATTTGTGAAAGGCATACACATATGACTTTCCATATCCTTTTTCCTGTGTGCCTTTCCTCTTCCTTCCTTAAATGCAAGTAATATGAAATTATGTGCTCCTAAATGTTCCTAAAGGTTCAGGGATTTTCCCTGGCTGACCATTCTGTCAGGAATGACTACTGCCCAACCTGTTAATTCCTCCAAAGCTCAAGTACTGCCACTGACCAAATTCCTTTGATCATCTCTCTATCAAAGACAAAGACTTTTAAATCATTTATCCTTGACACATCCTGTTATTATTTTACTTAACTACTATTCACATTTTTGTTCCGTCCATTAACCCAAGCTACATTGGTATAAAGACAAAGTCTCATTCTTTCATGTATCAAAGTATTTACCAAAATTTGGCACAAAATAAAACATTAGATTCTTCTACAGGGAACTGGGAAGTAAGAAACAGATCTGTTAGTATACTGTAGCAATGTACTTAAACAGTGAACAATAGTGGGTAGGTCAATTTAGACAACACAAGCTAACCTCTGACCTTAACTCAGCCCCTGACTTATAAACTGGCCACCTGCAGGTCATCGAGGAGCGTTTTGGGTCCAATGTAGTGGCAGTACCTTTCCTGTCGGATGCAGCCTACTATGATCTACTGGGCGTGTTAGTGAAACAGTCCCGTCCAGCCCACACCCGCCTGGCTTTGCCAGGTAGGCAGGGCAGAAGGGCACTGAAATCAGTAGGGCTGCTACCAAATCTTCTAGAACAGGCAGGGTCTGAGGGTGTCTTTGCCCACTGCACTCGGGAATACTCACCAAATGGCCGAGCCGAGACAGCCTATGAAGAAATGCGAATGATGGATGGGCAGCCCTGCAGGATTCGCCTACATATGGGAGGTCTGCGCAAGAAAGTTGCTTTCCTGCTGCTACCACCAGGGCAGGTGAGCCTACAGCAGAATCTTCCCTGGCTCCGAAGCACCCACAGCATCTACGTCATCTACCAGGTCTTCTCCTGCACCTGGCTGCAGCTAGGGGTTTTGCCTACAGCCCGTGAACCCCAGCTGATCCGGTTACAGCGGTCACTACCTATTGCTTTCTCCTGCCTCAAGTTTTCACTGCAGCCCAAGGGTGTGCTGGGACCACAGAAGTCTCTGACCAAAGACCCATTGCCCCAAGGAGCCAACTGGGTTAGACCTAGCCTTAGCATCATAACAACTCTGGTCCCCACATCAGTATCTGCTGATACCCATGAAGTTGCTGATGTACCTCCACCTGTCCCAGCCCCACCTACACCACCTCCCCAAGAAGGGCCAGAAGGCAGACCCACCAGATTCTCCCATAAGGGTCGAAACCCCTTCCGGAGGGGCCCCTATATGCTTTCAGGTACTGCTAGGGGAAATGAAGATGAGGAAGGGGAAAGGCCATTGGAGGGAGAGGGTACAGGAAACATAACCAAGGAATAGGTTCAGCAGCCCAGAGTTTGTACAGGACCTTCATGAAGGACTGAGGGAGCCAAGGGGAGGGTGAGGTGGAAGCATGGTCGTGGTAAGGTGGCGGGATGGAGGTGTTGTAGCACAAAGAATCAGAGGGAGGGACTAGGGAGGAATACCAGGGCATGAGTCAAGCTGTGACTATCCCCAACCCTAGCAGAGAACTGGCTCTTCAGCCCCCGCAACCCTCCACCAGGAGCCCAGGGTGGGGGCCCCGGGGACCCAGACCGGCACTCCATGTCCCTGCCCCTGCTTCAGGGTTTGTCTTCGGAGTTCGACAGCGACGAATGAAGCTGAGGCAAGAGATGCAGGGGCCAAGGCCCCTAAGATCTGGCATAGGGATACTGGTCCCCAATAAACATCAGCTGCTGCAGCCCCAAACCACCCTAGGCCTGTGTGCTTCTTCTTCTAGGGTCCAGAAAGATGAAGTCTCCATTTTCCCCTACGCATCAAGTCCTCTCACCTTCTAACAGTAAAAGGGCTATCTTGAAACCTTATCATCAGTGTTTTCACCAAAGAGAAAAATGGCCCTGATGATTCCCCCATCTATATACAATCTTCATAGGGCCACAGCCCCACAGATAAAGGGTGGCAAAGAAGAATGAGCACAGAATAGAGATTTCCCTTTTATACATATTGCAACAAGTTCTCATAAAACATTCATCTGGAATAAATTAAAAAGTCCATTTGCCACTGCCTCCAAACATAAAAAGGAGCCCGTGTCCTGGATTTCAGCCCAGGCCACAGAAGGCCCTGATTGTCCATGGAAGAAAACTAAGGATTGAGGGGCCCAAAGCCTGAGATGGGAGGAAGAGATACCTCCTCTGAAGTATCCAACAAGAAAGGCGAGGTGACAGCATGGGCCTGGGAGATGGCAGCCAACTCCTTGAGAAACTCAGGGAAAATGACTGCACAGTAGACAGCATTCTTGACTCGCAGAGCCTCACCTTGGCGCTCAGAAGCCCCGCCCCGGGGAAGTAGAACTGGAGTTGAAGCCCCTGGAGAGCCCCCACCTAGTCCAAGTCCTGTTCCATCTCGCCCAGGTTGAAGAACCTGCGCCGCCTGTCGGGCCCTGGTTGGGCTGTGTGCATGCCGCAGGAGTAATTCCCCCAAGGATGGCCTCCGGCTCCTCACTGGGAATAAACAGGGGTATCAAGAAAGTGCTGGGATCAGGGAACCTGCCTTAGTCTGAGGAGCAGATTCCCTAATCCCCTTAAATTCTTAAACTTCTCCCCTGGGATTCTGGAAGAAGGACAAGCTGGACAAGAAATGAACTGAAGTCCATTTCTTGTCTTGTTTCCAAAGATGACTGAAGATGAGCAAAGTGCTTTTCTTAGTCTCACACCCAAACCCAACTTGTTCAGCATTTCCCCCTCTATCAAGTCTCCTCAATAGCCAATATTTGAACTACTTTATTCCCAGCTACAACTCCTTCCTTCTCCATGACCCCTCCCCTAAGGAATTTAATCACTATTCTACCACCACCAAGATCGATTCCCTCAGTCTGATATGCCCTAACTTCTTGTTTCCTATTGCCCTCTAGAGCAGTAAGTCTCAACTTTCCTAATGCTGCAACCCTTTAATACAGTTTCTCATGTTGTGGTAACCCCAAACATAAAAGTATTTCATTGCCACTTCCTAACTATAATTTTGCTACTGTTATGAACTGAATGTAAATATCTGAAATGAGAGCTCCAAAGGGTCACAGTCCACAGGTTGAGTACCACTGCTTTAGATCTACATTCATATATAAGTCAACTACTACTTTGCTCTACCTACCTAGAACTGACCCACATCCTCTGCTCCTTCAATACTGACATATACAACTGTAGTTCAAAACTGCTTCATTCTTCACACTCTAGTGCCCATCAAGGGTCTACTACTACTTCATTACTCATCAGCCCTTGTCCTATACCTGCCAAGACCTCCCTCCCATTGGGTATACCCATACAACTTCATATTTGCTTAGACTGAACTGAGCTGTCTAAAATACTGCCCTCTGTCTAACTTTCTGGGCTTCTTCACTAGAGAGCCTAGACTCTCACCACCTATTCACCACCACCTCTCATATTGGTGACAGAGACAACATATAGACTTATTAACCTTTCATTCAGAGTCCTTCACAACCAGGGTCTCACTCACCAACCTCTTCTCAAACTCTCTAAACCACCCACCTTCCTGAAACCTAGCAGGCCCCTTCCATCTAATCTGTAGCTTTCTCTGGCTACAATTTACCATTCCTACCTTTTAAACCTAGCTCAGTTAACTCACCTGGGAGAACCCTGAAGACACCTGTGATATTCCCTACACTGACTTTCTGTTCCACTATCATTAACATCAATAATTTCTTCCCAAAGCTTCTATCTCCGGCACTAAACTATGAACTCAAGAACTTAAGACCGTCACATTTAATGTTTCCTTGTTTCCTCAACCACTGACCATATTTCACAAAACTCCCTTTCCATCTCTGCCCTATCACATGCTTCCTTTCTTTTCAAACTTCCTGGTCCTGACTGTTCTTCCTGAATCCCTTCTCTTAGTGCCAATTACCTGCAATTACTCATCACATGCAGATTTCTAAATCTCTCCTGATTTCTTAGTGTCTGAAAGATCAAACTTCTGCTCAGCCTAACTGCCACTCTAAAAACCACTCTTACTCCAGCTAAAGTTTTCCTGTCTTACCACCAAATGTTCCACAACCTTGTAAAACTCCCTATCCCAACTAAAATCTAAGATGTCTCCTGAATAAAAACAGAATACATCTATACCTACCTAATAGGCCTTATTATTTAAGGCCACATATCACATCAAGTTCTCACAATACCTCAACCCAATAACTTCCTTCTCCTTCCTTGTCCCTTGACCCTTATGCAGTTTGTGTTGATACTGCCAATTAGGCTCTTTTAATAAAACAACTATATTCTCTGACCCAAAGCCTGACACAAAAACTTGCTTTTCAACAACTCTTCAGTTTATGGTTCTTAACTAATGCTGGACAATGAAATATCTAGGGAGAATAAAGGAGGGTGATCAGTTAGGCCTCACCTAGGGAATCAGAGCGGCGGGGTGCAGGTCCTGCTGTAGGACCCTCAGCCCAGTCCAGCTTGCCACGGGCAATGAGGTACTTCTTGGCTTTGGATAGCAGAGCAGGGAAGTCCTCCTGGGAGGCCGCAAAGCTCTCAATCTTATTCTTCACAGAGCCCAGCACCTAGGAAGCACAACTTTATGACCTTTCTGATGGTTCCACAATTATACCGACCTTTCTAGTCCCACTGCACCTGGTCCCAGCCCACCCAAGGTCACTAGCTGTGGGCCTGGCCCACCACTGAGCCTGGACGCACCCATGCATGCATGCATCGCACACCTGCAGCAGGGACTTGACACTGGGCTGGAAGACCATGTTGGTGTTGAGCAGGAAAGAGCGGAGCAGGGGCTGGGGGTGACAGGCCAGCTGGGCCACCAGCCCCGTCAGCAGGAAGTTGACATAGACGGAGTTCTGCAGCATGTTCTCGAGTTTGGCAAAGAGCACAGCCATGAAGGGGCCTGGGAAGGGGGTGGGCACAAGGATACAAGGCCTGAACATAATGCACTCTGCTCATATTACTCCCCCAAACAAGACCCCACTAGATGAAAATTATATGTAAGTATCTGAGTATCAAATGACCTGTGACCAGTCTATCTAGTCAATTAAGGTAATCCAGATGCCAGCATTACAGACATTATAACTGATGAGTCGTTCTTAGGCTACAGAGTCAGAGATCTCATCTCAGATTTCAGATGTGTCCTGGGACAGGATAAGCTGAAAGCTCTCCAACATTTAGTTCCCTGTTTGTTGTAAAAATAAATATACCTACCTCATTATGATAATTAAGAGGACCAATGAGATATCAATGTCAAATATCCAGTACAAGATCTAGTAATTTTTTCCATTTGATTATAACCATAACCTATACTGTATTTCTCAGTTTTTAAGAAGCTTCACTCATGAATACAACAGAAGAATACAGAGAACCAAAACACAGAATCAGGTTCCAAGTAAGACAGAGTAACATGAAACTGGTCACAAAGAAAGTAAAAAAGAGCTGTAACACAGAAGAAACTATGAACTTCAAAGCAACTAGTAAGTTTTTAAGGAAACAGAGATAACATTAGCTCTGTCCTTCAGGAACAGGGAAGAGGGGTAAACTAGATCCAGCAGGAAAAGAATAGCTTAGTTGGGGCACAGAAAAGTGATTCAGGATAAGAAGGGATTAGCATTATGTTCTGGGAAAGATGCCTTGAGACATAACAAGACACTAGACCACTAAAGCCATCAGAGTATTTCTAATGAAGGATTTTTGGAGAAAAGAGATGTACTAGCAAGTATGATATCAGAATAATGAACAAGAGGTGGTGAATCCTGAAAAGTTTTATACTGCCATCTGCTGGAGGTGTTCATACAACTAGCCACAGCTCAAAAGTAATACTAGCTTAAGAGTCTAAACAAGATCTCTAACTTTTTCCTTCTGTTCATTCCCTGGGAGTACCTTGTAAAGGATAATATAAAGAGCACAAATAACTTTACCAAGAAGAAAAGGGAAAGAGGCACCAACTAATACTTCAAGACTGTGATAAAACCGTATTACCTCTTAAAAATACTGAGCAGGAAAGGAGTAGAACAGAGGCTTAAACGAATAGAAAGATAGTTTTCTATAGTCTTCAAGAGAAAGAATACGGCCCAGTGCTATAACAAGACAGTCCCAAACTTACCAAGATACACAGTAAATAAACTCGGTTATCAACAACTAGGATAGGTGGTGTCTTGGTCAACTTAAATCTTCTGTAACTCACTGATGATAATCCCAGTGTAAAGCTACCATTTGCTGAGTTTTCACAATGTGCCAATATAATATTAAGTGATTTTCATGAACCAATAATAGGTCCTAACTTAGGGTCTGCTTAATCCAAAGCCTGTGGTCTTAACTTTAGCAACTGTACTGCTTCCCAGATCGTCTTGCTGGGATGTACATTAGAGCTGGATAAAGGCTTGTCTTGCTCATAAACAAAACAGATCCATCCCAAAATCTCAGGTTAGGTCTAGCTTCAGGGGTATCAACCCAAAAGGCCTACCAGGGACACTCAGAGACATACTTTGTCATTTGCCCTCAAAGTGTTGCCAACCATCCAATCCTTATTAATCATGTCCTTAAAATAACTATATTGGATAGTCATGGCAGCTAAGAAAGTATAAGACAGTAGATGGAAGAAGTGAAATCAGGCCCTTCATTGAAGAGACAGAAAGTGCTGAGCAAGAAGGAAATGACTCTAGGACCATAAGAGACCTAGCAGAAGATTGAAAAATACACAGACTGGTGGGAATGGCACAAAACAGAGGTGCACCTGTGTCTTTCACACAGGACAGTACAAACATCGTCCATGTGGCTCAGATGTATTTTTCACCAAGCACAGAGCATCCTATTTACAAACCCCAGAAAATGGCCAGCCTAAAGGAAAAGGAAGAACATGCATCTAAGGACATACAAGGCACAGACATAAGTCAATATCCAAACAGCACAAGCATGGAAAGACATATCAACAAACATGAGGGCACAGTATGACATGATATGTATATAGAAGGGACTCAAGCAAATTGGATGACGGCTAGGCAAATACATGAAAATGGCATAGCCAAAAGGGTCTTAGAAATCAGCACAAACATGTTGAGAACATGCAAGAGTACACACAGTGAAGGCTTAGGTCAAATAGCTTACCAGTGAAGGGCTGGCTCGGCAGCTGGTGGAGAGTCCGCAAAGGGCTGCTGAGGAAGGGGCCGGGGGGCTCAGGAGGGCAGGTGAAGCTCTCGTAGGCCTCCTCCTCCTCAGGAGGTAGTGGAGGCTCTAAGGGAGGCTCTGAGCCAGCTCCACCATTGCTCAATGCCACCTCTAGCTCCTGGAGCTCTTGCCCAAAGCTCTCTAGTCCTGCCATGTCCTCAGAGGTACCCTCTAACAATTCCCTAACTCCTTCCTGTGGCACCAATCGTGGCACCAGACGAACCTTCTTGGCTCCTTCTGGCCATGGCCCTGGTACCCCATTGAGCTGGGGTGGGGGTAGGTAGCCAGGGGTATCCCCTACACCCACAGCTAACCCTCGACTCCCTAGGTTTTCCTCCTCTCCTTCCCTTACATTGTCCCTGTCTTCCTCTGGTAGTAGACTGCGTTTCTTAGTCCGAGAGCCAAGAGGGTTAGGCTCAGGAGGGGGGCGCTCGCCATCATAAGGGGCAGACCAGGTTCGGCAGGCTCGGACACAGCGGTCTACACCACGGCGAGCCTCACGCAGATATTCCAGGTAATTGTCTTCTAGCTCACCAGGCTCCTCTGCAGGACTGGGCCTTCGACCAGGGCTGGAAGTTGGAGATGCAGTAAGCCCTGGTGATCGAGGAACTGGACCTGGGGACTCAGAGCCACCTAGGCTCTGCTGCCGAAGAAACAGAGCCAGACGAGATGGTGTGGAGGGACGGGGCACCGTTACCACTGACGAAGAATCAACACTTGGGCTTCCAGGGCCTTTAGAGAAAAAAGAAAAATAAACTCAAGGAGACAGATCAAGACACAAGAGATCTAGAGACTAAAAAAGAAGAAAATGAGGAGGTAGAAATGGAACCATTTTGATAGCTGACTCTCCAATCTCTAGACTAGTTTTTCCTAATTCACCATCTCCCTCACCACCTTCATGAATGAAATTATACAAACAGAATACATGAGGAGGGCTAGTTCTTCCCAGAAGTTTACCCAGAATTTCTCTGGGAATGCTAAAGATCCTCTCTGCAAGACCACTCATTAATTTCTGTAGAGAAGGAATTACACTCATTGTCACCTTCCTCCCCTCACCCAAGCCCTGCTTTCTCTGTAGGCTCACCCATAACCCAGGCCATACCCGTGATGTCCTCCCTTCTCCCTGCCTCTCTGCTAGGCCCACCTCGTGCCCATGAGGCATGCTCTGGTCGAGGTGGGCTAGGGGCATGGTGCCGACAGCAGCGTGGTATTAGGGAGAGAAACTTGTCAGCTGCTCGTCCATAAAGATCCACATCACGCACAGCTGGCTTCTGGCTCAGCATCACATGGTTACATGGGACAAGATACCTGAAAGAGAGCAAAAAAAAAAAGAAAATAGGGTGATGAGGAAAGAAAGCATCTAGAAGAGCAGGCCAAGTAAACTAAAATGCTAAACCAGACTCCTCTGAGACACTCATAAGCAACCCCAATACAGCCCACCACCCCAACAAAACACTAGGCCCTGAGGGTCAGCCATCCCTCAGCCCTGCCCCCACAGGTACCTGAGAACCAGCTGCAGCAGAACATCCTCACAGCTGAGGTTCAGAAGGGTCCTGAAGAGACTCAGAGAGACCATGCAGAGCTGAGGGGGAAGGGGAGGGAGGGAGTCACCATAAGAGCTCTCTACCCTCCAAACTATTTACCATTCCCCCAACCCCTGTCCCAACTAACCACTCCTTGAATAGCCCATGTGCCCAGGTCTAGCACAGAACCAGTATATAAGTATTAACTAGATAAACATATAATCTTTGTGAACAAAACTTCACCATTCACAGATAAGAAATAGTCATGTGTCAGATCCACTGGAATTCTACAGACCATGTACATAACTGAAGACCAACATATTGATTCCATTAATGCTCCAATGAGACCCCAAGGAAACAGACACTAAGAAAGACTATTATAACAAAGTAAATAATTCAAAGGAAACTACAGCAATATGAAAGCAATATGATACCTGTCAGAATGTACTGTAGTCACCAGTACTTGAATGGTTACCAATAAAGAATCAGAGGGAACCTGGAAGAATCCCAACTGGGAAGTAAGTGGAATTATGAGTATGGAATCAGAGTCACCTCTCCAACACCAGTGTATCTCAGGAGGTGGGATAAAAAGCTCAGGGCAACTGACAGGAAAGGGAGAAAGTAAGTGGGTAGGTCAAAGCAGGAAAACATTTTGTTTTAAAAATGGAAGCCTTATTTCTGGCTAGACATAAATAACAGACATGCAATAAACTAAAACTCTCATTGCTCTGAATGCCTAGTGTTTTATGCTTTCTTTATGGCAAGTATATCAGATATCTTTGTCTTGTATAGTCTTGGCATTGCTTGCTAAATGGCTGTTAAAGAATTAAGTGGATCAATAACTGGAAAATGTTCACACTTAGGGCAACATAGATTTCCTAAATGACCATTTTTAACTAGCAATGAGAATTCAGACTCCTGAATAGTAGGGTGAGCAACAATGTAGTTTTTCAAAGACTTGATCATCAGAACCCATATAAGCATTTTACAGTCCAGAAGAGACTTTACAGATGTGATTAAAATTATGGACCCTGTGGGGCTTCAAAGTGTAGCTCAGTGATGAGTATTTATTTAGTATACATGAGGCCCTGGTTATGATATACAGCATCATGATTTAGAATGTAAGACTGTCTCACAAAAAGAAACAGAAAGAAGACTTAGGAATATAGCTCAGAGGTAGATTGGTTGCCTAGCACACACAAGGCCCTGGGTTTGGCTCACAGTACTGTTTCTTAGAAAGAACTGTAAAGAAAAGAAAAATTGGGAAAGGGGCTCAAAATATTGTAGGGATGTGACCCATAGTTGTTGGCTCTGAAGATGGAAGAAAGCAGTCAAGCTGGGATGGTCTTCAGCAGACAACAGAACAAAAGCCCAAATGTGTACTCCAGAATGAAAAACTAATGTTTTAAGTCATTAAGTCTGTGGTCATTTGTTTTGACTGCAATTAGAAACTAGCACAGACAATCAGGCCCACAAACAAGTTAGCCACAGTGGTTCACTTGAAGGCTCAAAAGCCAGGCCAACACACTATCTTAAAAAAGACCAGAAGGTGGAAATGAAAGCATCTATGTTTAACATGGGTATCCTACAATCAGAAGAGACCTAGTTACTATAAGAACCAGCAATCAAGAAGTAACAATCCAAGAACATGAAAAGGTCCTAAAACCCTTGGAAACTAACAGAAGTAAGTGCTAGAAACTGGAAACCATGAAAGAAAACTACAATAGATTAGGATGAAAGAATGGCAGATAATCACAAGGATAATAGAGGAATGTACCTTGAGGGAAATGAACTATCAGGGCAACCCATGGGGCCAGACAGACCTCAGACACAGGCATGCCCTACCTTTAAAATAAGGATAAAATATATATACCTTTATAAAATTAAGTGTTTGATATCTTTTTGATATACCTTTATAAAATTAAGTGTTTGATATCAGAAACATTCACCTTCTCTTCTCTCTCCTCTCTAGAATGCATTATTCCAATCTTCTCAATTCTCATCCCTCTCATTCTTTCTCCCTCTTGCTCAGTCCATCTCTAGTCATACAGATCTTTCAGTCCTAAAATACGTTATACTCATTCTCTATTACGTGCGCTTTGCATATTGGTCCCTCTGCCTAAACTATTATTCTTACTAAATATTCAAAAGATAACTACATCATCTTGGCATAACATCGCCTCCTCTGGGACATCTTCTCTAGCTAATCCATTCTTTTCTAAACTTTTCTACTTATTTATTTTAACTTACTTTGCACAAATAGTAACCTCAATTTTCAACTGTTTTAGTAACTTAATTTGTTACCTATTTTCTGCATTAAATAAGCGCTAATATATCAGCAACAATGACTACCATGATATACCCAGCATCCAGTGACCCAACAGGATGTTGTATCAATACAAATGTGCAGTCAGAGGGAATATAAGTAGGTGGACAGGTAGATTTGTGCCCTGATTATAGTTCAAATACAGTCAATCCAAAGAGGAGAGACTGCAAGCATACAAGGAACTAGACCATTTATTAGTACAAACACAAACCCAAAGCACTCTTACATCAGCCACAGTTAACTGAGGGAGTGATAAACAGCTTACAGGAACTATGAAGCCATACTACATCGCAAGCACTGTATCACGGCAAAGCCTAGAGCCCTGAAAGATAACTGTGCTGCAGATGCACATAGTATGAAAACAGGAAAGTAAATTAAATTCTTTAATCAAAATGGCTGAAAGTTTAGTGCTACATAGTTCCAGCTTGAAGTGACTGCAGGAGTCAAAACCCAAAAGAGAGCAGGAACACTCTTGGACAATAGAGATCAGAGAAAGATGGCTCACCCAGGTAGTAAGCCAGGACAGAGTTTAAGAGCCATACCCGGGAGTTGCTGCCAATACGGGCAACGAGCGTGTCAAGGATGGTGTGGGTATCATGCCGATGTAACAACAGGAATCGGAGGAAGGTACGGAGCAAAGCAGGCTCTGAGATGCTCCGCAGGAAAAGTTCCAGATAGGCGGTACTCGCAATCATCTCCTCCACAGAGGTCTGGATGAAGGGAAGAAAAGGTTGGACACTTATGTTTTCCCTGCACATATAATAATTTCTATTCCCTGGATTCTAGAAAACAAGAAGTATCAGGAAGGGAAGAACACTACCCACTGCCTTCCTTCCACATAAGTCCTTTCACTGGTCAACCACCCTCCAGACAAGGTACTCCTATGCCTCACCACCTATCATCCTTACCTTGTGCAGGGCAGGGCCCATGACAGGCACCAGGAAACCATTGTGAATATAATCAACCAGCTGCTTCTGCACCAGAGGGTGAGCTACCTAGATGGAACAAGAGAGAAGGAAGAGATTAAGACAAGTCCACTGCCTGGAAGGGAAAATAATAATATAATATAGGCATAACGCCAGGAAATGGACACTCTTACCCCAACTTCCCAAAGGAAGTCTTTCATCCTACCTGAATGACTGCATTGCAGAACTCAAGGGAACTCATGAAGAGTGCAAGGGCAGGCACTCCTATCCAGTCTTCCCGGCGCAAGCAGTGCCAATCATCCCCTGGAACCTCAATCTTTCGAGGCAGTGAGGAGTACAGGGCACTCAGCCCTGTGGCCAGCACCTAAGGAGGGTTACCAAATGCTCAGATAATAAAACAAGAGGGCTTTGGGAGCTAACTAAGATTTTTATGGGAATACAACTAAGAAAGTACCAAGGTATGTATTAAGTTGCCATGTATCAGAACCTCACCTACAACACCTGCCCTATCAAGCTATGCTCATGTTTCTTCCCCATTCCAACACCAGGAGTTGCCTTCAAATCTAAAGTAAAGGGCCCTCCTTGATACCTAGCCTTTCCACATCACCTGGATAGGATGGATGCTGTCCAATGTTCACATGCCTCACCCTACCCCCCATCCTAGGGTTTGCTAACCGGGCAGAAGTAAGAGTGATCTGCGATGTAGCGGCCCACAGTGGGGCTCCCATCTGACAGAGCCATGAGCAGAAGTAAAGCATCACGGGCCTGCTGGCCCAGGGTGCCTTCTCGATGGACAAAGGGGACAAGGCGAGAAAAGAGGAGAAGACGTGGAGCAGCTCCAGGCTCTGGGGGTGGCTGCAAGAAGAACTCGAGTAGTGAAGGCTCCCGAGCAACACACACGCACAGCTGGCTGAGAAGTAGCACCAGGCCTTCATCCAGTGCTGGACTACTGGGCACAGGGCGGCCACAGGCATCCAGTAGGGCAAGCAGAGCCTCTCGAACTGGCCCATGCCGCAACAGAGGTTGGCGAGCTTCGCTCACTAGCATTTCAAATAGTTTCAACTGTTCAGCCCGCCGTTCTTCAACCCCATCCCCAAACTCATCCCACTGCAACTGCCATGTCAACACTCGGCTCAGCAGATCTTCACGAAGAGCAAACTCTAGCAGGGGCCCAGGGCCTGAGGGGGCTGAAGGAACCGCTCGATCCTCTGCCAGCAATGTTAGCATTTGGTACGTGTGGTTTCTCACAGCACTGAGATCATCTGCACCTCCAGCAGCTGCCCGAGGGCCTTGCCGCTCCAGGATTCGTACCACCTGAGGCAAAGGACAGAAAACAGGGTGATGCTACAGTAACTGAATGGGGTGATAAAAACATCAGACTCAGAAGGTTATAACTACTGAGGTGAGTAACAGACTAGGTATTTTGTCATGGAGTCTCCTACCTGGGACCAGTGATTCTTGAAGACCATGAGGCATGTCTCAGGGTCAGCCATGACAGGGGTCTGTAGACTGGCCCCTTGTGGTACACGGTGCCCAGGGACGCGGGAGGCCAGCCTGCTCAACCAGTTCATCTTCTCCATGAGGCAGGCTGGACAGGGCCAGCAGCCAGAGGACTACACTCTGAGAATGTACCAGCTGGAGGCTTTCTCCACTTCTGTCTCCAATCTGCTTCATCCGGTCTGTAGGAGCCAGTAGCTGGCCACAGAGCCACAGATTACACCCAACTAGAGCAGTAGCAAGCTCAGAGTTCACTGTCCAGTCCAGTGTTGCAAGTCTAATTCAAAGGGAGAAGATGAAAATGATAAACAGCTCACTTCTCTTGACTTCCCTAAAACAATAACTCAGAAGCACTCCACTGAAAATTACACAAATTACACAACTCCACACAGTACATGCAACATATATGCCCAAAATAGAATGCATAATTTCTACCACCAAACTTGTAGCTTCCTCAACCTTTTCTATTTCACTAAATGTCACAAACATTCACCTATATGCTTAGATCAAAAGCCTGGCCATAGTCCTTGTTTACCCTCTTCCTTCCAATATCTAATTCATTCAACAAATCTTGTCATTCCAGAGCATTAGGAGTTAAAAGCCAGCTTGGACTACATAAAGTTTAAGGTAAGCTGAAGTGACATAGTTAAGACTTTGTCTCAAAAAGAAAATAACAGGGATAAAAAAAGTATAAAAAGAAAATAACAGGGATGAAAAAAGTATAAAAATAAAATTATATCTATTATAAGTTTCCAATGTAGCTTTCTTTGAGACAGGCTCTCAATATATGAACAGGCTAGCTTTGAATTCACTATGTAACCCTCAATTCATCATTCTGGCCTCAAACTTACTCTTGCCTCACTACCTCACCCTTACCAACGCTGTGTTTAGAGATGTATGCCACCCACCATACCTGGCTTATAGTTCTATCTTTGCATCATGAGAGTTTATTCTCCATTCAGCAACCATATTATTTTAAATCTAGATTTTACTAAATCTCTCCTCTGTTGAATAGCCTTCAATGGCTTCCTATCACACTAGTCAGTCCTAATTTTTTACCTTATCCTACAGAAGCCTATACAATGTAATTACTACAAACTTCTGTCAGTCTCCTCCTCATTGATGCTTTAGTCACACAAGTCTTAAATATTCCCTGTGTCTAGAATGTTCTCCAGCTCTTCCCCTTGCTCTCAACAATTCTATTAAGTGCTATCTTCTCAGAGAAGGCCTCCGTTCTCAACAATTTTCTAAACAGCTTATCTTCCTACCTTCACTTTCTAGTTCATAATCCCTTAAAGTTTCTATTATCTGAAACCTATCTATCTTCTCTAGCTAGCTATCTTCTCTACCAAGAAATTAGTTCTTGGAGGGCAGGATCTGCCTATCTTATTTACTTTTGCATCCTTGGTGGCTAAAATAGTATCTATTTGTTGAATGACTGAATAAATACCTGCTCAATGAATGAACAAATAGATAACATATACCAAAATAGCTATTGGCTCAGACCATAACCCACAGTTCCTTCTCCATCATACCTAACACCTCTTTATCAGTATTGTCACTAAAGAGCAAAAACTCATCACATAATGTGGCTCAGCTGTGTTTCCTCTTTAGATTCTAAAGGAGCTGAAAGAACCCAGAAATCTGAATCAAGTCCCACACTTTGACCTAAGGTTATATTAACCAACACGTCCTTTCATCCATTTCATCACTTAGAACTAAAGGAAGATGGCAACTGTGCTGAAGGACATCTTTTGTAGAAATGATCTTATACAGGGAAGGGCCAGTCCTAAAGATCAGGAAAGGCATACTCAACTGATTAATTCAATGTATAATACTGATAAAGTACTGGACATTGTACTAAGCATTGAAAATACAGGTAACAAATGGGTAGGATAGGCAAAATACCTAGAAATTTTGCAAAACTGTAATAGAAGAGTGAAGAGATACAACTAACTTTGCCTGGGATGCTGTAAAGAGGGCTCCACAGAGATAGTATCTGACTTAGGTCTTTAATGATAAACTAGTTACATGAGGAGCTTTCTTCATATCGAGAACAATAAAGTCAGGCAAAATGGCTCCCACCTTAAAATCCCAGCACTTGGGAGGGCAGGGAGGAAGATCAAATTAGGCAGGTGGCAAACAGCTGGTCTAGAATATAACTGAAGATAATCTGCCTCTGGATTTAAACCAAAAGTGAAAACAGTAAGACATGGCACATCCAGAGGTGAGCAAAAGAGGTGATTAATGAATCTAACACTGGAGACTTGGGAACACCACTGATTGTCTTGTAACACATAGGGAAATTATGCTTCACAAAAGGTGATAAGATCAAGCATAGCACACACCTGAAATGCCAGCACTCAGACTAAAGCAGGAGACTACCAATTCAAGGCCAGCCAAAGCTATATAGCAGGTCCCCAACTAGCTCAAACAAAAAAAGCATCCCTCTAAGTCAGAGGGAAAAAACCAAGATGGAAGAAAGGGGAAGACAAAAAAAGGACAGACAACAGTTTTAAGCATGTTAAATTTTGAGACACTTAAAGAATACTTCAAATATCCAGAAAATGGGCTAGGAATGCAGCCTCATTGGTAGAGTACTTTGTCCAACATGCACAAAGCCCTGGGTTCAATCCCCAGCACCACATAAGCCAGGAATGATGGTGCACACCTACAATTCTAGCACTTGGGAGGTGAAGAAAGACAGGATAGAAGTCCTAGATAACCTTCAACTACAAAGTGAACTTAAAAGCCAGCCTGGGTTATAAGACTAGCAAAAAACATAAATATAAAAAAAAAAAAAAGAAAAAGAAAGAAAAAGAAAAAGAACATACTTCAGTTCAGAGTGAAATTAAACTAGAGCTATAAAATTCAGGAGCTGCCAGTTCATAAGTGATCAATGAAGCTGCGAATGAAGCTAAATGCAAAATCTTTTTAAAAAAATAAAAATAAATTTAATAAAAACAGGATTTAGGAAAGCAGAGTGTGGTATCTGAATGAAAATGGCCTCCACAGACTCATAGGAAATGACACTATTAAGAAGGTTTGGCCTTGTTGGAGTAGATGCTGCCTCATTGTTACTGGGATTGAGCTTTGAGCTTTCCAATGTTCAAGCCAGACCCAGTGTCTATCTCTCTTCCTGCTGTCTGCCAATCCAGATGTAGACCTTTCACTTTGAGGTTCTTATCTGCCTGTACACCATGACCATAATGGACTAAACCTCTAAACCTGTAAGCCAACCCCAATTAAATGTTTTTCTTTATAAGAGTTGCCATGGTCACGGTGCCTCTTCACAACAAAAACCTAAACTAAGACACAAAGAGAATTCATTGACAAAGATTTAGCCAGATAAAATCGCATCCCTATAATCCCAGCACTTGAAAAGCTGAGGGGGGAAGATTGTCAGTTTGAGGCTTGCCTGAGTTATATAATAAAGTAATTTCTCAGAAAGAAAGAAAGAGAGAGAGATAGAGAGAGAGAAAGAAAAAGAAAAAGAAGAAAAAGAAAAACAAGATAAAAAATGCCAGGCATGGCAGTATATGCCTTTAATCCCAGCACTTAAGAGGCAGAGGTCTGTGACGTCAAAGCCAGCAGGCACTATCTACATGGAGAGCTCCAGACCAGCCAGGGGTACATAGTGAAATACTGCCCCTCCAGAAATAACACACACACATATATCCATTCACACCCCCAATAAAGACAGGGAGGTAGTCAGAAATTAGAGACGTCTAAGAAACAATGATCTAGAAACCAAGGAATGGATGTTTCAAGAAACTGGAGATTGCTCGTAATCCCATAAAGAAAACAAGTAGAATGAAGATGGAAAACTGTTCACTGGTTTTATTTAATTTTTTTTTTTATAATCTTAGAAAAAGTTAAAGAATGCCTGAGAGTCAAAGTATAAAATATACTTTAACAAAATTCAGTGACAAAGAGAAGGATGAAAACAGGGCCATTTGTGTAGAAAAAATGGGGAGGTGGGAGTCAGAATGAATTGAATGCTGCTGGCTCAGGCCTGGGAAGCTGAAACAGGAAAATCACAGTGAGTTCTAAGCCAGCCCCAAGGATGTTTGTCAATTAAGAAAATAAGTCTGAAGAAAGGAAAAAGTTAATATGGATAAATAAGGAATACGATATCTGAGGGGGGAAAAAAGAGCATATACTTTTAAAAGAAAGGAAGACAGCAGTACAGGATGAGTGCCCACCTCAAGTAAATATAAATGCAAAGACAGAGGGAAGCATCTACTACCTCACCACCCTCCCATCCTTCACACCCCACCCTCCCACCCCAGCCTCAGCCTGCCCCCTCCCCGCAAGCAGGAGACTAACAGTAAGGGAAAAAGAAGTGAGAAAGTAAAGCCACAGAATGGATGCTCACTCTTTCACACAGCATTCTATAAACTATCAACAACTGCACATGCTAGTGGCTAAGAACAGAAAAGATGCACTGGAAACAGTACTTACTCATATGAAGTCGGAAGGATCTGAGGTCCCAGGCGAGCACAGGCTGAGAAACAAAGCCCACAGTTATACGATAAAACTCTTCCCTCTTACTGATATTAGCCTTTGATACTGTATCAGCCTCTGCTGGTTTCTTTAATCACTGCCTATACCTTTGTAAATATAGTCCCATTATTAATTAAATTCTTATGAAACCCAGCCTGAGCCATCTGCCACCTGCCACCTGCCAAGGAGCTTGACTGATACAAGAATACTCACTGTTTACAGAGTACTCGCTACAACATATCTCATTTGAGGACTGAAAACAAATAGAAACCTTATGCTTGGAAAAGAATAACACAAATAGTAGGTAAGGCTTGAGCTCTGAAATTCCTCAAACAAAAGTCTAAATCTCAGTGTACCATCTTTCAACTGTGTGATATTAAGTAAATCACAAATCTGAGCTTGTTTCCTTGTCAAAAAATTCCTGACAAAGTAACTATTCTTTTTAAGAAGTAAATGAGGTAACAGCACTCCAGGCAAAAAGCCAATCCTCTGTAAACTGTTTCTTTGCTCTTTTCCTTTCTGGTCCTGTATGACAGGGTGCTCACACCTCTGAGATAAGAGGTCTAACCTGCTCTAAAGTATGTCCTGGGCACTCAAGCCCCAGGAAGCTCAGCAAAATAAGCTTTTCATGTGTCTAAACCAAAACCCCTCCAGGTTTTGGAAGATTAACAAACTGTTTCTATCATGCAATATCTGGGGTACCCAGTCTTCCTCCCCTCCTTAACCACTACAAAGTACCCTTTTCTCACTACCTCCTGTGAACCTTAACAAGAACCACAGAAAATCAGCATCTTAGAAGTCAAAACTGAAATCTAGGCCCTGTTCACATGCTGAAAAAAAAAAAGATTTAAAAAGGTCTTTCCTTGATATTCCTACCACCTATTTAAACTCCTGGCAAAGAAGCAGAACTGCCATGGAGTTATGATGCCCTTTGTCCTAGAGCAAAGTCCAAAGAAAAAGATAGATTCCTCTGTCTTCCCTGATTTACCTTAAGGCTAAACCACTAGGCGAATAGGGAAGCAGTAGTTGACTTCTCCAATCTACACACAGCCAGGATCAGCCACTCACCTCAGGGTCCAAAACACAATACAGCTTTATAGGGCCCCACAGCAAAAGGTGTCAACCAACCTTAAAACAGCAGAGACAGGAAGTGACTCAGCTTCAGCTTCTCTTAAGAACCTTTGCCCTGGGAGAGGCAAAGAGAAAGAAGCAGGAAGGGAGATAGATAGATAGATAGATAGATAGATAGATATAGATATATATAAACTTTACCAGACAAGGAGAGACCAAATATATATACACACACAAACTTTAGCAGCCAAGGAGAGACCAAATGACCTTCCAAGAAGAAACCTCTTCCTAAACAAAACTGATTTTTGGCATAAGGCTTTTGGCCCAAACACACTGAAAGTGGAAAGACCTGATTAAACGTGTAGAAATGAGGGGGGTGTCAAGGGGGCCTGTCTCAATAGTCTATCTGGAGCTCAACTCATACATACCATCCCTGCTTTTCAATGTCTCAGACAAATAGGCTTTCAGGATACAGCCCACCTCTCCCCATACCAACTGGGCCTCTTACAGGTATCTCTTCATCTCAGTGGATGGTCATAAGGCACAAAGTGAACTGCTAGTCACAGTGACTGTCTTTACAACAGTGAACTCCTCAGTGTCACACATGGTTATCTCTACACCTGTTCTTTGAGGATGACAAAGAGGAAGTCAAAGACTGGGTGAAATTGATCCTAAAGGGTAAGAAAAGTTCACTGGGCAGAGAAGAAAAGATGTTCCTAGAAGAGGAAGCAGCTTTTACAAAGATTCCAAGGCTAGAAAAGTAACATGTTTGTTAGAGAACTGTGAACAATTTATTCAAGCTAGAACACAGAGGAGGAAGTGGCAACAGACAAGGCATGAAGAGGTGAGTTGAGGCCATATTAAGGAAATTGGATGTTGTCCTACAGGCTACAAAGAGCCAACTTTTTTAAGCAGCATAGTTTCATGATCGAATTTGTATTTTTAGAAAGATCATTCTAGGAATAGGCAAGAAAAGATCAACTTTTAAAGCAACAGACTTTAAAAAAAAATAGGTAAACACCAAGGAGCTGAGGACTCAGGCAAAAGTTGGTGATGATGTGGCAATGGAGATAACAGAGGGAAAGTATTGGTCATCTTAGTGACTGACCAAATTTAGGAGGTAAAGGAGCAGAAAGAATAAAGGATGACACCAAAGTCATCCTCTGGATTGATATGAGGGCAGATGGTTGCAAAAAAATGGGTCATTGGGGCAAAAAGACTAAGTTCTGTTTCAGGCATGTTAATTCAAAGATCACTGTGGAGATTTATGCATAAGTGCATATATATATTTAGAACACAGAGACTGAGACAGATAAAAAGAAATTATCACATCATTCTGATTTTTCTTAATATATTTTCACATTCTCCCTTTAAACTAAAACTTTTTCTCCCCTAACCAGAATGAGAATTCTATGCAACTTCATAGGACTACAACTTATTTCTATTGTTATCTTATGGGACTGAATTCACAACAAGAATTTGTTGAAAGAATAAATGAATGAATTTGTTTTCCTAGCCCTCACTAAGAGTGCACACACCACCACAAAAATATTTCTATCACTACAGCATCCTCATCCATGTTTCATCCTCTCAGACCTACCACTCCTCTGTAGATCAAAAGTCAAAATCCATTGTAATTAATGTTACTATGGCAACAAAAAGTTTAGTATAGCAAACAAAAAGCTTTCCAAATTCTGTGCTTTCTCTAGTAGAACCAAGAATTTATACAGATCCTAAGAATGCTCTAACATGCCAACCATAGTAGTGAACACCTTTTACCCTAGCACTTGGAAGGCAAATGCAGGCAGATCTCTGTGGCCAACCAAGCAACACTGTGAGACCTCATCTTGGGGGAGGGGAGAGAGGGACAAAAAAAAAAGGAGTGGGGGAGGAGAGAAAGGCAAAGAAATTCTCTAACATGTGATTAACATAATTATCAGTAATACGCCCAATACTATACATACCCATTCCATGTCATTGATACAATATTAAACAAAGCTCTCATCCCTATGACATGCTCATGCCCCTTAATTTTTTTGTTAATAGAACAATTACAAATTATAAAGAAATACTTCTTGCAGGTATGAGGTCCTCTATTTCATCACTTTTCCAATACATAATGTGTCCTTTGCCCATACTGCCTTTACTTTCTATTACAAATCTTCCTTCCTCTAGTCACTAGCACTATGAAGATGCCAAACTAACTTGTTTTATCACTCTACCCTGTGAAACTGCTAGCGTCTGAATCTGATTCCTCATCTCTAAAATTCCTTCCTTTGCCTACTTCACAAGGTATCAACATAATTTCAGCAAATTTTAAGGATGCTATGTAAAGCATGTCACTTTGATTTTATAATGAATTAATATAATATGTAAGCATGCATGCTATTCAGATATCTAAAGTTACATAAAATTACTATATAAGTACATGGTTCTTCAACCTAAAACAACACACACACCACTATCATTCTGAATGTCAGGATTTCATAAACCAGTAAAAATATTTATTTTTTAAAAAGGTGATCAACTTTTTATTTTCATCACTTTCTTTAAACCTACCATGTACTTTACCACTAATTATTTCTCCAGTGAAAGAGCAAAGAGCACCTTAACACCAAAAAAGAACAATAATATTAGAATAAGTTACCCCTGCCCCTCTTTTGGCAGTGTTGGGATCAAACTTATGGTCTTGAATATGGAAGGGCACTCTCCCACTGAGCCACTCCCCCAGGATATAACTTTATTTTTAGTTCTTTCATCCTGTCTTATACAGATGAACGCTACCATGGACTGGATCCACAGGTCAGTGTTTGGGAATCATTACTACAACCTGTTATGCTTGTCGGTCCTCAAAAGTTCTGATTATCTGGCCAGACATATCATTATGAAGAAGGCCTCTTTGGTCTCCAGAGAGAAGAAAATATACCACAAGATAAAATAACTAGCTCTGAAGCTGAGATTCTTTAACAGAATATAAACTGAGGCTGCCTCAAATTCTCTAGGGATAGTCTTCATAGAAAGACCTAAATATTGTTATGGGTAAAGGAGGTTCAAGATGCCTCAACTACATAGCCGACTGTCAGATCATAGAGAAGATCCAGAGACGTGAAAATGGTCATATCACTAGTGAGACTAACCCCAAATTTCATGTCTGTGTGGATAAGGAGATGGACTTATAAAATACAAATAAAATGAACTTAATTATAGGATGCAGAGGGAAATATGAGCTGTAAAATAGAGAAAACTTTTCAGGTGGTCAAAGTGTTTGGCATCTTGATTTCACAAATATGCACATATGTCAAAACATGTACACTTAAAGTATAAGCACTTACTGTACAAAAATTTGCTTCCACAAAGTCATGGTTTTTTGTTCCTGCTTTTCAAACTCCTAAGAAGAGCAAACCTAAACACAGTGCTGCATATGACAAGCCATGTGACTTCCATGAAAGCAACAGGGAAGGAGGAATGTAGTAAGGGTGCCCAGAAGCAGGCAAAGAGAAAATATGGGTAGTTCTCTCTCTCCACCTCTCAAAACACAAAAGCAAACTTCCTGATGGCCTCATTTTAAAGTCTGCCTTACAAAAGCAGAACCTGAGAAAACTGTGGTTCCATTATTACTCTGTAGATGACTAAACCTCAAACATTTTCCTTATCACAGTTACTGTTGCTTATGATGCTGTTTTGTGTGTGGTGTTTGGGGTTTGTTATTGTGGTTCTGGGTTTTTTGTTTGTTTGTTTTTTCTCCTCTCTCACTCTCTAACATATCTATGGGCACAGGACGGTCAAGTGCACAACACTTGCGCCCGGACTTTACTTGATCTTAAACTATTGCTCACCCTGGACAGGGCATCCAAGGAGGCCCCACAACCAACCTGAGCTCTCATCTCACCCTCAAGCCCCTTTCCTCCTTTGCCCTGCTTTCAACTGCTACACCAAGGCACAGCCATCCCACGCTGGTTCCCGCCTTGGCCTCTAACGCTCCCCATCCCCGCACAGGCCTTACCCCCTCAACTCTTGTCCCAGGACGTCCCTCACCTTTCCAAGCTCAGCGAACCCACACCCTTTGCAAACGGTGGTTATGAGTTCCTTCAACTGGGCCCTTCAGAGCTGGGCCCAGGTTCCCCTCCAGCGGGCTTCTTCCTGGTGCACAGCACCTAGGCTGTCCCCTGCCCCCCTACCTCAGACGTTCGCAGCCCCTCACCACCTGCCAACCCTTCACCCTGTCCCTTCAATTCCCAAACCCGGTGCCGTCATCCCGAATCCCCTCGGCACCTTGCGCCTCTGCGCGCGCCGCGGCCCACGCGTCTCTTTCGCTTGCACCACGCCGCCCTGCCCGGGCCTGTCGGCGGCCGGGCTAGGTGAGTTCAGGCCGCCACCATCGCTCTTCAGGCGAACCAGCCGCGCCCCGCCCCGCGCCACACGCAGCCCGCGCCCCCGCGCACCTCACGCAACCGCCCAGTGACGCACGGCTGGGCAGCGGCGTGCCAGCTCATTGGTCCGGCCAGGCCCCAGCCAGAGCGTCGACGCCCGTTTCCTGGCAACGGCCGAGCGCAGGGGCGGGATCTCCGTCCGCATTCCAAGAAAGGAGCCGCTCCACACTCTCAGGCCCCGCCCCTTCGCCTCGCAGACTCCGCCCTTCTTGAGGATTCTGGCGTTTTATAGGGGACGACTGAGAAGAGGCGGGGCCAGAGGAGAAAAATTCGAACCCGAGGGCAGAAGGCTGCTCTAAGGGAGGGACAAGCTTCTGAGGCTAGGAAAGAGTAGACTTTGGAAGGCACTGGGAAAGATAGAGGGCGAGGACGAGGGGGCGGGAACACAGGCCCTGGGCGGTGCTTATAGCGTCAAGTGGGCAGGGCTTTTCCTAAAGGATAGGCCAAGGGCCAGTCTGTGGGCAGGGCTGTGGAAAGCTCTCCTAGACCAGGCTGTTTGCTACCAAGCTAGTTTGTTTCCACCAGACTTGTGCACGCCGGTTGGATTCTACCTTCCTACCCGTGAAGACCGCTTCTTCCTAGCTCTCCCGAAGCTTCCGTGACCTCGTAGAACGTGGAATACGTTCTTACATGACAGCCTGGATTCCTGATCCGTTAGAACCTGTCTCAGTCTTAGGGCTGAGAAAGGAAAAGCGTCCAGAAGCAGCACTTACCATGATCCCTGTGCATAGAGGATGAAAGAGCTGAGAGATGGCTTCAGGGAGAAATGCTGGCTGAAACAAGAGTGAGAAACACTACGAGAATTAGCAGTTTCCGATAAAATCTGTAGTTGAAAGTATTCTATCAGTGTTACCTGATTGTGATCATTCTGTGATGACATAAGATGATGGATGATAGGGGGGCATGGGTAAGGAGTTTACAGTTTTGTGTGTTGTTTTTGGGACTTTTCTGTGAGCCTAAAACTGGTTCAAATTAAAAGTATCCATAAAGAAGAAAGAAATAAAAATTTCACCCTAAAGATAGCTATCCTAAGGCAAGGCAGAATGGTCAAGACCCAGAGAACACCTGGAGCTGGGAGCATGCAAAGCAAAGATCAGATGAGGATGAAAATGAAATATATAATACTGCGGGACTAGTTGACCATGTTAGTTTATATTATATTCTTGGAATTTTATACATAGTCAGGTGGACAGGGCACCTTTGCAAATGGTCATTCAAAAGCAAAGCCCAAAATAGGATCAAAAGGATGTAGAAAAGGGAGTTTGTGGACACTGGAAGGGCTTGAGAATTAGGTAAAGGGAAGAGGAAGGATTAAATATTGATATCCTGTATAAATTAAAAACCATCAAAGGGAACCAGAGAAATACCATCGTGGTTAAAACACTGGCTGAGCAAACCTGACAGCCAGAGTTCAAATTCCCCAGAATCTACATAAATACCAGGTGGGTGTGGTGATCCACCGGGATCTGTCCTTGAAACTCTGTTTTATTGAGAGAACCTGTCTCATTAAATCAGATAGAAGAACAAACAAGTGTGATTCCTTCCATCAGTCTCAGGCCTCCATAAGCACACACACACACACCACTCAAGGGCATACTCACAAATTTCCAGAGCTGGGGGCATTGTTATAAGAGGTGGGAGTAATGACTAGAAAGGAGAAGAGTGACTCCACAAGCTTATAATAGTTCTGCTTCTTGATCTAAGTGCTGCGCTGGGTAAGTTCAATTTGTGAAAATATATCAAGCTATAGATTTCTCTATTACTGTTGTTCCAGTGATAGTGGTAGTTACTATGTTGGATGTATTAGTCAGCTGTCCATCACTGTTCCAAAATGAGATTAATAACATAAAAGAAAAGTTTATCTTAACTCAGAAATTTCTGTCATGCTTGCCTTTGGAACTTGGTGAGGAAGTAGATCATGCCACAGAGTATATGGCAGAGGAGGCTGTTTACCTCATGCCATCCTGGAAGTAAAGGGTAAGATAGAAAAATGTTAGAACCCCAACATTCTCAAGGGCATACCTCATTGGCATGCTACCTGCCCCTTCCTAAAAGTTTTACCATCCCCCAATTGTGCCAGAACTTATTGACCAAGACCTCAGAACATAGCCTGTGGGGTACCTTTAATGGCATAAAGCAGAAGGCTTGTTATTCTGTGATTCCAATAAGATGCAGCAGAAGTGGTTTATTTCTATCCCATGAGTATCTAGGAAACTCAAATGTGGGAGTGACTTGAGCCATCATTAGAATCATCTAAAGGCTTCTTCAGTTGAATGTACAATGCTGGCCTGGAGCAAGTGAAAGGCTGAACTCAGCTCAGACTTCTCGAGTTTCTCACAGTGTGATAGACAGGATCAAAGAGAGCAGGATCCTGAGAGGCAGCAATCACAATATGCATTCCAAGCTACCCAGAAAGTAGCAACATCTTTGATGGTCTAACCTTAGATGTCATACAGCATCACCCTTAGTATGCTCGATTAGCTGATAGTCACAAGTGACAAACATCAAAAAATTTGCAGTCATTTTTTAAAATATCTGAATTACATAATACTAAATATTGGTCCCAGGTGTGTGGCTGAGAGGACAGAAATGGGTGTGGGGGGCGGAGTAAGTGGAGGAAGATAAAGATGCTGATACACTGGGTTGGAGGGGACTGCCGTGGTTTGAATAAGAATGGCCCCCATAGGCTCATATATTTGAATGCTTAGTCTTTGAAATGATTAGAAAGATTGGAAGGTGTGGCCTTGTTGTGTCTCTAGGGGTAGGCCTTGAGGCTTCAAAAGCCTTAGGCTTGCACTCTCTCTTCTGCCCTCGACCCCTGCCTATGGGTAAGGATATAGCTCTCAACAACTACTCCTGCAACATACCTGCCATTACTGGCATTACTGGCACCATGCTCCTGACCATGGACCAAACTTCTAAAACTGTAAAGAAGCCCCCAATTGAATGCTTTTTTGGTGGTGGTGGTGGTGGTGGTGGTGGTGGTGGTGGTGGTGGTGGTGATGGTGGTTAGTTACTTGGTTTGATTTGGTGTTTTAAGACAGGGTTTCTCTCTGTAACAGCCCTAGCTGTCTGGGAATTCACTCTGTAGACCAGGCTGGCCTTGAACTCACAAAAATACACCTGCCTCTGCCTCTGCCTCTGCCTCTGCCTCTGCCTCTGCCTCTGCCTCTGCCTCTGCCTCTGCCTCTGCCTCTGCCTCTGCCTCTGCCTGTCTCCCAAGTGAGTAAAGGCATTAAACCATACCTGGCAAATCATTTGTAAGAGTTGCCCTAGTGATGGAGTCTCTTCACAGCCTTAGAACGGTGGCTAACACAGTATGACAGTTAAGGTGTCAAAGTGGGATCTAGTATGCAGTTAGTCAGTCCTATGGATGACTAAAGCTCAAGGAAGTTCATGAGAATTACTAGATAGCAAAATAATTCTGTGGGTGACCAAGATCAGCCAGAACATGTGTGGGAGATGGAAATGAAAGAGAGAGATCTAAGATTTCTAGGAAACACTAACCTAGAAGGAATGTGCGAAGACTCTTTTAAGAGAGACTAAGAAATAAACAGAACACCAGGAAATGGTGACATTACAAAAGCTATGGACAAAAACATTTTGGAAACCTTTCCTAGGGATATAGATATTTCTTTCAAGAAATTCCAAAAATGTAAATCTGATACTAACTCATAGATGTACAAAACAGTTTACAGGTTCCCGATTGTCTTTGATTGTCCCCTCTTGTTCTTAAAATTAGGGGTAGGGGACAGGTTAGCAAGATGGTTCAGCAGGTAAAAGCATGAGCCTCACCACTGGAATTTGCTCTCTAGGTGCACCAGCTGACTCCAAAAGTTGTACTCTGACCTCTGACCTCCATAGGAATGACAGCAGGGACATCAGCCTAAGGGGGCAGGGAGGAGGGGGGGATTATAGGAAATACGTTTGTTTTGTTATGAAAAGTTCACAAGAAAACTTGAAAGAGGTTGAGGGTCCACAAAATATGTCCAGTAGCTGGTGGCGTTGGGCATGAGAAATAATAGGAAAGGAACAAAAGTAGCACAGGATGAGCACAGAGCGAAGATTGGGTGATAGGTATGTAGATAAGGATGTGGCTATGGAAAACACCTCTAAGTGAGAGGCACCCCAGTGTCCCTAGAGGCTAGTTTAACACCTGACATGAAGGAGCCGCTTGGCACATAATTGTCAAATAAATAACTAAGACCAAACAGAGAACCTGCATAAAGTGAAACAGAATTCAAACCGACATTTTCCGGCAGGCTTGGGGAAGGTGAAAGAAGACAGTAACAAAACTGAAGCTTCCTTCCCAAGCATCTACCTCCCACCACCTCCGGGGACCTCATTAAAGGTGTTTAGCTGGGCAGGTGTAAACCAGCCTGGGTCCTGGGAGACAGGGCAGGGTGCTGGAGCTACAGTGCCTCCACCCACTCCATCCCTGCTAGCTCTAGTAGTGTTGCTAAGAGCTTCAAAGACAGAAAGACGCAGCTGGAGCCCCAGGGCAGCTTCTTCCAGGAAGCCAGGCACTTTCTCAAGCCATCTCTAATTGGCGAAGTCCTGGATATCCTACAGGCTAGGACCACACTACAGAAACATGAGCCAAGACAGCAAAGTGAAGACAACAGAGTCCACGCCCCCAGCCCCAACCAAAGTCAGGTGAGAGAAGTCTGGTTCTCTGTGTGGGGTCTAATCACCTCCCTCCCTGGGGCTTCCTCCTTCTTGGTGTCCTGGTTATAACCCAAGCACTGAATGTCTGGCGGATAAATGAGAGAAGTCTCTTTTTCCCTACAGGAAGTGGCTGCCAGTCCTAGACCCATCTGGGGATTATTACTACTGGTGGCTGAACACGATGGTCTTCCCAATCATGTATAATCTCATCATCATTGTATGCAGGTTTGGCAGGGTGCTAAATGAGGGTCCTTAAGAGAAGGGCAGGCCTAGAGGGTGAGGCCTAACAGAGAGGTGTCTTCCCTGGAAGGGCTCAGGGTAGAGGACTGAGGGACCTGTCCTGACAAACCAATGACACATAGTTGGTACCTTTAAGCAAATCCCCTCTGCCCCTACCCTGCAGGGCCTGCTTTCCTGACTTGCAACACAGTTACCTGGTGGCCTGGTTTGTGCTGGACTACACGAGTGACCTGCTGTACCTACTAGATATCGGGGTACGCTTCCACACAGGTCAGTGATTCCCAGGGACTAACCTCTCCCCAGGAAAGTGTTAAGAAAGTAGCCACCTCTAGGGCTGCACAGTCACGTGTTTGAGTGCTCACCCAAAAACCTGCCTTCATCTTGCCTTCATGTCTGACCTCGGCATACCCAGCCTGCAGCTGACCTACCCATGGTTGACCCTAGCCTATCTCCCTCTTTGCTCCTAGGATTCCTAGAGCAGGGCATCCTGGTGGTAGACAAAGGCATGATCGCCAGTCGCTACGTTCGCACCTGGAGCTTCCTGTTGGACCTGGCTTCCCTGGTCCCCACAGATGCAGCCTACGTGCAGCTGGGCCCCCACATCCCTACACTCCGGCTAAACCGCTTTCTCCGAGTGCCCCGCCTCTTCGAGGCTTTCGACCGTACAGAGACCCGCACAGCTTACCCAAATGCCTTCCGCATAGCCAAGCTGATGATCTACATTTTTGTCGTCATCCATTGGAACAGCTGCTTATACTTCGCCCTGTCCAGGTACCTGGGCTTCGGACGGGATGCATGGGTATACCCAGACCCCGCGCAGCCTGGCTTTGAGCGCTTGCGGCGCCAGTATCTCTACAGCTTCTACTTCTCCACTCTGATCCTGACCACTGTGGGTGACACACCGCTGCCAGCCCGAGAGGAAGAGTACCTCTTCATGGTGGGTGACTTCCTGCTGGCCGTCATGGGTTTCGCCACCATCATGGGTAGCATGAGCTCTGTCATTTACAACATGAACACGGCAGATGCAGCCTTCTACCCAGACCATGCTCTGGTAAAGAAGTACATGAAGCTACAGCATGTCAACCGAAGGCTGGAGCGGCGTGTTATTGACTGGTGAGAGGGTGGCTATAGACCAGGGGAGGTATGCCTGAGGACCTGAGTGCAGTAACTCTGGTCTTGCTGCCTTCCGGAGGGTGGCATTCGTTCATAGGTCTACTAGATTGAGCTTAGAATATGGTGTCTTCTACTGAGAGAATCTGGAAGGGGAAGAGGGTGGGCAAGAGAGTGACAAAGAGAGGAATTTGCATAAAAGAGTGACAGAGTGACAAGAGAATGAGAGCTGCTTCTGACTGAGAGGATTGGGGAAGCTCTGAAAGGAGTGGGTAGAGGGGAACTATCCGGGCAGGAGATGGCTAACAGATTGATTGTATCATGAGATTGCAAACTATGTTCTGAATAAAGGAAATGTCTTCATGTCAGGAAGCTACCTACCACAAAGCATGTCGAAGAGGGTGGGAGCTTGCTGACTAAAGCAATGCAATGTGGAAGTGGTACAAGACACTGAGGCTGGGGGTAGAGCCTAATGGGAGGCAAAAGAAATGTGTCTATCAAATGGTCAGGGCCTCTACCCCTTGGATGAGGTAGAAAAGATCGTGTCTGTAACAAAGAAAAGGGATCCCATTGCTCTTATGAGAAGCCAGTGTGGCTGGACTCTTGGCTGAGCTGAGTCCTGGTGAGTAGGCAGAGGCAGACACACTGTGTTCCAGTGAGGAAATGGTTCTGCTTTTCTCCCAGGTACCAGCATCTGCAGATCAACAAGAAGATGACCAATGAGGTAGCCATCTTGCAGCACTTGCCTGAGCGGCTGCGGGCAGAAGTCGCTGTGTCCGTACACCTGTCTACCCTGAGCCGAGTACAGATCTTCCAGAACTGTGAAGCCAGCCTGCTGGAAGAGCTGGTGCTGAAGCTCCAGCCCCAGACCTACTCACCAGGCGAATATGTATGCCGCAAAGGGGACATTGGCCGAGAGATGTACATCATCCGCGAGGGCCAGCTGGCTGTGGTGGCAGATGACGGGGTCACACAGTATGCTGTGCTGGGTGCAGGGCTCTACTTTGGGGAGATCAGCATCATCAACATCAAAGGTGAGTCTCCAAAGGAAACTGCTAGGGACAGGGCAGCAGAACCCTGGGACAAGATGGCACTTTGGGGCATGTAGATTTAGGAGATCTGGCCCTTGTCTGAGTTGCTACAGGGCTCAGGAGAGAAGCAAGATGTGGGTTATCTGTTGCCTGGGAAGCAGTTGAGCTAAGGTCAGTGGGTAGGATGGATCCTTAAGAAAGCAGAGCTTTCATGTTCCACAGTCACTAGCGGAAGTGCCAGCAGACCAGCTAAACATTACTGCACCAGCCATGTTGTTATATAACTAACTACCCATGGATCATCTAGCAAGGAAGGTTACTGATAAGCACAGAGCTTGGTCACTAGCACTTTACTAGATGAAAAAAAAACAAGTCAGGAAAAGTGGCTCAGAAGCACCAATGTGGAGGTTATATCCTAGTTCAGGAGTGAAATGCGACCTTCCTGTCTTCTACCAACTGCTCTCCACCCACCCACCCCCTCATGTGTCTGCCCTTGGACCACAGGGAACATGTCTGGAAACCGACGAACAGCTAACATCAAGAGCCTGGGCTATTCAGACCTCTTCTGCCTCAGCAAGGAGGATCTGCGGGAGGTGCTGAGTGAGTACCCACAGGCCCAGGCGGTCATGGAGGAGAAGGGCCGTGAAATCTTGCTCAAAATGAATAAATTGGATGTGAATGCTGAGGCAGCTGAGATCGCCCTCCAGGAGGCCACAGAGTCTCGGCTGAAAGGCCTCGACCAGCAGCTTGATGATCTACAGACCAAGTTTGCCCGCCTCCTGGCTGAGCTGGAGTCCAGTGCACTGAAGATAGCTTACCGCATTGAAAGGCTGGAGTGGCAGACTCGAGAGTGGCCGATGCCAGAGGACATGGGTGAGGCTGATGATGAGGCTGAGCCTGGAGAAGGAACGTCCAAGGATGGAGAGGAAAAGGCTGGCCAGGAGGGACCCTCAGGCCTAGAATGACCCCATTCTCACCCTAGGACTCCCAGCTCAATTAATTCCAGAGTGGTAGGAAAGTCTGCCTGCAGGAATTGTCATCCTATTTGCTAGGTCACAGAAACTTAGGTAAATTGGCCTAGAGATGCCTAGCTATGGATGTGGGTCATAGCATACATGTCCCGTACTCACCAGCAGCACGCACACACGTACACCCTCAGGCTCAGGCTCAAGCTCAGGCTCAAGACTGAGTTCCACATAAAATGTTCCTGTCTTCTGCTCCCAGTGCATCCTCATAAACATAACTATGACTTATGCTCACCCTCTGATCACAGAGAACAAGTTAGTGCACTGGGACTGCTGGGGTAACCTTTGTACATTTAAAGGAGGTCACTGGTATAGGACAAAGACAGTGTTGAAGCTACAGGGAAAGAAGGCAGATACAATTTCTAAACTACTAGATCACCACTTCAGCTGCTCCCAGGCATGGCCAGACTTCAGGTCTGAGCTGGGCCAGGTAGTATTTTAAAATGAATGTGATGTGTAGCTTAGTGTTCAACTAGATAATACGCATCATTATTGGGAGAGATTAAGAGAGTTATTACCCTTTAAAACATTTTAAAATGTGTAATTATTTTGTGACTTATTAATAAAATGTAAGGTTCATCATGTTGGCACTGGGTTTATCTTGTTCATCTCTATATTGCCAGGGCCCAAGCTGCCTGGTACATAGTTGGTGCACACATACACATTTGGTGAGGAGAGCTGGAACATAGAATGCTGAAAGAAGATAGGAGCCACTTCCTCAAGAGCCTCTTCTACCATCTCTGCCCTCAAATCACAATGAACTAGGATGGGAGAGGGGTACAATGTGAATGGCTTCATCATGTACCTCATGGACTCAGGGAGGTGAAGTAAGCTTATTGTCAGTACAGTGTGACAGACACCCTTGACCCCTTTGGGGCTCTGCTAGAGTGGGTGAGTCCTGCCACTCCATAGAATCCTCCTCTGCAGCAGCACAGGTACACTGTACTGGGCCAGCTCCAGCTGCCTGAATGCAGGGATATAAGTTTCAAGGCCAGATGTGCATCTTCTTCTGCCTCTGTTCTTTGAGGATGAGAGGTGCAATGTCACCGTATGGGTCCTTCAGTGGTGGAGCAGTGCCCATCACGGTGTGCAAGACAAGTGCTTTCACAGTTTGAAACTGTGCTCGGTAGCGAGGCGAGAACACAATCTCAAGATTCTGTAATAACAAAAATAAAAGTCAATTCTTTTAGTCTAACCTCCCCTACCCCCCTACCCCTACCCCCCCCCCCCAGTGTGTAACAAGCACCAAGAGAGGTACTTCAGTATATGGCCAGAAATGTAATTGAAATAGTCATTCGGGGTACTGAATGCTTCATCCTTCCCATCCATCATAGGAAATAACTGAAATGTTTGCACTGCCTGAATGTGAAGCTATTTGAATAGCAGGGTCTGAACCAGGAATCATCAGAAACCTCTGCCCCATTTTGATTACATAAGCTAGGTCTCTTAGGACTTCACCAGCTATTCACTTAGAGGCAAATGTTTCCATCCATCTACACAAGCTTAGAGGTGAATGAACAGAAACTTCTGGACCTCAGGGTGGAATATTCCTTAAGTCTGATTAAAGGAACAGGAATCTTGAAGATTCTGTTAGTTTTTTTTTTTTTTTCTTGCTGTACCATCTTACCGCAAACTCCACAGCCTAAAACAGCACCCACTAATTACCTCACAGTTGTGTGACTCAGATCCAGGCTCTTCTCAGAGCCTGCTAAGACTGAGTTCAGATGTCAACTGGGCTGGGCTCTTAGCTGGAGGCTTCAGGGAAGAATCTGCTTCCAGATTCAGTCAGGCTATTGGCAGAGTTTGCCAGTCTTGACTATGGGACTCAGATCTTTGTTTATCTGATGCAGTCACTTTTAAGCCCACACCACCCCCACCCGCTGCTTTCCCCAAGCATTCAATTTCCAGGACCAGGCAAAGGAAATGCTCTTCTTCATAGGACCCCATCATATTAGGCTAGGTCAACCTGAATCACGTGAAATAACTTCTCTGTTTGGCTTTAATTACATCTGCAAAGCTCCCTTTGCCATAATCAGAAGGCAATAGTAATAAGCAAACTTCTGCCCACTCTAATCTCCTGGGAGGAGGCAACCTAGATCCCACTTTCACAGAAGGCATGGGACTGAAAGAACTCAGAGTTGAGTGTTTGTGGAAACTAGAGGTTGACCACAGTGTCACGAAGCACTGGAGTCTCCGAGTGTACCCTGTGACGGTGTGTAAGCCTGCACGAGGCACGTCCCAGCTGGCTCTGTCAGAACACCATAGACTCTGCCCTGAGTCGGGGAAGAGAAAAACAGACAGAAAGCCATAAAATACAACGGAGACAAAATCCCCTGTAAGTTGGATGGTTAGAAACGTTAATGAAATTGGCAAAACTCAAGATATGTACAGTATTTCTCATGTCATTAAGGAGGCATTCATGACTGCTGTACACATAATATATTTTTGGTTCTCATAATGATGTTAGGAAGTTTATGCTCATCTTCTCCAGAGCAGGAAACTGCAGCCCATAGAGCAACTGAAAATAGATTTGATTTGTTGAGAAGTTACTTTACGCCAGGGTCTGGACCACATGTATTGTCTCAATTCATCATTACAGCCATATGGGAAGGATATATCGGTACTATCTCCATGTTGAAGTGCAGAAAATGAAGCTATGGGATTAAATAACAAACCCCAAATCACGGGGCTCCTAAGTCACATCGAAGGAAACCTAACTCACATGAATAAAAATGAAACCTACATCTAATTATTTTTATATTTATTTACGTATTCATTCATTCAGTTATAATACCAGATTTGGGGCTAAAGCAATTCAAGCTCCTTCCTTCACAGAGAGCAATGTGACGCTTTTGATCAATCACTGTGGTAACCAGGGGAGACCAAGTCATTCCAGCTAAGCAAGGTTGTCACCCACTGTCAAGGTTGTCCAGTGTGAGGAAGTGTGATCTCAAGGACACAGCCACAGAGGTGGGAAGCACCTGCTACACTGGGAAGGGGAGAGTGGGGCAAGCATCTGCACACCTACATTATGTGTGCTGCTAGATTTGCCCCCAGAGTGTCAAAATATGTCAAGGGCTTTCCTGCTGAGATCACGGATGCTTGAGATTTAGCTCTTCTCACTTCTAGCAGACGCAGGCCCTCACTGTCTTCTCTCAAGAGTCCTGACGGCAGGATGCCTTGGACTGGCTGAAATTCAAGGTGTTCAACCTCTCCTGTTTTCCCAGTTAGCTATTCTCCTGCAGAAAAATTACCTGCCCATCCTACCCTAGCTCTCTTCCTCTTTCTTTCTCTCTTTTTTCTTTCTCTCTTTCTCTTTTTCTTTCTCTCTCCCTTCCTTCCTTCCTTCCTTCCTTCCTTTCTTTTTCTTCTTTCTTTCTTTCTTTCTTTCTTTCTTTCTTTCTTTGTGTTTGGCTACTAGACCTAGAAGACATATGGAAATAAATTGTCAAGCTTGGAAAGGAGTCAGATTCATAGGGAGAATGGCTATCCAACCTGAGGTAAGACCTAATACAAACTCTAAGAACAGGAGGCCAAGTGGGTGGATTCTTGCTTGGGGTTCAGCTGGAGTTTGAGCCTGGAATCAGAGATGGGTTGTCAAGCTGGTATCAAAATCCTGACTCAAGTCGGGGTACCTTTTAAGCTGGACTGAAATACTGCAGGTGGGACAGAGCATGTCATTGTAGGCAATCACACTTGAGGTTTACTTCTGCTCTACAAAATCTTTTAGCGCTATTGAGAGCAAATGTTAGAAAATTAAAATGCAGATTAATTTATGAATGTAGAATTCCCACCAGCATCTGGTGGATAGAAATTTCTCCATAATGAATATCATTTATCACTCATATCCCTCTACCTGTGATTTTTGCCTTGAGAGTTCTGAGGCTCTAGCTGTCTAGCTCCTGTGGGCCCAAGAATTTATGGCCTCTGGGCTCTTCTGGCAGTACCAGATGAGGCCAGCAGAGGGCGCTAGGATCTTCCTCCTCTTACAACCCTCTGTTCCAAGCTTCAGAATTACTTTGAAAAACTGGGAGACATACCCAGGAAGAAATGGAATTTCAGGGGCAAGGAATAATATTGGTGGGCACTGTGATCTTGATTTGCTTGTGAAAACACCTTTTCAGACTTTTTTTTTAATTTTTAGATTTATTTTATTTATGTATGCACATGCCTGGTACCTTCAGTCGTAAGAAGAGGACAACAGATCCCAAGGAACTGGAGTTACAGATGGTTGTGAGTCACTTTGTGCATCCTGGGAGCTGAACCCAACTCCTTACAATATTAACAAGTACCTTCCCAGGTTCAATATCTTAGCCTGTTGCTCTCAGCCTTCATCCCCAGCAGGACCCACAGGAGCACCAAAAGCTAATAATTTGGGGACATTCTTAGAAGCTCTCTCTGAGTGGCTTTTCTTTGACTCTATTAGCCCTCAAGTGAGGTCTTGACCTGGTAGATCTCTGGTTTTTATCGACTAACGTTGAGGCCCAGTCAGCCATCGAGTGTGATTATCCAGCCAGAGACAGCCTCTGGCTGTGTGGCTCTGCTCTCCCAAAGCACAAGCTTGGGGACCTGGAAGGCCAATACTGCCCCTGATTTCTTTCCCCTACACAACATTAATGCCTGATCTGACTCAAGCTGGCTGCCTTCCTAGCCATTTTCCTCTTTGTTTAATTATGGCAAGAGAGGAGCCTCCTGTGTGGGCAGGGATTGCGTAGGCAGGAGCTCGACACAGAAGCATATCCACGCATCACAGAAATGCAAAGAAAGCCTTGAAAGGTGTGGACTTGGGAGAAGTCAGACCCAGAGAGAAGGACTGATGAAGTGGAACAGGGGGAAGCTCTCTGTGTGTGTGTGTGTGTGTGTGTGTGTGTGTGTGTGTGTGTGTGTGTGTGTGTGTGTATGAGAGAGAGAGAGAGAGAGAGAGAGAGAGAGAGAGAGAGAGAGAGAGAGAAGGGATGCTGGGGGTAGAGCTTATTACAGGACCCTGACAGGACACCACTGTGTGAATGGTGAGCTTCCCAAATAAACAACTAGTACTGAGTATTTTGTGGAGCTGTCCCCTGATTAGAATAAACAATGCATTGCAACACAGGTTATCTGACTGGGCATCAGTCACTGTAGTCTCCTCTCTTTGGCTGCTTTTCCTGAGCATTTACTGAAGCAGTAAATATCTCTCACACACCTCACTTGTGATATTGAGTACTGAAAGAAGAATCATACTTGGGTCACTGGGTCAGAGGTTGCCAGGGTGACAGAACCTCCCTGTAAACGGTTCTAACCATACAAGGTTAGTGGTCCAGAAGCCCCAAAGCACAAAACTAAACTAAAGCCAAACACAACCTTAGCAGGTGAAGACGAGTTCCAACAGCAGCCTGTCTCTCAGCACAGCCTGGCCCTACTTGGCATCGTGTGGTTCAACTTGCTTCTTAGGCACATAAGTTTGCGACTGGTTCTAGGATGAGGATCCAGGCCTTTCTCCTATGAATGTTCATACTGATTTTGCAGTTCTCTTCTTGTTCTCAAAGAAACCTCTCCTGTTTTGTGGCCCTGTACAATCTTCTCTCCAAACTCTGGAAGGTCCTTGGTCTAGATGGAATTTCCTCATTTGGAATTATGAATATTTATCCTCTTAACACATTTGCATCCAGTTCTTCTCTCATACATGGAAACTCCCCCCTTCTCCAGGTAGCAGTTAGTTTACCTTCCTTTTTGTAAGCCATCTTCATTGGCTGAGCACATAGCTCCGTGGTAGTGTTCATCCACATATGCAAGGCCCTAAGTTTAATCTTCAACGTGGCTGAATTAATTAACTTAAATGACTTTCATTAAATTAGCATATTCACAGTATTTCCAGGCCCTGGACTCCCATTACCCATCAGCAGTTAGATACTGCAGAGGAAATTACTCTGGTCAAAAGATGATGGCTGACATGTAACATCAAAGAAGAGGAAGTGGGGAGATTATAAGGGGCAGAGGTGGTGGATGAGCAAAAAGAAACAGGCGCTTTAGACACAACAGGGCTGTTGTACAGATGAACTCACAGAAACTGTGTCTGCTTGTACGAGAAGTGGGCACAGTGTCGTCCCATCCCTAACCAAGAAGCTGCTTATAATTGATACCTGCTGGGAGAGAGAACATCTGTTGGGTTTTTTCCCAATGGAATGGTTACATCAACATCCTTCAGAGCTTCAGGCCTCTTGAGCAGCTCAAGAACAGCGAGTGGTCAAAATGAACTGCGTGGTTTTTATGTGCCCTGTTTGTTGATTTGGCACCATTTTCTTTAGTTTGATTTGGATTTTTTCTTTTGGGGGGGGGGGTAAAGGACATGAAGTTGAGTGGGAAGTGGGGTGGTGGGTAGGTTCTAGGAGAAGTCGGGGAGTGAAAGAATATGATCAAAATATAAAAATGAAAACAATGTAAACCTCTATTATAAAGATAAAATGAAACTTTCAGCAATTTGAGGTTCCTGAAGCCAACCAAGTACAACCATTTGGAGGCAATGTCTGAGTATGATAATAAAGAATGTGGGGGGTAATAAAAGAGGTATGTGGGGCTGGCGAGAAGGCTCAGTGGGTAAAGTCATTATCGGGCAAGCGCTGGGTAGGTTTGCCTTGGGATCCTCAGAACTGTGTATACCTCAACAGAACAGCATATGTATATGTGATAGCAGCACACCCACAGTGAGATTCGATGTAGATGCAGAAGATCTCCAGAAATTTGTCAGCCCGCTGGCTCCACAGTGATGAGAAGAAACCCTTTCTCCAACAAAGTCAAAGGTGAGGACCAACACCCAAGGCTGTCCTCTGACCTCCATGCCCAAGCCAAGGTACAACTGTGACAGAACCCACAGAAATGCATATACATTCACATACACACAAACCTCTCTCTCTCTCTCTCTCTCTCTCTCTCTCTCTCTCTCTCTCTCTCCCTCACACACACACACACACACACACACACACGGGGGGGAGGGAGGAAGGGGGAGAGAGAGAGAGAGAGAGAGATTTAAAAAGAAGTATGGGGAAAGGTCTGAGAAACCATTAGAGAATGAGCATGCCATAATAAAATATCACAGCCTGGGTAGCTTAAGGAGCAGGGATAAATTTTTTTACAGTTCTTAAGCTACAAGTCTTAGGTCTGGGTAGCAGCAGACTCAGCTATTTGCAATGGTCATTTTTGGGTTTGCAAACACTTGCCTTCTCACTGTACCTTCTCACTGTGTATGAAGAGAGAGGCAGAGAAGGAAGGGAGATAGGTGGATATCTGATCCCCTTCTCTTATGAAGGCATCAGCTCTCCAAATCCGTTATGACCATATCTGATCTCCCTAACTGCCTTCGAAGCTTCTCATCTCTTACAATTCCTGCTTCACAGGTTGGGGTCTGCACTCATCAGAGCTGTGTCTTCTCTCTCTGTAGTCCTGCACCAGAGAGCTCCAGACTTCCTTGTGCTATCCACTATCCCTTACCACTGAGGAGAGCTGAGGTCTCCAGAGCCCCTCTTGTTACTCAAGTTAGGCTTTGTCACACCCCTAGTAGTTCCCACCCTGTGCCCAGCTTAGAGTCTACAGCCCATCACTTCACACTTGTCCCTGTGTTCTTCTATCCTACCCACCTGGTAAATCCCTACCTTTGATGAGCTGAGCCATCAATATTCCCAGCTAAGCTGCTGAAGAAAATGGAAACTCTACTCTTCAGGGGCTCACCCTACTGCCTCACTAACTTCATCCCTCTGTGCTCCACTTCCTACCCCCCTAATACATTTAAGTAGTATTGGTTTGTGGTTTGTTTTTCGTTTGGGGGGGTAAGGGGAGTTGGGTTTTTTGGGTTGGTTTCGTTTGGTTTTGGCTTGATTTGGTTTCCAACATTGTTGTTTTAGCTATGTTGAGTAGGGTGATGGCTCAGTGGGTAAAGTGCTTGCTGGGTATGCACAAAGACCTGAATCCAATCCTAAAAGCCCCCTCAAAGCTGAGTTCAGCAGCACATATCTTCAACTCCAGTGTTTCTACTCCAGATGGGAGGTGGAGACAGGAAGGATCCTCAGAAACTTGGGGGACATTTGGCCTGATATACACATTGGAGAACAAGAAAGAGACCTTGCTTCCAACAGGTAGAAAACAAGACCAGACACCTGGAATTGTCTTTTGAATCCCACACCAGAGCTGTGTCATGTGTGTGCGCACATACACACACACACACACACACACACACACACACACACACACACACACACTTACCTAACAGTCTGCAGCTCCTGGGCATACCAAACCCACAAATCTACTATATTAGTTAAGATTCCCATTGCGTTGCTATGGCAATAGTGAAAGAAATGAGAGGGATGAGAGTGTGGAGTGCTTTTTATGCAGAATAACCGGAGATGGTAAAAATCATTTCAGAATAAAGAACATCCGGGCTTTTGCTCTCTGTCACCCTGACACCTCTCCCACGTTGCCTCCGGCATCACCAAAGGTGGCCTGCCCTCACAACTACAGTCACCCTGCAAGGGGAGAGGAGCCTGCTTCTCTCCTTCAACACTTTCATTTAGACCTGTGCTTTGTCTCTTCCTGGCATAGCCACTATCCATAAAGCCTCACTTCACCGCAGGGGGAAAAAAAAAAGAAAAGAAAAAACAAAGCAAAAACTAAATAAATAAACCAAAAACTATATAGTTGTTAGCTGGTTGCTGACAACTTGGTTACAACCGTCTACCTTTGTTCCCCTTTTACACTTGACATTGAAATTAAGTCTCTACTTCTATATATCAAAAAAGAAAGAAAGAAAGAAAGAAAGAAAGAAAGAAAGAAAGAAAGAAAGAAAGAAAGAAAGAAAGAAAGATAGGGCCCTCTTCTCTAGAGCCCACTTTCCTCGTCTTCTCAGAAACCTAGCATCATAAACTAACCTCCTCCATCCTTCCAGCTGCATTGCAAGTCTTCTCTATATTGGAAGGATTCCATCTTAAAAAAAAAAAAAAGTTTGAGAGTTGAAATTCATCATTTCCACATCCTTCTGTAATTCTTCCCCTTCTGTAATGATCATATTTCTAAAACACCTCCCTGAAACCGCTCACTCTACTTCCTCCAGGCACTGACCAAAATGGCTCTTTCCAAAGTTGCCAAGGCTCTCCAGGTCACTAACTTCTGAACAATTTCTCAGTCATTCAGTTTTTTACCCAGGAACAGCATTTGAACAGTTCAGCACCTTCTCCTGTGATGAGGATGTGGGATGAACGGTAGAGATTATCTTATGTTTGTTTGGTCATGGCACCTGTCAATAATAAATCTGATGGCCTGTACCTTAGGCAGGAATTAGGAGGTGGGACGTCTGTTGGGAATTCTGGGAGAGCCAGGCACAGGAGATTCACTGTGATGAGAGGGACACATGGTATCTGAGCACAGGTAACCAGCCACATGGCAAACTGTAGGTTAAAAAATTTGTAAATACATTTTTTGTCTGGTGAGAGCAAGGAGCTGGGAAGAAGAACTGGACCAAACTTCTACAAAGAACAGTCCTTATTCACTGCTGGTAAGGATGTAGGCTAGCACAGCCATTATGGAGATCTGTACAGAAACATCCCAAGTTAGAAATCACTGGGGCTGGGGAGATGGCGCCACAGTTAAAGCCATTGTTATCAAGCAAAGGGACCAAAGTTCAGATCCCTAGAGCAATGGTTCTTCATCTTCCTAATGCTAAGACCCTTTAATACAGTTTTGCATGTTGTGATGGATAACCCCCAACCATAAATTATTTTCATTGCTACTTTATAACTGTAATTGTGCTACTGTTATGAGTCACAATGTAGGTATCTCTGTTTTATGATGATCTTAGGTGACTCCTATGAAAGGGTCCTTCAACCCCTAAAGGGGTCATGACCCAAACATTGGGAACCACTGTCCTAGAGCCACATGACTGCTGGGTGAGTACGACAGCACACTGAAATTCCAGCCTATGAAGGCAGAGACAAGGGACTTGCACAGAAATCTGGCTAACGAAACTAGACATATCTTGTGAGTTCTGAGTTTGATTGAGAGACCATGCCCCAAAGAACAAGGGTGTAGAGCCAAAGAGGATTTTTTTCAACATCAATTTTAGCCACACATACTTACACACATGTGTTCATGCCTGAACACATGCACACCTTTGAACACAAGTAAGCCTGATGATCCAGCATTTTATCCCTGAAACTCAAATAGTGGGGAAAGGAGAGAGCCTAATCTATAAAATTGTTCTCTGATCTCTACATTTGTGTCATACCAGAAGCAGACACCCCCCACACACACATTATACACTCATGTGCACACATAATGATAGAGTTTTTTAAAAAGAAAAATAGAACTGTCAGAAAACCCACCTATATACTACTCCAGGTCATATACCCACAAAGATTCTTGCACATTCATGTTTACTGCTGCATTAGTCATAATTGCAAAAAATGGATCCTTCCTACATGTCCATCAATAGACGAATGGGTAACAAAATTGTAGTGCCACTACCCAATGCTAGAATTCTGAAATGATAGAGGTAAACACAGATGAAAGTGGCTGATATTAGAAAATACTACATTAAGCTAGGTAACTCAGAAAGAGAAAAAGTAGAATATTCTCTTATATGCAAATCCTAGCATATAATGGTTATGTGTGTGCACAGGAGACCATGAGAAGAGAAGAAGAGGAGCTGAGGAAGGCAGGCAATGAGGCATTATGTCATGAAAGGAGGCTACAAAGGGTTGGAAAGGGTCAGGGCATATAGGCGAAGAGGATGGCAGGAGAATTAAAAAATAATTTTGAAATGCCAATATCAAACATGACATATGTATGCTCATTTAAAATTCCTAAAACAAAATAATGATACATTTACAAATAATATTGGGCCTAAATTTATAGTTCTCTGTGAGAGGAAAAGAATTCATCAAAAGTAACATGCCTAGAACAGTTTCTGTTAGCAGGTTTTATTCAGTAATTTATTTTGAAAAATCTCAGGGACTTATCTCTCATTCCCCTCTGCCACCCTTTATCTGCAAACACTCCGAGTTCTGTCTCCTGGACAGATTTTACATCCATCTTCTACATTCTTTCTATGACTTTAAGGTGCTACCATGTCCCATCTGACCCAGTCTCACCTCCTAAATGGTTCTGACATGAGTCATCCCTACAGTCTTTACAGTGCCTCATGTCTTCCTGGTGTAGTTACAAGGGTCTCCACCCACTTAACTAGAAGGTGTTTTGTTTTGATTTTCTATAGCAGCTTCAACAGATCACAATGTTTGCAGTAGCTTAAAGCCATTCATTTATTGCTTACAGAGCCATTGGCCAGAAGTCTGCCCAATGTGGTGTCACAAGCTGTCATTTACACTGACTTCTCTTCCAGAGATTCAGAAAGGACTACAAGTCCCTAGTATTTTGCTGCCTACTGTAGGGTAACTGCTCTCAGTTAGGAATCACTTTAGGTCCTTGCTCTGTGCTCTCCTCATTCTCTGGCTTGTACCAGCTGTTGTCATTTCTTCACAGGGTTCCCTGTCTTTATGTTGAGGAGTTAGAGAGGTGAGAGTATTCAGCAGCTAAGAGTACTTATTGCTCTTCTAGAGAACCAGAGTTCAGTTCTCATCAGCTACACTCACAACTGCCTATAACTCCAGATCATGGATCCAACACTTCCTTCTGTCCTCCACAGGCATCCACACAACGTGGCATATACACACACGCACACACACGTGAGATATATATATATATATATATATATATATATATATATATATATATATTAAATCAGTCTTCAAAAACTAGTGTACTGAGCTGGGCATGGTGGCAGTCTTAGTGAGGTTTCTATTGCTGTGATAAAAAACAAAAAACAAAACAAAACAAACAACAACAAAAAACCCACCACTGCCAAAAGCAACTTGGAGAGGAAAGGGTTTCTTAGGCTTACACTTCCACATCCTAGTCCATCATCAAAGGAAGTCAAGACAGGAACTCAAGGCAGGATCCTAGAGGCAGAGCTGAATCAGAACCTGTGAAAGAATTCTGCTTACTGCTCCCCATGGTTTGCTTAACCTGCTTGCTTATGCATCCCAGGACCACTCTCCCAGGGATGGTAACACATCAGGCTGGGCCCTCCCTTATTAACCATTATGTAAGAAAATACCAAACAGACTTTTCAACAGACAGGCAGTCTGATGGAGGCATTTTCTCCTTGGGCTCTATCCTCCAAGAGAAGGCACATAGGTGGATGAAGGACCCTGGGAGCAGAGGAGTTTGGGGACAAATGAAACAAGAAAGGTAACATCCCCCAGTGCCTGCTAAATTCAGATCTGAGATTTTTCTCCTTGGCTCAGTGGTTAAGAGCACTGACTGCTTTTCTGAAGGTCCTGAGTTCAAATCCCAACAACCTCATGATGGCTCACAACCACCCATAATGAGATCTGACACTCACTACTGGTGTGTCTGAAGACAGCCACAGTGTACTTACATATAATATTAAATAAAGAATCTTTAAAAAGCAAACAAACAAACCAAAAAAAAAAAAGTTAGCAGAAGCCAGACTATGAGGGCTTCATAGATCCAACTGAAAGATTCCCTCTCTTCTAGCAAAGATTGGTGGGTTGGTGTAATTCAAATGGTATTCTGAACATAGAACTCTGCCATAGAGGACTGGATGTAACCAGCAAAGTGTGTTAGCCATCCTAGGAGCTGGGATTGGATCACAAGACACTTGAATATAAGCACACTCACTGAGTAGCTAAAATCAACAGGACGTTGCGATTGCTTGAATGTGGGAGCGATATAGCTATAATTCCCCAGGAAACCGATCCTAAAACAGAGAATGCTGTGCAAGGTGTTTACTAAGGTGTACTCTGGAATCAACACCTGTGCAAGAGCAGGTAAAGCGAGGACTGGGTAAAGCGAGAGGCTGGGCAGTAACTCAGACCCAACAGAGTCCTCAGCCAACCTCAGAGGAGGAGCTGGAGTGTTATGAACAGATTGTCCTTGGGGGAGGGGGGACGAGGACTATTCTGGGGCTGATTCCTCTGTGCTGATCAGTCATTGGATACATAACACCCTGAGAAGAGTTCATGATTCTGAAGGAGTTGTTACTCTGCTCTAGCAACTGCTGAACAGGACTGATAGTTGGGAGCCGTCTGCTCGGCAATGCATCCTTTACTTTTAAGGAGTCTGGGCTTTGTGTCACAACATCTATTACAGTGGTGGAAGAGCACAGAAGAGTTAGGATGATTCTTAGGTTTCCTTTTCATTTTTATGTTATGTGTTTATGTGTTATGAGTGTTTTGTCTACACATATGCATGTGTGCCACATGAGTGCCTGGTACCCACAGAGGCCAGAAGAGAGAAATGGATCTGTTCAAAGGAGTTGAGAATCACTTTGTCAATGCTAGGGAACCAAGTCCAGGTCCTTGCAAAAGAAGCAAGTGTTCTTAACAGCTGAAGCATCTATACAGCCCCGATTTCCTAATTGTTCAATGTGCACATCCTAATGAATTTTTTGTAGGACTGTGTATTGCAAATTCTGGCTTATTTGGTAAAATCCCCACTAAGTGGGAGTTCTTCATGGACAGACTGATTGCATGAAAGGGTGGCACAAAGTCCCATAATTAATACCTGGATACATAGTTTTCTGGATAAGTGAATGTAAGCTACATCCATGTCCCTCTCTCTCCCCCCTACATTCCCTTTGTCCCCGTGTTTCTCAGTGCTACCGTCATCCAATGTGGGAAAAGCTCATCGGATTATCAGAGATACCACCTGTGCTGGAGCTGAGCAAACACCACATCGGGTTCCTCTGATCCCCGGCTCTCAGACAAGCAGAGGTGACAGTGGAGGGAGGGGGTGATGACATCCCATGCTTAACCCCTCCTCCAGCTCTGCAGCCCTTATGAACTCAATGCTGACTGATCATGTCCTTTCCAAACAGTCAGGATACTGAATCCGAATTCCCCATGTATCTAGACTACCCCACCCCAACTCTAATTTTCTCTTCCTCAGAACCCCCCCACCCCCACCCAACCTCTGACAGCCACTTTGGGATCCCAAAAGATATTTCACATCACACTAGAAATTCTTTGGAATGGAGGAGACTGGTCGAAACAAGGTCACAAAGTAGAGGAAGCCAGTCCTGCCTCAGGAAGCAGAATCCACTTCATTGGCTCCTTCAGCTTTGTCCTACCCCTTACCCCGCCCCGTCACACTCCAGTGACCCAGTCCTTTTCTGATCCCCTCTCGTGGGAACCCAGCACCCTACTCCCTTGCTGTAACTGTGCTGAGGGCAAACGGAGCATCATCGTTTCCAGTGGGTGTGGACGCTGCCTAGAGACTAGGGAGATGACCAAGCTGCCTGCTCCCTATCTTTCACCCTAGTCAGGGCCAGAACTAGAACCCTTACCATACCTCAACTCAGTTCATTTAGTGCAGTTCTCACCTCAATTCCCCGCCGCCCCCCAGTGCCCTAGTCCACTCTAGCCCTTTTCCTTGTACAGTCTCCATTGTGAGCAACTGCGGCCCTCCAGGACCCTCCGAGTTTTTTAAGAAAAAGCCTAGGTTTGGGGTTTCAGATAGGAGGTGGGATGTACAAAGGCAGAAGCTAGCCTTCACGAAAGAGCTAAGAGCTGATACTGTGGTTATCACTGCGGCCACTGCGGCAGAACTCGGTAACTGCGGCTCCAGACAAACTAAGGCACCTGCTCTGTAGCGGGGGCCCTGGGACACAAACCAAACCGGATCACCACCGCCATCACCACGTCTTCTAAACCACCAAAGAAAGATGCTGGACCCCACAGCAGCTACCCCATCACGCCATCCCCTCCGGCAGGCGCACGTGTAAACACACACACATACACACACACACACACACACACACACACACACACACACACACACACACACACACGCACACACGAATTTCCAGAACTGAGGACATTGGTATGAGAGGTGGGCAGAAAAGATATTTCTAAGAGAAGGAGAACCTAGCGCGGGGGCGAGCCTGGAGTGCAGTCACCCAGGAGCGCGCGCACGGAACTCTGGAGTCTAGGAGGCGCGCCAAGAGTCACCTGGTGGGACAAAAGCCGCCCAGAGCCTGGGACCGGCTGGGTCTAAGGGAAGGCTGGTGGCGGAGTGGAGGAGTAGGGGCCGGGGCAGGGGGCGGAAACTAGGAGGGGCTGGCGATGTGGTGGGCGGGAGCCTGAGCGAGCAGCGCCGCGGGAGCAGGTGGAACCGGTGCTGGAGCTAGCTTAGTTGGAGCTGAGTGGGACTTCACAGGAGCCATGGATCTGCTCAAGCTGAACCGCAGCTTGCAAGGACCAGGACCCGGGTCAGGGTCTTCTTTGTGCCGCCCGGGTGTCTCCCTCCTCAACAGCAGTAGCGCCGGCAACCTCAGCTGTGAGACCCCTCGTATCCGCGGAACCGGGACCAGAGGTGGGTGCCTCCCTAAGCCCTTCTCACTGCACCACACAGCACTATTCGAGAACCCCTTTGACCTCTACACTGTCAGCTGTCCATAGCTTACCCTGATAGGACTTCCTTGGCTCCCACCTAGGTCCCTCCCCTCCACACACTGGCTCCCAAGCTCTCCTGACTCTAACACCTTCACACCGTGCTTCAGAGCCCTGGCCTCATACTTGCCCTGCCATTAGCTACCTAGATCATTCCCAAGTTAAGCATCACACAGCTGGGAAGCAAGGACCTCTTCTTGCCAGAGGGTCTAGCTTTCTTTTCCAGTTTACAGAGCCAGTGCTGAGGGAGAGAGAGGCAGGAACCAGGGAAAGAAAGGCAAAAGAAGGAGGCTGGGCCGGTGAGGGTAGAAGCTCTCTGGACTGCATGAATAAGAGTTGTAATCATCTCCCACTACCCCAACCTTCCCAAGGAAAGATTCTCAGATCTGAATTTAGCAGGCACTGGGGGATGTTACCTTTCTTGTTTCATTTGTCCCCAAACTCCTCTGCTCCCAGGGTCCTTCATCCACCTATGTGCCTTCTCTGTCTCTCTGAAGGTCCCCAAGTCCCTTCCAAAGCGCCCCAAGTATCCCTTTTCTCACTTGCCTAGAGCTAACTTCCCCTGGCAACAGTCACCCCATTCCTTTGTGTCACCTTCCTTTCCTACTGCTTTCCCTCATCCCAGCTTCAAAATGACTCATTCCTTCCATCAGTAGCATCTTCCTTGCTTCAATGAACATCTTTAAATGTATGCCCCCCTCCATCCCCATATTTGCTTGCAATGTTTAATGAACATTTGCTAGGCTTAGCACTGGGGACACCGAATGAACTAGACACAGCCTGCAGTCTCAGCAGTCTGCAGCCAAGTACACAGGGACAGAGACTACGGGGAAAAAAATCACTGCCTGGAAATCCCACAAGAGGGTCTGATTGGGATTTGGACATCCAAAGGAATTGGGGGTCTGGTAACTTCACTGGGGGTGGGAGGTGGAACCTGGGAGCTTGGGTTCAGTAAATGGAAAGGGAAGGAGTTGGATTCTATGTTCAAGATGTAAACATTGAAATAAATTATAAATCTACATATTTACTCAGCTTATGAAACAATTCATGCTTTCTCATTTTGGCTTTTACCCACTGTCACTTAGACTCTTTCATTCAGAAAATATTTATTGAACCAGAAACTGTGCTAGGCAACAAGGATAGAGTTTAACAAAACTGACACAGCCCTGCTCCGAGTTTATAGGGGAAACAGACAAGTAAGCCAGGAGTGGCAGCAGGAAGAGAAGAAACACAGTGTATATACAAGAGGGGCATCTCCAGCCTGCTCTGCCCTTGGGGATGAAGACAGGTTTCCTGAGATAGGGATATGATCAAGTAGGGAAATAAGACAAAGAGCTAAGTGACTGAGCAGAAGAGGCATACAATGTCTTAGGCGAAGACAGCCTATCTAAAAAAAACTTCAAGTTTAAGGCCATAGCATGTTTGTTCAGTACAACACAGTTTTTGAATGACTAGAACATGTACCATTGAAGGTAGCTAATAATAATTAGGCTAGACCAGCCTAGAGTATATTTGGAGAGCTTTATGGCCCTTGCTATGGTGTGTAGATTTTATCCTGAGGCATTGGGATCCACGAAATAGTCTATGCTGTCAGAGTTGATTGCATGGTGTTGAGATTGAGATGGAATGCAGAAGGATACTTTAGAAAACTATTGCATTACATAGATCTGGCTGGAAGACGATGCTAGCTCAGAAGGAAGGGCTGGCAGTACAGATGCAGAGAAGAAGATGGATCTGAGAGCCACTTCTGGAAATGGAGTCAAAAACAACCTGAACATTGGTTAGAAGTAGAGAGGGTGGATGAGATCAAGGGATGAAATCCAGTTTCTGGTTTAGGAAACTGATAGGATGTGGATGGCCTATCACAGAAAGACAACCAAGAAGAGGCTGGATATGCACGTCATATTACAGCACTTGCCTGCAACTACAAGCATTCAGTTCCTAGTAACAAAGGAGCAGAAGCAGTTTGGGAAGAAGGGATTATTATAAACTCAATTTGGAACCCATAGTGTTCAAAAAATGATGGTTACTCACCAACGCTGTTGAATCCTGGGATCTGGAACTTACCTTGGAGATCTGAGCTGGAAATATAGACTTGAAAAGTCTTCACCTGGAGGGAGGGGGATACTGGAAACCATAGGAATAGGCAAAATATATTTTTAAAATATTGTGTAAAATTAAAGCAGGGAAGCTGAGACAGGACCCTAGAGAAGGCTGGCATTTAAAAACAAGACAGAGGAGGGAAGGTCTGCAAGGAGATGCAAATGAAACACAAACAATAGCTGTGTCTTTGCAGAAAGTGAGAGAAGAGTCTCAGCTGAAGTCGCTGAGGTCGAGTGAGGGGTACCAATTACTGCTATGATGCATCAGAGATGAACAAAACAGCCACACAGCAGTGTTGTTCATATACAATAACTAGTTCTGAGGAAGTGATGTGGATACCAAGACATGACTCAGAAGGAGGAGGACTGGGCCACAGAGGAGGGGTTGCAAGAAGTGAACATGAATAGTTAGGCAAAATGTCCAAGAAGTGGGGGTGTGAGGGAGAAAGAAAAATAGGACAGTGGTAGAGATGTTATGGGGTTGAGGAAAGGTAGGGAGGCAGCAGAGCATTTCTTTTGTTTCTTTTCTTTTTTCTTTTTCTTTCTTTTTCTTTTTCTTTTTTTTTAAACCAGGATCTCAAAATAAGGGGTTCAATTTTTTTGTTCTATATTTGCCCCTAGAGTAGCAAGGACTACAGATCTGCTACACTATGGGTGTTTAAAAGCAGAAAACAATCAAGAGAGATGTTAATGGTTCTGACACAAAGGAGGGCAGCCAGTAGAGCAAAGGTCCTTGAAGAACAAGATGTTCAGAGCCCATTCAAGGACCGTCCTCATTTGTCTGGATGTTGTTGCATGCGTACATCAGGTCATTGCCCAGGTGCTCACAAATCTTGTGCAAAGACTGTTGGCCAGTCTCCCTGGAATAGGACCCCCAGAGATGCATTTGTCACCTGGGCTCACTACAACAAAAGTGGGAAATTTGTATGCTGCACACTTTATTTTTAGATGAACCTGTGACTTTACCATCAGCTCAGATGCTATCCACAGTAAAATGGCCAACACCAACACTCACATCAGTATCATCCACAGTCACTTAGAAGTTATGTGTCTGTGACATGCTACCCTTATTTTATTATTACCCACAAACTATCACATCTTTCCCATGACTGCTTAAGTAAACCTTCTCCAGATCTTACCCAGAAAATCATGGAGTATCGTTCTTAAGCACTCAGATATTTTCAGCAAAGACTGTATGTTCACTTGAGTTCTCAGCTATTTCACACAATCAAGATTAACATCTTAACTGAGCTAAATGTGTTAACATCTGACATTTATACTCACTTAAATAGTGCCCACACATCATTGGTATTACTACCACCTCCTCTGTCAAATCAGAACTACCGTCACTTGATTATTCTCCTGTTCACATACAGAGCTCTGCATATAAGCCATGCTTCCTGAAGATGTCACCTGCAGAGATGTTATTTAGTCTTGGCTATTGTCTTTGCTTATTCTGATGTCATCACAGTTATTCGGATGTTCTTTACACTTAAATGTGGCATGAATTCAACCTGATATTACCTTCACACATGTAGATGACACCTCTTTCCAGTCATCTCACAGAGAAATGAGGGTTACCTTCACCTACCTCTGGACACTAAAGCATCACTCAGTGTTCTGCTGTTACCAATGCACCCATGCATATGACCTCTGCATCCTTGCTTAGGGCCACTAACACTTGGGTGTTTCCCACACAACTCACTGAGCTACTGTCTTCAGTTGAACACTATTCACATTCACAAGTACTGTACTGACGTCTCTGTTCGTGAGTAACCAGAACCAGCACAGCAGGTGAAGGCACTGGCTGCTTCAGTTCTGTGAAGTCTTTCTTAGAAAAGCCTGTTTGTTTTGGTTTTGTTTTTAGTTAGGCTATCATGTACCCTCCCCTGGTCTTCAGCATCTGATCTTTCTGCCTCCAATCCTTGAGATTACAAGCATGTTCCTCCATACCTGGTTTAGAGGATGCTTGGGATCAAACCCCTGGCTTTGGACAAGCTAGGTAAGCTCTCTATCAACTGAGCCACATCCTCAACTCAAGTTTCAGATGTCATCTTGATTCTTGTACTCACATTTCTCTGCCATAATCTGGATGATCTCACACACACATTCTCTCTCTCTCTCTCTCTCTCTCTCTCTCTCTCTCTCTCTCTCTCTCTCTCTCTCACACACACACACACACACACACACACATTTGCACACTAACACACATTCACATGCTCACACACTAACAAACACACGCCCACAATCTTACACACTCTCTCACAATGCCCACATGCACACTCAGGCACACACTCACACAGTCTACACATTCACACACATTTGCTATACAGTTAGTTGCTTGTCACACTTACCGTAACTTTATCCTCTTGTTTTCAGAAAACTCCAAGTACATTAAGAACTTCCTAAGTGGGAAAGTGTAGCTTCATGTTTTGGAGCCACCAAGGACCAAGCTGAAAGGCACACATATGGATGTATCTGTTAGATGAATGAGACACAGGTTTTTAAATGCTTGTATAGTTCAAAGTGCTACACCAGCCTGAAGTGTGGTGACTGCACTAAGAATTAGTTGAAGAGAAATCCAGAGGATGTGAGAAAGATGGCAGAAATGAAGAAGTTAAGGTGGGTGAAGACAGAAGAAGTAGACTTGGAAAACAGAGTTCAAAAAAGGCCACCTGCTCCTTGTTCTTGGGTTCAAGGGTCTCTCTAACAAAGATCTCCCTTCCAGAGTTTCTTTGTTATCCATCTGTGTGCATGCACACACACACACACACACACACACACACACACCTCAAATTTGTCACACATAAGCCTGTGAAAATAACATAACTTGAATCAGGTGTGGTGGCACATACCTTTAATCTCAGCACTTGGGAGGTAGAGGCAGTAGGATCTCTGTGAGTTCAAGGCCACCCTGGTCTATATAGAGAGCTTCTGGACAGCCAGGACTATATAAAGAGACCCTGTCAAAGAAGGAGGAGGAGGAGGAGGAGGAGGAGGAGGAGAAGGAGGAGGAGGAGGAGGAGGAGGAGGAGGAGGAGGAGGAGGAGGAGGAGGAGGAGGAGGAAGAGGAGGAGGAGGAGGAGGAGGAGGAGGAGAAATTGAAAATAGACATTCAACAGCACCAACATCAGCCTGTCATATGATACTGGTACATCAAGGCCCTTTAACATGTGTCTCCCAATATACATAGGCATAAAAGAGAAGCACAGTAAACTGAGATTCCATGATGAAATCTAGAGGGGGGGACAAAAAGGCATTTAGACTGAGATTTGATTGAGAGAAGAAAGAAATAGTAAGATGAATGGCTGGACCCTACAGCAACTGTCAGACGTGAAGCATTTTAGGTATTCAAAGATCTAAGCAAGTAATGCTTAGATCTACTGCTAAGTCATATTTGAGGAACTCTTTTTTAAAGATTTATAGTAGTGGTGGTAGTGGTGGAGGCAGTGGCAGAGGTGGTGTGTGTATGTGTGCGTGCGCGTGCATGTGCACACTTGTGCATGCAAAATAGGGAGTCAAAATAGGGTTTCTGAGATCTGGAACTACAGACAGTTGTGAGCCAACAAACATAGAAGTGCTCTTTATATCTTAAAGCCTGCTCTCTGGCTCCATGTTAAGAGATTTCATGTAAACAGAACTTTATTTGACTCCTACAACAACTTCTAAGCAAGCTAGTTATCATTACAAAGCAATAATACAGTTTGGAAGCTAAGCCAAGAGTCAGCCAAGAGAAGAGAGCAAGCTAGCAGCTAAAATGGAGGCTGTGCCTCTGGACACTTACTGCTCCACAGTGTAGGAGGCTCTTTCCCATCCCTTCTCTCCTCAAGCTCCAATCTCCCTGACACTGAGGCCATGGATGGATGACTCAGCCTTCTTCAGTTCCATCCAGTTCTGTTCAGGTTTGCGTGCTTATGATACAGGTCCAGAGCTGAGTCTGTCTCCCAGTAGACAATGACACAAATGAACGGGTCATCCTCCCAACCCTCCTGACTCACCCAGCAACACCAGCCCCTCCTGGGGCTCCCACAGCTTCTTGTACATCTCTCACCCTCATGTCTTATCACACTGTGTGGCAATTATCTGTTTAAGTATCTCAGATTTCCTCTGTACTTACAGTTCTCAGATGGCAGGGAATTCATCAGAGTCACCTCTTTGTCCCCAATACCTGACAGAAAGGAGTCTTCTGCAAATGTTTACTGAGTGAGAATAGCAATGCACAACTCAGAGAGGAATGAAAGGTTCCAATAAGTAAGTGTGTGGGGACTATGGAGCCTGCACAGGTCAAGGAAGTAGGAGTGAGTTCCAAATGAGGTGTTCAGGATAGCATTTCCAAAGCAGTGACAATCAGTCTGATTGACAGAGGTGAGGGATTTATGGACATTTATCAGATTTAGGTAGTAAGTTTGTGATGGGGGTGGAAGCAGAGGCTTTATGAACGAGTGTTCATTCCCAGGTTGAGAACCCAGCTTAAGAGGGAGTCATGAGTGTTCATGATGCATTAAAGAAACTGAGTCATCAAGTGGGTTGAGTAGGTGTGGCACTGAGAGGAGGTGACAGTCCTAAGGAGGGGTTGTAGATAGTACAGAGTGGTGGGTGGCTTTTCTCTCTTGTTTAGCTGGCTGTTTTGGTTTTGGTTTTAGAGAACATAGAGATGATCCAACACAGTCCTAAAGGGAGTGAGTAGTCAGGGGTACATGGAGGTTCAGTGGAATGGTCAGAGAAGGAACCTTTCAATCCAGTAACTACAAATAAGTAAATAATACTGGAGAGATGGCTCAGTGGTTAAGAGCACTGTCTGCTCCTCCAGAGGTCCTGAGTTCAATTCCCAGCAACCACATGGTGAATCACAACCATATGTAATGAGATCTGATGCCCTCTTCTGGTGTGTCTGAAGACAGGTACAGTGTGTGTGTGTGTGTGTGTGTGTGTGTGTGTGTGTGTGTGTGTGTGTTTAAAAAAATAAAAAAGAAATATTGAACCAGTGAGTCCTTAAAGTGTTTACAGAGAAAAGCGAGTATGCAACCAACCATAATGAGAGATGGGCTTTTCTAAGGAAGAATAGGGTTGACCCAACTTACCTAAGCCTCCACATTTATGATGGTATAGCATTTACTGTCATCATTTTACTGCGTAGTCCAGGGATGTTAGAGAGCATTCGCAATGGGCCAGGAACTAGCTGGATATTACGGTTTGGGGGGTGAAGCAGGACTGGGGCTCTAAATGGACGGGGTTCAGATCCTCCTACAACTATCTCTCTTTTCTACCCAGAATTGGAGTTGACCATTCGAATCACCCTTTATGCGGTGATCTTTCTGATGAGTGTTGGCGGAAACGTGCTCATCATTGTGGTCCTGGGACTGAGCCGACGCCTAAGAACGGTCACCAACACCTTCCTACTCTCCCTGGCAGTCAGCGACCTCCTGCTGGCTGTCGCTTGCATGCCCTTCACACTCCTGCCCAACCTTATGGGCACATTCATCTTCGGCACAGTCATCTGCAAGGCCGTTTCCTACCTCATGGGTAGGTGAGACAAACACCAGAATCGCCCCCTTTGCCCTCTCCCTTCCTAATGTCCTTGACAAATACGTGGGTTTTTCCTGATAGGGGTGGAGGAAATCATCTTGGTGAGCTTGCAGGGGGCGCATTTCCAAGATGACCCTTTCCTTTACCCTTGTTTAGGGGTATCAGTGAGTGTGTCCACTCTAAATCTCGCGGCCATCGCCCTGGAGCGATACAGCGCCATCTGCCGACCACTGCAAGCACGGGTGTGGCAGACACGCTCCCACGCAGCTCGGGTGATCTTAGCCACGTGGCTGCTGTCTGGATTGCTTATGGTCCCCTACCCTGTGTACACCGTGGTGCAGCCAGTGGGGCCTCGAATACTGCAGTGCATGCATCTCTGGCCCAGTGAACGTGTCCAACAAACGTGGTGAGGAAGTCCCATTTCCTTCTCTCTCAGATGCTTATACTCCTTCCCTAAAGCAACGCTTCTAAGCTCCGGGCTAGGTGGCAGAGACAGGGGTAGGATTTGGTTATGCCACTGGGGAGGGCAAGAGACCTGCGAGGGACCCTAAATTGGAACTCCAAATGAGGGGGTGCAGAATGAGGCTCGGTGAGAAAATTCTAGAAAGTCCAGTTTTTGCCTCTTCATCTACCTGTTCCTGGCCACAGGGAGACAATGATTGGTCTGTGTTGTGTTCCCAGGTCCGTGCTTCTGCTAATACTGCTGTTCTTCATCCCGGGCGTGGTTATGGCCGTGGCCTATGGACTCATCTCCCGCGAACTCTACCTAGGGCTCCGCTTTGATGGTGATAATGACAGCGAGACCCAAAGCCGGGTCCGAAACCAAGCTGGCCTGCCGGGTGGGGCAACACCAGGTGGGTGAAAAACACGAGGGACGGGGCTTTGGTGATGGGCATGAACTCCTTACTTGGGTGGATCTAAAAGAATTGTAGAAAGGTGGGAGGCCGCGGTGAAAGCTGTGGGGAAGGAGCATCGAACAGAGGTTAGGCTGCAGTTTGAGAGCAATCTGCCTTCTGCTTTGATTGCACCCTCTGTGCTCCATGCTCAGGGCCTGTCCACCAGAACGGGGGTTGCCGGCATGTGACCAGCCTGACTGGGGAAGACAGTGATGGCTGCTACGTGCAACTTCCACGGTCCCGACTGGAGATGACAACGCTGACCACGCCCACTACTGGGCCAGGCCCTGGCCCTCGGCCCAACCAGGCCAAGCTGCTGGCTAAGAAGCGGGTGGTGCGAATGCTGCTGGTGATTGTTTTGCTTTTTTTCGTGTGTTGGCTGCCAGTGTACAGCGCCAACACGTGGCGTGCCTTCGATGGCCCAGGCGCGCGCCGAGCACTCGCAGGGGCCCCTATCTCTTTCATCCACTTGCTGAGCTACACCTCTGCTTGTGCCAACCCCCTGGTCTACTGTTTCATGCACCGCCGCTTCCGCCAGGCCTGCCTGGACACATGTGCCCGCTGTTGCCCACGGCCTCCACGAGCTCGCCCACGGCCTCTTCCGGATGAGGATCCTCCTACCCCCTCCATCGCTTCTCTGTCCAAGCTAAGCTATACCACCATCAGCACGCTGGGGCCTGGCTGAGGGATTGGGAGAGTGGAGAGTGAGATGAGATACATAACTACTATAAAATGACCCATCCAAACACATAAAAAACAAAATCCAGGATTAATCCAGGTGGTACCCAACATCATGGACAGACCCCTACACACAGAAAGCAGTATCTTTGCTGCCCCACCTGAAACAGACAGGAGTCTTACATAGGAAAGGAGGCTCACTTCTGATATGGGACTGAGTCCTTCCCTAGACATCTGGCACTGACCCCATTACATAGACAGACACACGGTCCATAGCAGTAAACTTTCCCTATACAAGGGGAACTCTGACAAGGGCTGATTGGCTCCTCACATGAGTACACTAATGGCACTATTCTATAGTGCCCATAGCCTAGTGCGGTAGTGACTTAGGACATTGTGGCTGTCCCCAGTTTGACCTCATCATTGCCTTCCTTATCCAGCACTGAAATTATCAACAAGCCTAAAATCACATGCCTTTCAGAGCTGCAGATCTCTCAGCACTGAAAAGTCCCCTCATCCCTTTCCATTAGGGACTGTGGCAAATCCTCTTCCCTCCTGCCTCTCCTCCCTCACCAGACCACATCATAAAAGTATAAGTGACTTAGCATCCTCCTGGACTTCCTGAGCTTTGGTGGGCAGGTGAGCAGGTGTGGTTTATGGGAAACTTCTTTATCTGTTTGCTCCCCTATTCAACCCCATGTCCGACCTTGTGCAAAAAGAGATGAGCATCTCCTCCCATGATTGTCATCTGGGACCTAACCTTACTCCAGTGATGTAGTAGCTGGGACTCATTGTGGCAGGTGGGATATCCATGACACTTCATGACTCCTGAGTACACCCTCTCATTTGGTGCCATCGTTAAAGTACTATACTAATGGCTTCCTGTTAATTTTTTGATGAAAAGATAAAAAGATAAAAGACTACCTAAGACTCAGATTATTCGACGTGTGTTTGAAACACCAAGAATCAGACTGTGACAGGTACATAGATGTTAATTAAAGAATGAAGTCTTTTTACTACATGCTTGATCTCCTTTAGTGTCAGAAACTGGTCAAGATACAGTTGAATAGAAGTGCCTTCACTAGATGTAGCAACAAAGATACCTGTGGGTGATGGGCTGGAGTGTAGGACTGGAGATCAGTGTGAGTCTCAGAGCCCAACTCCCTTTTTGACCAGAAAACTCATCTAAGCTCCAGAGAAAGACAGACCAGCAACCTCAGCTCTTCACAGAGGGGAAGGGGAGAGGAGGAGGAGGAAGAAGAGGAGAAGAGGGAGAAGAGGATGGACAAAGATAATCAAAGGCAAAATATTGTGAGTAGAGAGATCCTTGAAGCTTTATCTAGCAACAGATGGGGGAAACAGACTGTGTTAGCCAGGCTTACTATTGCTGTGCTGAGACATGATGACCAAATGCAAGTTGGGGAGAAAAGGGTTTATTCAGCTTATGTTTCCACAGCATCATCCATTATTGGAGGAAGTCAGACAGGAACACAAACAGGGCAGGAAGCTGGAGGCAGGAGCTGATGCAGAGGCCACGGAGAATGCTGATTTCTGGCTTGCTTTCCTTAGCTTGCTCACACTGCTACGTTGTAGACCCCAGGACCACCAGCCCAAGGATGGCACTACTCGCAATGGGCTGTGCCCTCTGCATCTCCCACTGATGACTAATTAAGGAAATGCTCTGTAGGCTCATATACAGCCACATCTTATGGAGGCATTTTCTTAATTGAGGCTTCCCCACTCTCAGATAACTTTAGCTTGTGTCAAGTTGACATAAAACTGTCCAGCACACAGACCTAGATCCCCCCCACACACACACACACGTCTTATAATAATTTAGGGAAAAGTAGAAATAATTCCAGTGGGCCAGTGATGGCTCAGTAGTTCAAAGTAGTTCCTGAGTTCGGCCCCTAGGTCTCTTGATGGAAGGAGAGAATTGACTTCTAAAAGTGGACCTCTGACCTCCAGATGTGCACTGTGGCTTGTGTATTTGCACTCACATTTATCATATACCCATAATAATGAGTAATCATTTTAAAATAAGAAATAACAGCCAACTGTTCTTCATCTTGGGGTTGATACCTCATGAGCCCTGCCCCTCTGTATGCTGTGTGTTGAGAAAGGGGAGTCCAGGAGGTTCTGGTGTTAAATATGATCCAAACACATGCATTCAAAATTGTCAAAATTGTACAAAATCATCAAAGAATAAATTTTTAAAAAATTTAAAGTACCATATTGATTGTAAACCTTGAGATGGAGACAGGTAGACCTGAGTTTTATGAGACATAAGGTATACAACATGTTGATGCCTTTACTAAAGAAAAAGAAGAGAAAGTCCGTGGATATACCATTGCTAGGGCCTGACCCAGCCCTTTGGGGAGCTCTGAAATGTAAGCTTCATCTGCCTTGCCTAACATCCACCCACTAACCAAGCACCCTAGAGAAAGGCTGGATGGAGGGAAATGTAGTGAAAAGGGACAGTGGGCCCCTTGTTTACCATTATAGGGTCGTTCCCATCCATCCTTCCTCCTGGTTCTGGGCTGTGAAAGGCTGGGGGAAGGAAGAGAACGAAGGAGAAGGCGTTCCAAGCTGTCAACTTAAGACCGTGCTGTTTAAAAATAGAATCCCAGCTGGCCTGAGGAGCTGGAGGGAGATATTAGGCCTTTCGCTCATGCCAGCTTTTCCATGGGAGCAGGAATAGGCTGCTCTTCTAAAGGGGTGATAGGAGCTACTTCTCTATTAGGGAGACATTGACTCCTGAGAAGGGAGACACAGAGAGACACAGAGAGAGAGAGAGAGCTGGAGCTGAATGAGGGAAGACTGAGTCCAGCCTCTTTGAACTTCCAGTGTGAGCCTAAGTGCTGTAGCCCAGGCTTAACCTTGACCCAAGTACAGGGCATAACCTGAGAAATACTGCTGCACATGCTGAAACCCTTTCACTCACAGAACACACCTCTATCATCCCACTCGGTGCACTGTCCTATTGCCAGATGTGGAGTCCTGAGCATCTCCCATCTGTTTTGTGTTTGTTGCAACTCAGCAAATTATGTCTGGTACAGACTAGATGTCACTGTCACTGTGAGCCGCTGCTTGGTCACTTTAGAAGGCTCGTCTGCTTGTTCAGTGCTTCACTGCAGTCTCTCCTGATGGTTACTTGTGTTCCTGCCTCATTTCTTTCTTGGGCTGGAAACTGGATGATATAACAGGAACATGGCAGAGCCTGGTGACAGGGAGGTGCTGGTGAAATCTGATGCTTCATAATGCCCTTGTGGCAGGCATTTGGACAGATTCCTTGATTTACTTCCCGAGACCCTTCAGAGCAGTTCTCTTCTCCAACAGTGAGGAAAGTGGAGCTGGGGAAGCTTAGGGTAGTTACATAAGTCCCCACATACAGAAGAGAGCCCAGTTCTGAGCTGAGGTGCCTGGCTCCAAAGCTGTCCCTCTCTGTCGAAGTTGGACTCTTCAACCCCTGTAGCACTAGACACCCTGTGTTGTATGAAGCTAGGTGTGGTGGTGCACACCTTTAATCTCAGCACCAGAGGCAGAGACAAGTTGATCTCTGTGAGTTCAAGGCCAACATGATCTACAAAGTAAGTTATAGGATACTCAGGGCTACATAGTAAGATCCTGTCCAGAAAAAAAATGGGGGGAGGGTATATGTGGTTTTATTCAAATTTCCTCAGTTAGTTTCAGTCCCAATTGTCTAATAGGAATGATTACAGTGGATCCATAATATTATTTCAGAATGAAGTAGAATAAAGAGCATAAAATGAATTACCATTGTACCGGCATACAACATAAGAAGGGTGCAACCTGAAGTTACTTTGTGACCCAGAGGAAGAAAAGTACCAGGAAACAGGCCCTCTGCAGACGGGCAGTCTATCTCTCATTTGGATCTATAGTGACCTCCCAAATGCCCACGGGTTAACTAAAGTCATAGTGCCAGCTTCATGTATTGGGAAGTGGTGGAAGGTGCATATGAAGAGGTGGGTACAGACAAAGTGTACGTATGTATGTGCACACGTGTGTTCACATGTTGGTGGGTCCACATGTGCCTGTGTATATGTGTGTGCCTGTGTGTACATGTGTGTGCATGTGTGTACACGTGTGTATGCACGTGTGTATGCATGTGTATGTATGCGTGTATACATGTGTATGCATACATATGTGTTCATGTGGTGGCGGGTCCACGTGTGCATGTGTGTGTGCATGTGCATACATGTGTGCATGTGCACATGCATGTGCCTGCATATGTGTGTGCTAGAGTAGAGATAGGTCTTTCCTCAGGAGCCACCCACCTTGTTTTTCTGAGACAGGGTTCCCCACTGACTTGAAACAGTAGGCTAGCCAGAGAACCATAGGATCCGTCTGTCTTTACAACCATCTGTCTGTACTTCTGCACCTGGCTTTTAAAATGTGGGTTCTGGGTCTCTAACCCAGATCCTCATGTTTACACAGCACATACTTTATCAACTGAGCTGTCCCCCCAGCCAGCCTGGAACCTGTATGTGGAAATCTGCCTCTGCCTTTCAAATGCTAGCATTAAGGGTGGTCCCACCTCAACCTAAACCTGTTAAAGAAATGGGGCTTAGTAGGAAGCTGTCAGGCCTTTGGAGGCATGCCCACAAAGAGAATACTGGAATGTCAGCCCCTATTTTTCTTTTTGCTTCTTTGCCATCACGAAGTAAATAGCTTTGCTGTATCACAGGCTCCCCGGTATGATGTACTACCCCTCCACAGCCTAAGGGCAATGGGATGGGGCCTGTTTAGTTGTTCTACAGTTTAGTTAGTAAACCAAACCCTCAAAACTGTGAGCCAAGCAAACTTTTCCTCTTTTGTTTTTTATTTGTTTGTTTGGTTTTTAGTTTTTCAAGACAGGGTTTCTCTGTGTAGCCTCCCTTGGCTGTCCTGGAACTCTGTAGACCAGCCTGGTCTCAAATTCAGATATTCTCCTACCTCTGCGTCCTGAGTGCTAGGATTAAAAGTGTGTGCCACCACCATCTGGCTAACTTTTCCTCTTTATAGGGCAGTTGTTTCAGGTAACTTGTTACGGTATCAGGAAACTGATTTACATAGATAACCATCCACAGCTAAAACTTGGAAAGGACAGAACTTCAAGTTTAAGAGGAGAGTCAGAACCTGCTGTAAAATGACACTAGAAGTAAAGTCAGTAATTGAACTCAGGTCTGCCTAACTCCAAAGTCCATCTTCTTTTTACCATGAATCCTGACTCTGATTTCCAGGAGTGGGGAACCATTCAGGGATGGAGGAAATTATTGACAGCAACTTGGAACCACTCAAAGCTCTTTCTAGAGCTCAAAACAGAGAACAGATATCACATTTGTAGCTCTATGGGTTTGTACCCATCATCAACTCCTGTCCTATCTTTCTATCCCCATAGGAAAGCCCCTTGGAAACCATCTCCCATGACACAAAAGCACTGGGCAGTATCCTGGAAATATCAGCATTTAACATCTCCCAAGAAGGCAGGTTTCATATCTGCGTCTCAGAAACTTCTGTTGATGAGCTAGAGGGCTGTAACCATGAATGTGCAGACATTTGCAGTCAGAGTCAGATCTAACTAGTGGGGAGAGTAAGATGAGTTATGGGCTCTTCCTTTGAGGTATCTGTGGGGAATAGAAGAGCAGGAGACATGGTGAAGACGGCAGAACCTGTCTCAGCCTTGCTGTTGTGGTATAGTGGATGTGCCGTTCTCCAGTAAGCTACAACCCTTATTGTTGGGTCAAACCATGATCCTTTGGCTGCTGCTTGCACTCTGAACCTCAGCTACCACTTTCTCAAGCTTAGGGGGCACTTGATCAGCCAGAACCATAATTCATCTCTAGTGGCATACACAAAGATCATCACCTCCCTCCCTTTTGATAGGACTCAGGCTTTTGGCAATAGAATTTCCAACACTGCCACATACCCACACCTTGGGGACAGGAAACAGTTAATGAATTAGAACCACTGAAGTAGAACTTGTCTTAATCAAACAGTTTTGGACGTCAGAACCCTAAGGAGGCATAGAAGTAGTGATCGATAAGAACTGGAGGACTCCCAAGAAATGTACATTTAGAGGATAAGGGTAGCTAGAGATAAGGTGTCCGGTTTCTCAGGGCAAAGCAAGCAGGCTTTGAGCAACGTGGAAGAGGTAGGAAGCCAAGACATTCTGCAGTAGAATATAGGACCTCAAGTATATTTCAAGAAACAAGGTAACCTAGCTGAATGTGAACAAGGAAGTACTGCTGTAAAGGCCCTGCCCAGACAAAGACAGGAGGATCCCATTCTTGCCTAACCCAGAGATAGCATCCTGAGGTTTCTAAAGTTAGCAATATTGCTTTTTCCAGAAATAATAGGGTATTATTTCATGGCATTTGAAACCCAGCCCCTAAACAGCCTTCATGTGGACCTATAATTCACCACCACCACCACCCAAAAAAACCGACAGGAGCAGTACAGAGGATGGTGAGGGGAAGCCTGACGTTCAGAGGCATTTTCAGTTACTGTAGCCAGAGAAGTGGGGGGCTTCATGTGGGTCAGGACGGAGGCAACTGCATTTGTCAGACTAGAGAAATGGCATAGCACAAATAAGAGCAACATACCAGATAAAGAGATCTGGCCAGATGAGGCCAGTTGTATCCACAGCATGGAGAACAAAGACCATAACCCAGGGTGATAGAAGACTCTGGTGTTTAGCCTACTCCACCACCGTTTACCAACTTTGGAAAGGCCAATCCTGACCTTTCCAGTACTTACCCTTCTGAGCTTTGCTCTTCCTCAGCTGTCAGTCTCTCTCACCTGAGGACACTTGACTGCTTGGTGTTGGTCAGGGTTATATGGAGCAGACAGCTCCCTTTAGAAAAGTGGGAGCTCCATACGAGTGTTAGAGGCCCGAGCAGATAAACAACTATAGTAACATTTACCTATGTACCTCAAAGTAAATATAATGCTGGATCATTATATCCCTGTGATGAATCCAGTAAACTTCTGTGCCCCCCCCCCAGTATGGCAGGCTCTTACTGAAACATTAAATTATGGTGCATTTATTAGCCATGGGTGTACATAAAGAGTCAACTAATTTCATAATACGAAGACCAATAGGGTCCCAGTCCCCTGCCTGACTGTGCCTATTTCCTTGCTACTATGAAGAATTGCTTTCAAATCTCTTATCCTTTTTTTTTTTCTGACCTCTATATCTTTAAACAGGCTGAGGAAATGATATCACTATTGTTTTTCTGTGTGGCAGAATGATCTATTCACTTCCCATCATGAAGGATAATGATTTAACTCCCACTTCAATAATCAGCCCATCAAACACATACGTGCACACACACACATGTGCAGGCACACCTTTATCATCACTTCCTTCCCCATAGAATTAACTATAATGAAATATCCGTTAAGGCAACCAGGTTCCAAACCAGTACTTGTGACAGTCGTTTACTCCCTTGTAGTCTTCCTTCCATGTCTCTGTATATTTCCTTGTCACTTTAAGTAGGACTGACTTAGACAACCTACAAAATATCAAAATACTTAACAGGACCCAGCCATGTTTGCATGATTCAGTCAGCCCACTTAATGCAAGATCTCTTATGCTACCTTTAAATTCTGGATTATTTTATTTAACATGACTTACTTATTTATTCATTCTTGAAATATCATCTCTATATCCCAGGCTGGCTTCAAACTCTTTGTGTAGCCTAGAATGACTGTGAACTCCTGATCCTCCTGCCTCCACCTCTAGAGTTCTAGCAGTGCAGATGCCTACAGTCATGTCTAGTTTATGTGGTGCTAAGAGACTGAACTAAAAACCTCAGGCATGGTGTTGAAAACACTATCAACTGAGCAATATGCCTAGCTCTTATAGCTTTTGGAATTGATACTGAGTTTTAAAAATATTTATTATGGCTGAGAGTGTAGCTCAGCGACAGAGCAATTATTGGGGGGGCCTGCATCAAATCCCCAGCACCACAAAAATAAGTAAACAAACAAGTTAATTAAGTTCTAGGAGTGGTGGACTAGGCCCAGGATGTAAGCATTTTGGGATTTAGAAATAGGACAACTGGCCGTCCAAGACCAGCCTGTCTATCTAGCAGATTTTGTCAAATGTATCCATGAAAGACACATTTTTAATTTAATGACGTATACAAGAATTCCTCTAAGTCTGCCTTCTGCTTGCGGATCAGATGTAAGCTCTCAGCTGCTGCTCCACTGCCAAGCCCACCTGCCTGTCTGCACCATACTCCCAGCCAGGATGGTCGTGGACTCACTCACTGAAACTGTAAGCAAGCCCTCAATTCAATACTTTTAGAGGTTGCCTTGGTCATGGTGTCTCTTTGCAGCAACAGAAAAGTATCCAAGGCATAGGGTAAATTTCTACCACCAAGATCTTTAGATCTTTTTGGGGGTTGTTTGTTTGTTTGTTTGTTTTAGGACTGCTCTGATCTCTAATAGAATGTTTTCCTAACCCCTGGGTAGGAGGTCCTGTCACTTGGGGAGTCCATGGGAGAAAGAAGACCAGGTTGAGCTGCCTAGCCATTTAGCATATCCATACCATATCCAGACTCCTGTTTCCAGATTGATTATGATGCTTTGATCTCAAAGGTACCTGGAGGACCCTCAACTCTACATCCTCTGGGTAAATCACTAGCTTTCTGTCTGTTGAGAGGAACAAAAGAGTTAGGGAGGACCTCTAGAAGCCAACCCTCTTCGTAACAGCTTTCACCAGTCTTGTATTATTTTTCTTCCCTTGCTGGTTTTGTTTCCAGGGATGCCTTGCCTTACCAACATTTGGGTCTTTGGCCGGACTTATCATTAACTGGCGATGCTTTGCTTACTCAGTACATTGCTAAGAGTCTGCTTAGATGAGTCTACTAGGCTAATAAATGCAAATTGCTCTGTTTCTTTATAGTTACCAAAACCTTGCCATCTCTTTGTCTTCCCATCTCTGAAGATTTACTCTGTTGGGAAGCAGATCCCAGAGCTAAGAGTCCAGATTAGTGACACAGCATCTGCCTAGCCCACATACACGAGGCCTTGGTCTCAACCACCAACATGACAAAAGTGGAGGAGGAGGACTTTAAACCCAGCTAAGAGATCCAAACATTCAGTCCCTTGGCATGGTGTCAGATGGAGGACAGAGCTAAAAGGTGAGGAACATCATGGACATTTGGGCAGGAGGAAATGAAAAAAGTTTTAGTCCCCAACATTTTTCCACTTTCACACGTGTGAGAAGACTAAAAATAGTTTAAAATTCTTCCCTTGAGTTTCATGAGAAAGGAGGGGAAAACATGTATGGCTGTGTTCGAAGGGCAATCTTTCTTTACTAACCAGAGTTCTGGGCTTCTGCTTAGTTTTTCTCTTGAAGACAGAGCACAGGGTGGGGGTGGGGTGGGGTGGGGCATGAGGGCCGCTGCTTTGAGGCAATCACTAAGCTTTCAAAAGAGAAAACACTGAGGCTTCTCCTGGAGATGCAGCAACCCTACCAATAAATTTACACTTCCCAAATAGTCCTTTTAATCTTAACAATTATACTTTAACAGTTACAGAATCATAGGAATAGTTATTTTCTTTACACAGACAATGCAGGCAGGGAGTAAACTCCTACAGGTCAGTACTGGCTTTTACCTGCTGGGTCTTTGCGTCAGTCTTCCTCCTTGGAACTTGTCTCAAGGTCAGAGGCTGAAGGTGGAACCACCTCAAACCAGTTCAGAGGGAGATGTAAATATGCTAAATGTGTCCCAGGAAGGCCCCTACACAGGACACACAAAACTTCTGGTTCCTGAAAGTAATGACTTTAAGATCACTGTTCCTTTCACGTCCCAGGACAAGCCAGGTAAGCCTCTCCTTCTCGAGGACTGTGGTCCTGACCTCCCACCAACTCCCGGGAGAAGAAGCTACAGAGGGGCTTGTATTTCCAACATATGACACCCCAAACCCTCACAGGCTGAGGCCAAGCAAGCTGCTGTTAACACACAAAAACTACATAATGTCACACATAACAAGTCCAAAATGGGCATTTGGGACCAGGAGAGGAGAACGAAGAAAGTATCTGGACGGAGGGAAAGTAAGGGGAACAGGGCAGAAGGCAGTCATGCAACGGAGGGAGCCAGGCGATGGTTTATGTGGGAAGGAACATGAGGCCTGGGGAGGGGCAGGAACAGTCTCACCAGAAAAAAGAGGAAAAGAAAAGAAAAGGATGGAATTATGGCACAGAGAAGAGGACTTGTGAAGCCAGTGTTCTCCTATACCAGCAAGGAAAGGGCCTCACCAATGCCAGGAAAGGCCTCTGTTGTCGTGAGCCAGAAAACAGCTGCATGGACGGGACAGGCCGTGACTCTGCTATGTTTTGATAATTAGGCAGGGCCCTAGCTCTCAAGGCCTAGCTATATCTGCTGGGCTTTCTGTGATGTCATACATGCAGAGCTGTGATGCTGCTAGCTCTTTATCACACAACACCTAACTCTTTGAAAATGCTTCCTCTTAAAAACTCTGGTGAAATGACTGGTCTAGAGTTATAATTCAATTAAAAAACTGAGTAGAGATAAATTTTCCAGTTTGGTCAGCCATCAATGATCATCATCACCACCACCACCATCATCAAAGAATGACTAAATGACAATAAATACAGAGATGGTGACTTGAGGCCACAGCGAATGTCACCAGATTCATATTTGTCCCCTCCTATTATAGTTTGCATGTGAAATGTCCCCAACCTTCTTATATTCTTGAACTCTTGGACCCCAACTGGTGGCACTATTTGAGGAGGTTATGGAACTTTTTGGATCCTGAACCAGACTGGCAGTCATAGGGCTGTGGGTGGGACTTGGCAGTGTAGGTCAGCTCTGCTGCTATGAGCAGCTCTCTGTTTCATTATCTGCAGAGACTTAGCAAGTTCTGCAATAGCCTCCAGCTATCACAGATCCCACCATGCCTTCTCTTCCATGATAAGCTGGATCTCTCAAACTGTAAGCCAGAATAAACCCCTTTCCCCTATTAGACTGTTTCTGCCAAGCATTTACTCAGTCACAGTGAAGAGAAAACAAACAACAACAACAACAAAAATACATCTATCCTTCCATGAAGCCTTGGGTGGCAGGTTTTGCTCTAACTGGGTCTCGGGCCACCACATTTCTCTGTAGCATCCCTGTGGCGCCCTGTCAGGCATTGCAATGCTGAGAACAGTAACCAATTCAGAATTGGGAGCCACCCATTCACTCAGTGCTTAGATGGCATCAAGTACATTCAGGTGACATTCTCTGTCCTTCAGGGGTAAGGCAATGTTAACAGCTACCTCAACTCTTAGGCTGGCTTGCCCATACTGCCATATTCTTTGGTAACGTGCTTAATCATTCTTTTTCAGATTGTTGTGCAGGATCTGCATGACTTCGGCGGTCAGGTGGTCATTTAATGTATAGATATCAAACCTAAGGAAGGGAAGCTTCAGGCCTGGGACCTGGGACTGGTGAGTAGGAACAGGAGAGGTGAAGGTTCAGGAGAAGGGTGCGGAGTGAACACCCGACCACCCTGATAATTCTATGACCTAAAAGCTACTCAACAGTATTTCCAGAATTTCCATTATAGGAAGGATCATTTTTTTATATTCTTTCCCTGGACAACATGATTCTTTAATTTTAAAGCAAACTCCAGGAGTCTGGAGTTTAATAATTTTCCAAGTGACTCTTGCCTTCATGGGACATTGGGACTATACCTAGAAAATGACAGTTCTAAAATGGATGAAGCTGCTGATCATCCTGGGAGAATAAATATTTACTGTTCTAGAGGAAAGCCACAGGCTAGAATCTAGGCCTGTGAAGGTGGACGCACTGCTGTCTGTGCCTGGGAGCCGTTCACTGCATTTGAAATGTAAATGAAGAAAATATCTAATAAATTTAAAAATAAATAAATAAAAGAAAACCCTAAATAAAAAAGAAAAGAAAAGAGAAGAGAAGAGAAGAGAAGAAAAAGAAAAGCACTAGTGTATAAAAAATATTTTAAGGCAAGAAAACTATGCTTCCATGGAATGGGCAGCAATGGATAAAGTAGGAGTTTTGAAGGGATGAGGCTGAGGGCTTCACGAAGGAAGCACCCTCTGGGCCAGACTGCTCTAGAATCTTAAAAGGGAACATGTTTTAGATGAATATTAGGAGAAAATAAAATTCCAAGGAAGAAACGCCATTGGAACAAATGAAAAGGAGCAGAAATTGCCTGTGTTCACAGTGCTCCGGAGGCTGGAGCACCATACACAGTGAAACTTCATTTTAAAAGGAAGAAAGGAGGGAAGGGAGGAAGGAAGGAATAAAGGAAGGAAGGACAGAAGGAAGGGTAAGAAGGAAGGGAGGAAGGAAAGAAAGAAAGAAAGAAAGAAAGAAAGAAAGAAAGAAAGAAAGAAAGAAAGAAAGCACAAGGAAGGAAGGAGGGAAGGAAGAAAGGAGGGAAGGAAGGAAGGAAGGAAGGAAGGAAGGAAGGAAGGAAGGAAGGAAGGAAGGAAGGAAGGAAAGAAAAAAGAAAAAGAAAAAGAAAAAGAAAAAGAAAAAGAAAAAGAAAAAGAAAAAGAAAAAGAAAAAGAAAAAGAAAAATCACTAGCTTTGGTTACACAGTAGTAGAAACTTGTGTGTCTCCAGGAAAGTGCTATGCTAAAAGAATGGGCAGGCGAAAACAGGCAGGTGAAGGTGAGTGGATGGTTTGAAATCTCAGTGCAGCGGTCTGATCACATTAGGGGAAACAATGGATGAGAAGTGCAAGTGGAAACCTGAGATATCTGTGAGAATACCATGAAAAATACCATGAAAGAAGAAAGAACAGTAGCTCGGTATTGGTTCCTTTCTCAGTACAAGCAATTCTGCTTCCAGGGCACTTCATGACTGTATCTGGCCCAGAATCCAGAGACATATCCCTATATGCCCACATGCTACCAATACACCCTGAGACTTTTAACATTTCCCTCCTGTTCTGACCTCTTTCTAAACATCTAGTATCCTTCATTGGTTCCAAAGCCCTATTTGGAGTTAAGCATAGTGTCACAGGTCTGTAAGCTCAGCACTTAGAAGGTAAAGGCATGAAAATAAAGAGGTCATACCTAACATGGGCTGTACTGTTAGTTAGAGGCCAATCTAGGCTTTTTAACACAATTCCCTCAAAAAATGTAGAAAGTACAAATTCTATTTGCTCCTACATCAGAAACAACTTCTTCCTCTGTCCCAAAAGCTCCCCCTTCATTTGACTAATTTATGTTATTCTGTTCACTCAGTCAAGCCAGTTTAAACATGTTTTACACAAAGAATATCTTCTGCTTTCTTATTCTAAATTGTCCTCCCATGCTCTCTTTTATTGTCTTTCAATTTTAATTCTCAGCACACGCAAACATGTGAGATTATTCACTTCTACTTGTATTCTTTCCCTTGTCACAATAAGCTTCCATGACCCCATGTCCCTCACACAGGTACCTAGCCCAAGACTTCTCCGGTCACTAATGTTTATTTTTAAATGATAGGGAAGAGGGGATTGTGAGGCCTGTTCTGCAGTCCCAAACCCAACTGCTTTTCTTTGTCCTCACTAGCTTGGTACCTGAGTTCCAATGCTGATGCCATCCAGTATCACTAGCTGTGGAACAATGTAAATTTACAAATACTGATACTTTGTAACTCTCCAGTGTAGCTTCAATCCTTTTCTCCCTATTCTCCCATCTTTTCTTCAATATGTTTCCTTCTTTTTAAATTATTCATTTATTTTTATTTTATGTGTGTGAGTGTTATTGTCTGAGTATGTAAGTGCCCTGCATATGTACGGTGCCAGAAGAGAGTGTCAGTTCTCTGGAACATGAGTCACGATGGTTGTAAACTGCCATGTAGGTTCTGGCAACCAAACCCTAGTTCTCAAGAGCAACAAGTGGTCTTTACCACTGAGCCCATCTCTCCAGCCCTGTATTTCCTTCTTAGAGGCGTGATCCAGTTGGTAAATTGCTAGGAGCAAAGGACCTCAAGCCCAACTCTTAAGTCAGAATTTCACTTTAACAAAATACCTGGGTGATTCCCTTTATACAAAAGCGTTTGTAAAATACTGATCCATAGGACAGAACTTTCTATTCTGCTGCTTGATATAGTCAATACTGAAGGCAATTTTGAGTCTCCATTTTTTGATTATGCTCTTCATCATGTAAGCTTCCTTGGCTGCCAAAGTCCTAAAGCAACTTAATTTCTACTTCTCCTACCTAGGGCCTGGTTTCTCCCTTGACCGCTAATAAAACCTTGTATCAGTTCCTATAGCATTTCCCAGACACTTGGAAAAATTAAAAATTCTCCAGTCATTTCTAGTCATAAATCAGTCACAGTCTCCCACAATAGCCAAACTCATATTTAAGACAAATCTCTCTCTCTCTCTCTCTCTCTCTCTCTCTCTCTCTCTCTCTCTCTCTCTCTCTCTCTCTCTCTCTTTGCTGCTGTTGTTGTCACCATCATTGTTGATATTTTAAAAACATTATTTTGAAACTTTTAGTTTAAAAATGTTTTATGCAATACATTTTGATCATATTCCATCCCCTTCCCGAACTCCTCCAAGATCCTCCCCGTCTCCCTATCCACACAATTTTATTTTAATTCCCTTTTAAAAATACATAAATAGAAACCAACAAACAAAAGGAAAAAAAGAGAAAGAAACAAAAAGCACCTCCTTAAGAGAAAGAGAGAGTCTGTTTTATGCTGGCTAACTTCTCCTCGGCATGGGTTCTGCCCTGAAGTGTGCTTGCTATACACAGTAACACTGTTGTAGAAAAGTGATCTATCAGTTTTCCAGCAGGTATCAATTGCAAACAGTTTCTTGGTTAGGGGTATGGCTTTCTGGCCACTTTCTCTTCTTAGTGTTGGGAAGTCATGTGTTTTGAACCTGAGCAGGTCTTGTGTGTGATGCCACAGTCTCTGTGAATCCTTACCTGTATCAGTCCTGTTGTGTCTGGATGATGCTGTTTCCTTGGAAACATTCATTATATGGCTCTTGTAGTCTTTCCAACTCCTTTTCTTCAGAGATCCCTGAGCCTTGAAAGGAAGGGTTTGATAAAGATGTTCCACTTAAGACTGAGTGTCCCAAAATCTCCCACTCTCTACATATTGTCTAGTTGTGTGACTCTGTGTTAATTACCATCGACTATGATAAGGAGTTTCTCTGAGGAGCTGTGAGCAATGCTCTGATCTGTAGGTATATGCCATTAGGAGTCATTTTGTTGCCATGGCTCTTTAACAGAATATTATTAGCAGGGTTTCCCTACAGTCCATGGCTTATCTAATCTCAGGTTCTTTCTTACCACTTTGCAATGTCAGGTATACTTTTCATTTCTCCTTCCCCAGCCCAAGGTAATCCTAACCAGAAACCTGAGCTAAACGGAATTAGGGAGATTGGACACGAGACTACACAGCACAGATTCAAGTGGCTTTGTTTTTCTTATATAGTACTGGTGTTGCCTACCACCTTGGCCTTTGATTGCTGTAGTGGATCTTCAGGTTTACTACAGGGATAGTGGTAGTCCATGATCTTGGTGGGTGTTCAAGAGGCACTTATGCAAAGCCCTGTCACACTGAGAATACTGCACTGTAGCACTGCCCTTCCTTGACACATATGTCCTGGGCTTCTGTTTTTCACTCTGACCCCTTCTGCCCAGCATCTTCTAGTGGGAATCCCACTTGGACAGGAGATCTTTGAAGACAACTATGATGCTCATTTTCTCCTTTCTGTATCCTTGCTACCAGAAACACACGTTTCTGCTTTTAGTCTCTTAGACATTCTCCTCACCCACAGCCCTTTTCCTAGAGCCTTCTTTCATATGGGTCAAATATTAGCCGTATTGGCCCTTTAGGTTCTCAGGGACACAATTTTCCAAATGATCCTTGAAAGTCTCTTCTGAACGATACAGATGGAGCTCAGTTGATAGAGTATTGTATGCCTGTAATGTCAGCACTCAGGAGGTAGACACAGGAAGATCACCACATTATGCTCCCTGACCCCACTAGTTTCATGACCATATCACAATACAAAATGCTTTTATTCCATTTCAAAAGTTCCCAAAGCAGCACTCCTCTGCATCAGCTATGTCTGAGTCCCTGCTCTTTTGAGTTCCTGATGTCCTGTGATAATGAACAGAGATGTAGAATTATAATCTTTGTTTTTGTTCATAGTGTTTGATCACATCGATAGTAGCCCTAATTAAGACAATCACCCTGCCTGCCTGCCTGCCTGCCTGCCTGCCTGCCTGCCTGCCTGCCTGCCTGCCTGCCTGCCTGCCATTATGTTATTGTACTGGCTAGTTTTGTGTCAACTTGACACAGCTGGAGTTATCACAGAGAAAGGAGCTTCAGTTGAGGAAATGCCTCCATGAGATCCAACTGTAAGGCATTTCTTCAATTAGTGATCAAGGGGGAAAGGCCCCTTGTGGGTGGGACCATCTCTGGGCTGGTAGTCTTGGTTCTATAAGAGAGCAGGCTGAGCAAGCCAGGAGAAGCAAGCCAGTAAAGTACATCCCTCCATGGCTTCTGCATCAGCTCCTGCTTTCTGACCTGCTTGAGTTCCAGTCCTGACTTCCTTTGGTGATGAACAGCAGTATGGAAGTGTAAGCCGAATAAACCCTTTCCTCCCCAACTTGCTTCTTGGTCATGATGTTTGTGCAGGAATAGAAACCCTAACTAAGACAGTTCCCAAACATGATGGTCATAAACTATAACCCTCTGGAATGATAAAACCAAATGAAAGACTTTAAGGTCCCAAGGCTTATTACCGAAGTTATGGAGTGCTTACAAAAAGGGACCTAGCGTGACTGCACTCTGGAAGAACCAACAAGCAGTGGAAAGAGTCATATGCAACCAATGGACAGAAGCAGCTGACCCCTGTTGTTGAATTAGGAAAGGCTAAAAGAAGCTGAGGAGAAGGGTGATCCTGTAGGAGAACCAAGTCTCAATTAATCTGGACCCCCAAGATCTCTCAAACACTGGATCACCAAACAGGCAGCATACATCAACTGATATGAGGCCTGCAACACACATACAGTAGAGAACTGCCAGGTCTATGTTCATTCAAAGATGATACATCTAACCCTCAAGAGACTGGAGGCCCCAGGGAGTTTAGAGGTCAGGTGGGGTGGAGGATGGGGACATCCACGTGGAGACAAAGGGGTGGGGAGGAGATATGAGATGTGGGACAGTTGGAGGGTAGATGGGGAAGAGGGGGGCGCTGAAGTATGGAGTGAAAGATAGATAGATAGATGATAGATAGATAGATAGATAGATAGATAGATAGATAGATAGATAGTTTGGCCTCCATTGACCCCATAGGAAGACCAGCAGTCTTGATTTACCCAGAGTTGAGGGAGCTCCCAGAGACTGAGCCACCAACCAGGAGCATACACAGGCCAGTCTGAGGCCCCTGGCACAAATATAGCAGAGATCTGCCTGGCCAGGCCTTAGTGGGAAAAGATGTACCTAATCCTCAAGAGACTTGAGGGCCCAGGGTAGGGGGGGGTAAGGGGGGACATCCTCTTGGAGACAAGAGGGAGGAGGAATGGGATGAGAAACTGTGGGGGCCAGGTACCAAGGGGGGGAGGCAATGACAGGAGTGTAAATAAATAAAATAATAAAAATTGAAAAAAATTAAATTAAAAAAAAGTTAGTTTGGTCATGATATTTGGTAGCAGCAATATAAAAGAAACTAAGATGTCCACACCCACCCTACCCCTGGCCAAATCTAATGTAGCCCAGGCTGGCCTCCAATCCACTGGGTGTCCAAGAATGATTTTGAATTTCTGATCTTCCTGCCTCCATCTCCCAAGTGCCAGAATTACAGGCATGCACCCTGACACCCGGTTTTTTGTGGTGCTGAGGACTGAACCCAGGACTGTGTGCCTGCTAGATAAGAATTCTACCAAAGGAGCTACATGACCGCAATGCAAAGTTGAAAAGTGTAAGAACCCTTTACCTATCTCTGAATGCCTATGCATGTTAAGCTTTAAAAGGCAGTCACAGTGCTTGTAAAAATTTTCCTGTCTCCACAGTGTCCATGAAGTCTGATGTTAAAGGAGCATTTTTCTGATTAAATGATAGAAATACACAAGCACTTACCAAAAGAAAGTATTTCTAAAATCCCTCAGGAAATAATAAACTCAAATACCAACTGTTTTAAATGAGCTACTCAAATATAGTATATATGTACATCTGTATGTATGTATGTATGTATGCAATCACATAAAAACTATCTAGATATTGAAAATATTCAAGTTCACAATTTAAGTAAGTCTTTGTAAAAATAAGTCTAAATAAATATTTGTAGCATAATAAAATAGCTATTTTTCCTGAAGTAACAGTGTTGAGTATAATTATAATAATACTCCACTTTGGTATCCTTTTTCTAATCTTTAACAGATCTACTGGTCAATAAGCTAACATTACTCATCTTAATCAGGATTACTCTTGCTGTGATGGAAAACCATGACCAAAAAGCAAGTTAGGGAGAAAAGGGTTTATTCAGCTTACACTTTCACAGCACTGTTTATTATTGATGGAAGTCAGGGCAGGAACTCAAACAGGGACAGGGCAGGAACCTGGAGGCAGAGCTGATGCAGAGGCCATGGAGGGGTGCTGCTTACTGGCTTGCTCCTCATGGCTTGCTCATCCTGCTTTTTTATAGAGCCCAGGACCACAGCCCAGGGACAGCACCACCCACAATGGGCTAGTTCCTCCTCCATCAATCACTAATTTAAAAATATGCCCTACAAACTTACCTACAGCCCTATCTTATAGAGACATTTTTCTCAATTGAAGTTCCCTCATAAAAACTAGCCAGGACACTCCTGAAGTTTGATTGTGAAAAGTACATTTATGTGTAATGAAATTTAATCATAATCCTGGAAAACTTTTCTTTTTTCTTTTTTTATTTTTTTGTTTTTGAGAATTTCATGCATGTGTATGTGCACTGTGGATCATATTTATCCACTATTACTCTCTCTTAGCCCACTCTCACTCCTGTCAACTCCTTTCTTCTTCTCAGTTAGTTCCCATTCTACATCTCTGTGTGTGTGTGTGTGTGTGTGTGTGTATTATATGTGTGTGTGATTGTGTGTGAGTGTATGAGTATATGTGAACACATAACTGTGTCTGTGACTGGGTGTATATGCCAATGTGTGTGAATGTGTATGAGTATATGAGTGTATGAGTGGACATACTGTGTATTGTCTGTGTTTGTGTGTGAGTGTGTGTGTGCATATGTGTAATCTGAGTTTGTATGTGTGAGTCCATCTGTGTATGTGTGTACGTGTTTTTGTGTGTATGTGTATATGTGTGTGAGTGTGTGTGTGACTGTGTGTGAACCTATGTGTGTGTGAAAATGTATATGAGTATGTATATTATGAGTGTGTGAATGTGTATATGAGTGTGTGTGAGTGTGTAAACATGTGTATGCATCTGTGTGTATCGTGTATATGTATGTGTGTGTGCATGTGTGAGTGTCTGTGTGTAAGTGTGTATGTGTGTGTGATTGTGTGAGTGAGTGTATAGGTGTACATGTGCATATGTGTGTGCACGTGTGTGACTGTGTGTGCGGGTTTTACTCAGGTGGCCACCGCTGCTCTGTATTCATCTTTGCAGCAGCCACCAGGTGTCCTGAAGACAGCAGCGTTTCATAGCGCTCCTCCACATTCTCTCAACAACTCTGATTCTCACCTCCCTTAAACTTATCTTCAAGATTTTATCATAGAAAAGCCAATAGTTTGCTGCATTAGATTAGATACCCTTACCAATTCATTAGAAGTAAACTTTACTAAATTACTCTTGATGCATTTCATGAAAATTTTGTCCAATCAGAATAAAAGTGCTCAGCCTTCCCTAGGTTTAGCTTATTTAGGTAAAATATTACTGCTATGAGTGCATTAGAGATTGGATATGGGCCAATGCGCTCACAGAGTGTTAGCAAACAGGCTGACACCTCAGGTGTCTCTGGTTTCCTCAAGGTGGCATGAAAGAACCTGTGCTCACTCACAGATCTGCACAAAAGAAATAAGAAATATGTAAGAAGTTGAACACTTCCTGTGTGGTTCCTGGAGATGTGTCAGTGTTTCAGTTCACCAGTCTTGCTGGTGCTTTGTCAGATGTTAGGCACCAAACAGCATAATGCTATCAGTGATAATTTGGTTATCATTTGCAGTGGTTACTTGGCTGGAACATTAATTTTAAAGTTGAATCCAACATACTCTAAGCCAGGGATTTTATTTTTTTTCTTTTTAATTTTTAAAAAAAAATTTTTAGTGTTTGGATGTTTTGACTGCATGTATGTCTGTGTAGTATATGTATGCAGTATCTATAGAGGCCAAAAGAGAACAGAAGATCCTCTGGAAGAAAACTTAAAGCTGGTTTGTGAGCCATCATGTGGGTGCTAGGAATTGAATCCCAGGTCCTCTGAAAGAGCAGCCAAGTGCTCTTAAGAACTGAGACATATCACCAGCCCCATAAATTAGTGATATCATCAGACTTGGAGTTGACCATCAAACTTATACATGGAATTTATTAAAATACAAATGTTAAAAATTCCTGCACACAAGAAGTAGAGCCTAGAGGATTTAAGTTTGAGGTTATTATTAACTACAAGCAGCCTAAGCTATGTGAGATCTTGTCTCAAAAAAGCTAATTGATTAAATTTAATTTAGTACAACTGTTTAGGGTAGGCTCCATATCTCTTGCCTTAACATTTTACTATAGATTCAGTGATGGTGATGTATTATTTTACATTATGACTTCAGAATTATAAATGTTACATCTCCAAATGTTCCCTCTATGTTTGTTCATTTTGATAAGTTAACTGTAATATTCACTGACTCTTTTCAAAATGGTAACAGTTATTAACAGTGTAAATATGTCTTCTAAAGCTTTTCGGGAGAGAGACCCAGCTTTGTTTCAGCATGCAACAAATTCCTTTTTGATTATTTCTGTAACTGGATCTCATCAGATCAATCCTTAAGAAATTATTAGTAACTAACCAAAGTCATTGGATTCTCTTTCATCCTCAGATAGACTTTAATCTATTACATTTCTTATGTTCTTTCAGGGGTCTACGATCAACTACAGGTTTTGTTCTTCCTATCTTCAACAAAGACAGTCTTGAAGCTGCAGAAAATGCCTGTACACATACTTTAAGTAACTGGTACTTTAATCAGTACCTCTTAGGTTTCTGATCTAATTGCTTAAGTCACTTTAGGACAGGACCAGTAGGCTGAGTCAGAATTTCCTGAACTCTTCTGAGTCAATAAGCAGATGGGTCTGTAGTATTTCTAACCTAAGCTCAGCACACACATACACAAAAAAAGAATTAATTACATAGAACTGAAAGAGCCAATGAGAGATGATTATGGCAATTTGTCTAAAATATTTTTGGTATTTTCATGCCATATCTAGATATATACGAGAGCTAAGCTATCTGTAACCCATTATACTGAAACACACTCCCTTGTAGGTGCTGAGGTTGAAACCAGGCCCTCATGCAAGCATCCTAGGCACACTTCCTACCACTGAGCTGCCTGCCAGCCTGAAGCCATTACAACTTAGTAGACTTTGCCTTTCTAAACTAAAATGGAACTCTCTTTAGGTGAGACTTATTCTCCCTGCCTGATCTTTGAAAACTTTAGCAATTCTTTATTAACCATTCTCACTGTAAAGTTTTATTTATTTTTATTTTATGCATATGAATGTTTTGTCTGCATGTGTGTATGTGCACCACCTGCATTACTGGTACCTATGGAGGATGGAAGATGGTGTTGGATCTGCTAGAACTGGACCAACAGATGATTGTGAGCTGCTATATGGGTGATGAGAACCAAATGAGGGTCATCAGCTGCAAGAATAGCAAATTCTCTTAACCATTGAGCTACACCTCCAGCCTCAATGAATTCTGCTTTAATAGAAACATAGTAGTTTTCATAGTTCTAATAATGGTTGCTTTCCTAAGTATGAGTGGGGGGAGTGTTATTTACCAGAACATGGACAATGTATCAATAGCTTCATCGCTAATGAGAATGGCATCCCAGCAACCAGCAACTGCTGAGAGACCCACTCTGTGATGAGCTGCCACGAGCCCCTTTGCCTTACATGAGGAAGTGGCGACAGAGCCAATATTGTTCATGTAACATGGCTGCTGTGAGTCAATGGTTGCAGTGGCCATGTCTCTACTAGATGACAAGATTTTGAGTCACTCCTCTACATCCTCTGGCTCTCACATGCTTTTCAATCCCTGTTCCTACAATGTCCCCTGAGCTGGGGGAGAGTTGCTATAGATGTCACAGATGCCCTGTTGAGGGACAACCATTCTGTCATTCACCTATATGACCAGCTGTGGGCTTTTGCAATAGCCACTGCAAAAGTGACACAGGCTGACAACAGCACAAATCTATGGGGATAAAAATAAATATGTAGAAAGTTTGTCACTGTGCCCATATAGCAAACCAATCTTTTTGTTCTCCCAGAGGCCTGTACCATCCACAGCTACAGACTCTTGACCAGCTTTACAGCAGCAGCCATGAATTTCCTGGCCTCTACAGACACTGCCAATTAAACATACAAATTTTTAAATTCATATTAGAGGAAGCATACACTGTTTGTCTTCTGAGCCTGGGGTAAGATCTTGCTTAGCATAATATCTTCCTGGTCCATCCATTTTCCTGTAATTTTCATGATTTCATTTTTCTTTTCAGCTGAATAAAATTATATTATGTCCATCATCAGTTGATGGTCATCTATAATGCATGAGTCTTTAGATTGGCAGTTCAGAGCAGTACAGTCATCCTCGTCTCCTCTAATATCCTTCATTGGAAACACAAAGGCTGAGTCCAATTGTTGGTGTTCTTCTGTATCCCAGTGGCTGCAGTGAAGTTGAACAGCTTTCCTGATGTGGTCTTTTCTGAAAAGTTAGTTAGAAATGTTACTCATATGTAATGAAGTCCATCTTCTGTCAAGTATCTGTGTGTGTGTGCGTGTGTGTGTGTGATGTATATGTGGTATGTATATGTTGCATATGTATGGTGTGTGGGTTTGTGTGTGGTGTATGTGTTGTATGTGTGTGGTATGTAGGTTTGTGTGTGTGTGTGTATTGAATAGGTTTGTGCACATGAATACAGTGCCTTTGAAGGACAAATGAGGGTGTCAGATCCTCTGTAGCCACTGTTTTAGGTAAGTTGTGAGCTGTCTCAACCCCAGATGAGCCATCTTTCCAGTCTCTCAAAGAATACTGTAAATATTTTAAGGTCTTCCAACATCTTACTATGATCCACTGACATGGCTGATTGATGAGATTTTTGCAAAATGACTCACATTCCAGATCAACAATGAGCATTACTTCAATAAAAGCTACCCCTTAGGTACCATCTGGCCTAAAACACCATGACTAAGACTGCCCTTTTGAGAGGTGTGAAAAAAATAAAATGCAGATCTGTACAGCTTAAATGTGGCCAGTACCCAGGTAAGGCAGCAGATAAACCTTCCACATCATAAAGGACGACACGCTGACTTTTTTTTTTTTTTTGGTTTTTCGAGACAGGGTTTCTCTGTGTAGCCCTGGCTGTCCTGGAACTCACTTTGTAGACCAGGCTAGCCTCGAACTCAGAAATCCACCTGCCTCTGCCTCCCAAGTGCTGGGATTAAAGGCGTGGGCCACCACATCCGGCTCCGACACGCTGACGTTTACTTTAACCATTCCTCTCTCTTCCAAGGAATGTTCTTAAAAGTTAGAGAGACTTGCATCGTAACCTACAGGAGACTCCAAGCTTACCCAAGAGACTTATCAAGACTCTAGGCTTGAACATCCCTCCATCTTGTTGTCTCTCCAATAGGGAACGCTTCACTGGTTCCAAAAAGCCACTGGCCTGCAACATTTTCTTCCTATTTCAATTCCCTCTTCTGCTTTCCTTTCTTTTTACTTTATGAACTGCTTTAAAACTGCAGTCCATGTTCTTGAAGTGAGCAAAAGTTTCTTGAACAGGGCACAGAAGAGACAATTCATCCTATAATGCCCCACACTTAACAATCTGAATGGCAGTAGACTGTGGCTAAAATTAAATTTTCTGATGCCTAGGGCTAGAGATGTAGCTCAATTGGTAATGCTTCCCTGGCATGCAGGGAGTCCTGGGTTTGATTCCCAGCACAAAGTGAAATGGGAAGGATGATATGTGGTCTAAAGACAACATAATGGACCAGCCTAGGCTACATAGCAAGTTCTAGGACAAGATAAATACATATATACTGAGACCTCGCTCACATAACAACACAGGGGGAGAGAGAGAGAGAGAGAGAGACCCAACATGTATAGATAATGCAGATAAATCTTAAGGAGAAACTTCCTTGGCCTTGGCTTCTATCTTCAAGACCACAAACTAACAGAGGCATTTAGGGCAGCTAGGTTGGTTCCATGACCTAGCTACTGTGAATCGTATTGCAATAAACATCTCCTTAGAGCCCTTCATATAGATACCCATAAGTGATATATGGGGATCATATGCTAAATTATCTTCAGTTGTTTTTCTGTCTAATTTTTTATGTTTTGTTTTTTAAACAATCTCTATGTAGGTTTTCATAGCAAATGAACTAGTTTACATTCTGACAAAAAAAATATGTGTGTATATATGACATGAAAGAAGCAAATCTGTCCAAAGGAGTAAAGGGGACTACGAGAGAGTTGAGAAGAAAACCTTCAAAGCACATTATACACTTGTTCCGCTTTTATTTCTGCAGCTGTAAGAAAATATTCCGATAAAAAGTGGCTTTAGGGGAAAGAGGGTTTATTTGGCTTAAGATTCCAGGTTCTAGTCCATTGCTTAGTGGAAGTCAAGACAGGACTCAAGCAGCTAGTCACACCACAGTCAAGAGCAAAGTGAGAGAAATGCAGCCAGGACTGCCTGTTCTCAGCTAGCTTTCTTGTCCCACACTGTTTAAGATCTCCTGCCTAGGGAATGGCTCTGCCTACAGTGGGCAGGGTCTTCCTAAATCAATTAACAATAACAAGAACAACCACCACACACAGACACAAACATAGGTTAACCTGATGTAGATGATTCGCCCTTGAGACTCTTTTCTCAGGTGATTCTAGTCTACATCAATTTGACAGTTAAGACTAACCAGCACAATACTGGTATAAATACCAATATGAAGCCCATTACTATATAAAAATAAACATATGCCATCCCCCCAAAAAAGTAGTCCAGGTTAAGATTCCTCACAGATACCTCCGGAAAAAAATAAAACATCAAAGTTCCAGATGGTAAATTAACATTCTTGCTGCACCTATGCAAATACCCTCAGCAAACCTAATGAGGCCAGACTCATTTGTGATTTAAAAAAAAAAAAAAAGAATCTTTGAGATGCTTTTTTTAAACAATCCAAAATGGGGAGACTATAAAGAAAAAAATTGTGGTTAAGTGAGAAATTGTGTGTTGTCATTCTAGGGCACAGCTGGACTGTCTGATTCTGATTCAGGGGAGCTAAGCTGTGCTGCAATTTGCAAATAACTGACAGCAACTGAGTCTTGTCCATAGAAATGCAAATGACTTCTGTCCAGGGGGAAAGCAACCCAAAAAGTCTGCTAAGGCTCAATTTGTACATTTATTTTTATGTTCCAGATCTCTAAATGTGTCTCTCTTGGGAATATCCTCTAACCAGGTTTTGACACTCCATGGGTCTCCTTTAAAGCCGTGATTTTCACATCTGTCATGGTTTTGCCCAAAACGTATCTTTTAATATCTACTTTGAACTAAGCCACTTAATTACTGTTCTGTGTACCCTTGCCTTTGTCTCTACCACAGGTAGTGTAGAACTTGAAGGTAATGGTGTTAAACTTTTAAGGCAGCCCAGATTCATATTTTTCCTAGCAACTTAGCACAGAACTTTCCAGAAACTTTATGGTATCTTTCCTGCTCAGCAATCATTTGGTACATTTCCTGCTTTAGGTATTAAAAGGGCCTGACACATCTCAGCAAACATTGTTCTGGTCATTCAACTCCTCTTAACATAACCTATGTACCCCAAAAGTACACAAGAGGGAAGCATTCAAATGTAAGGCTCTCGTATTCTTCTAACATTATACAGTCTATACAATGCTAAACACGTTTGTTGAACATTGAGCTTTATGCTTGTACCCAAATAGCAGGTAATATGATAGATCATATTTTCCTCAAAGAGAGCCAATGCATTCTCTTCTTCTTTTGGTGATGTGTACCCCATAACCGTTCCCTGCATACTGTCAAAGGCTGATGACTAGGCCTGTAGCTTGGTGATAGAGCGCTTTCATAGTATGCACAGGGCACTAGGCTCAATATGAAGATGAAAAGTCTGGTGAGCTGGAATACAGTAAAACTCTTGTCTATGAGGGCTGCTGCCATTTCTAGAGTTTTATTTTGGTTTTGGTTTGAGAAAGAATATAATATAATGTACCCCAAACTGGTCTCCAATTTGCAGCAATATTCCTATTAAATTTTAGGTGTTTGTCATCATGCCTGGTTTGTTTTCCAGATGTGAATAAATAGACCCCTGCTTTCTTCATAAAATAGAATGCTTTGTTGAGTATGGTTCCACATGCCTGAAGGCAGATCACTGTAAGTCTGAGGTTACCTGGTCTACATCACAAGTTTGGGACCAGACAGAGCAAGATACACTTGATAGCTTGATCTTTAAAAGCTTATCCGCAGCAGGCTCTAAGCCTCTCCTGCACATCAGAAACATGGGACAATTGTGCCTGGAATGCAACTGCCATCCTCAGCAGAAGAATTTCTGTGACTCCCTTCCCCGTTCCACTGGGCTGGAATGTGATATTCAGGGCTCATCTTATTTTGGTTTGTCTTCAGTAGTCTTGGCTGTCTCTCTTGGCCACCTCTATGATGTCAACCTTGTTAGGGGAGGATACAGAAACAGTTTTTCATGCAGTCCAGGCTGGCCTCACACATATTAAGCAGGCAAGAATGGTGGCCCTGAAGTCCTGATCCTCCTGCCTTTATGCCGATGTGCCACTACACGTATGATATTAAATTAAACAGAAAAAAATCGGAAATATATAGAATCCTCAATGTGGTTCATAACCCCTTTCCCTTAGGCCTGGTGTTTTCCAGGGTGTTTCTGCCTTCTAACAGCAATCTTAGGGGCTTTAAGTACTTCTGTTGTAAGTACTGCTATTGAGCTTCCTCTGAGTATCTCAGTACTTTTTGCCATCATGTTCTCTCTTTGCTGCTCCTACTGAGTCCTGACTAAGCCAAGAAATCCATGCAACTGGCACTGTAGACAGGGTCTGACTGTTACAACAATCTGTTCAGGTGGTTGTGACCCAATGATGTCTGTAAGATGCACAGCTCTCAAACAGACGTGAGGCTCTGACTTGTAGTCTTCCCTACTTTCATATCCACTGCCAGGCACATGACACACCAACTCATAACGTGCTCATAACACTCCAACTAGATCACATTTTCTGCAACTTTAAGCTCCAGTCTAAGTCCATACTCTGGTGCTAATGCATACATACAATGAATGGACACCATGCTCTTACTCCTTTCAATAATATTCAATCACACATAAAAGCAATACCTAAACAGTTTTTAAAAGTAAATATACATTTATATACCCCTATCCTTCTGTCTCTTCACCTAAAATAATGCACAGTTTGCAAATAATCTGATACATCTTGCTCACTTCTACTTATGTTTCGCTGCTGCCTCTGAGTTTGGGTGTCCTGTGTTCTGGGAACACTCCAGTACCATGTTCTAGTGTCACATCAGTACAGGCAGACACCTCAATTGGAGGTATCATAAAAATGTCTATAAAAAATAGTTGTATACATTTGGGTGGGGGTTCCTGATGTCATTGGTGAGGTGAACCTCCCTAAGTTAGCTTGCCTCTCTTCTTCATGCACCATGTGCAGAGGCCTGCATTAGCCTCTTCATAACTGAAATCGCTGGTTCTGTGCTATAAGATGCTAAAGTAAATGGGACATTTGTTCTGACTGACTTAACGCTGCTAACAGTTCAGCAGTCTTTTATACTAAAACTACTGAGAGATAGGTCCTGGGTAACTTGCTATGAGTTAGGAAAAGTAAAGAATAACCCAACTCCTTCTCCACTGAACATTTATGTAAATTATAACCTGGCTCACTGGGGTGCTTCAGCTTATGTTTTATTTTTTCTGTACTTACTGAATCTTTTAAATCTTTTTAAAAACCCATTTCCTCTGCTTTCAGGAAATTCCAATTACCTTTACAGCTTTAATATTCAGCTATCTTCAGATAAACCTTACATTTATGTTGTTACTGTTGTTTAACCCAAATTATAATTACTTGTGTGTATATGTGTGAGAAACAGAGACAGAGAGACAGAAAGACAGAGACAGAGAGACAGAGAAAGCTTCACTCACTGTATATCTCTGGCTTCCTGGAATTTGGTGTGTATACCAAGCTAGCCTTGAACTCACAGAACTCACCTCTGTCTAATGAGCCTAATTTTGATTTGCATTTGAAGTACTCTTCAGTAGCATCCTTGGCCTGAGATTCTTTGATGTTTTCCTTAACCACTATACAGGTACAGACAATCATAGTGCAAATTCCTCTTCTCCACCAGTGTTGCAAAGTTCTCTAGGTTCTTATTGTCATCAACCTTAATTGGGTTGATTCAATGCTCAGCACAGAAGACCTTGACCAAGCAGACATATATATTAGACAAGTGGGAAGTGTGAGCCCATGTTAGAAATTAATAAGGAAGCCTTGGAAGAACAAAATTCCCCACAATAATAAGGGTCAGCGTATGTAAGGGTCTGCTCAGGTAATGGGTTTGACAGTTTAAGGACCATGATGATCTGTTTGGACCTTCTGAACCTGCCTCAATCCTCACTGTCCTTGATCAAGATTCTAATGATTCTGGTGAAATAACAGGGAAGGAGAGTCAGATCTATAGTGGACTCTCAGAGCACTGGCAGTAGGGTAGGAGTGGAATCGAGCTTCAGGAACAGCAATTCCTAGTGACAGAATAAACCACTATGACATTGTAAATGCAGTCATCTTAAAGCTATGCTCAGTCAAGAGACTCTGCCTAAGCATGGAGTCACTCTTCTGGGACTAAATGAAGGCATCAGCAAAAAGGTGGTCTTGTAAGAAGTAATCTTAATACATTTTGGACAGGTTAAGTGTTAAGGTTGTCCATCATTGATATTTCCTCAAATTATAAAAGATAGTTCAAGAGTGCCAGGAGCCTCCTGACTTAGAGAGGGTAGAGACGGGCGCGCAAAGTAGGACTCTGGTGTGACTTTAAAGTCTGAGGGTCTCCAGATATTCTAGCTCTCTACCTATACTGAAATACTGATGATAACTTCTAAAAAGCCCTAAAAACTTTCTTGCTCTTTCTGAGGGTAAAAGGCTGCTGGCTTAGGTGATTAACACCTATAGCTTAACATCAGAGAATTAAGTAATGTGGCCTTTGTTCTATCTCAGTAGGAACTGCTCTGCTCTAACTATCAACCTGCTCACAGGAAGAAAAAGTGATTATAGTGTTTTTTTACTAAGTTGTAAAAAGTTTCCTATGAAAGCTAAGAAAAAGAGGGAAAGACAGGATTTTTGTCCTCAGTACTTATACATCTTTCAGAATACATGATCACATGTTAAAAAGTCAATCACAAGCTCACACATAAAATCAAATCATAAATTGAAATAGAAGTTTACAACAGAAAATGTTTACATGCATATCCATTAGGAGTGATTATCTGGCTAAACATCCATCACCTGTCACAGCTCCACAGGTTCACTGAGAGTTGAAAGCCATAACTAAGTTATTAGTGAAGTCTTGCATAGATAAACCCATTCAATATTTTATCTTCTGTCCTAGCACCTATAGTAAATCACTAGCTCCCTTTTTATGACCTTTGGTTAATTGTTTTACAACCTTTTGGGGTTCAGGGAAGTCTGGTTACTAAGAGGCAGTTAACTGGTGACACATGGGAAACTGATAGAGTTCTCATTGCAGCTTTGACTATCAGAAAAGGACCTAATAGCAGTCCCACTGTAAAAGAGCTTAATAATCACTAATATAATTTTAGGAATTCTTATAGGATCATCATTAAGAATTAAGAAGTCATCTATTTGTCTATATAGCATCATACAAGACAGTACATCTTTGTAGATGTGCAGAGTTCTGCTCAAAGGGGTGAACTAATACCTAGTGATTGTCATATATGTTCAATAATAATGGGAAAAGAAGCATATTACTAGCAGGAATATTTCTTAAAATGAATCCTCTTGGGTCTTGTCTATAGAAAAAAATCTGTCACCGATTATAATCCAAAGCAGGCCATCTCGGGAAGATCACCTGCTAGTTATTAGCTTGTCCAGTGATGGCTCCTGACACAAGAGGTAAATTTTGATTCAGAAAAGGTACACCCATTCCATTTCTCTTTACCTCAGACATGCTTTTAGTTTGGTTGTTTTTGTTTGTTTGTTTGTTTGTTTGTTGTTTGTTTGTTTGTTTGTTTGTTTGAAACAAAAGTTGTTCTATAGTCCAGGCTGGGTTCCAATTCACTATATAGCCAAAGATGACCTCAAACTTACAGCAATCCTCCTGTCTCGGCCTCCCAAGTGCTTGGATGGCAGGCATGAGCCACCAGGCCTAACAAAACACACTTTTGAAAGGAGCTTCATGGCCCCAGAGGAAGCAGAGAGGAAAGCCAAGCTCATAATTATAGACCTGGAAGCAGCACACTGCAAAGCAGAACAAGAATTTTCATAACTTTAAAACATATTTGTAATATGTGGAAATTCTGAAAGATAAATTCAATATGTTCATTTCCTCAAGGAGCTTAGGGTATAGTGGAGATTAGAACAATTACACAAAGAAAACTTGACAGATGTCATACAAAAATGCTACTTTGGCTAAGAGTGAAAGCCATAAGTTTGGAGAAAATCAAGAATTCTTGGCTCACTGAGTGTGTGTGTGTGTATGTGTATGTGTATGTGTATGTGTATGTGTATGTGTATGTGTATGTGTATGTGTATGTGTAAGCATTCATATGTGTGCATATTAGGAGTCCAGATTTGCTATAGTGAAGGTTTCAAGAGTCCATATAAAATGTGATGGGATTCTTAACTATGGTTGTAGCAACCAAACAGGAAATGAATTTAGGAAATAGTGCACAGCCAGCATTCTGCAGACTTGTGAACTACTTGCCTATAGGATACAATTGAGTATTAGAAATAGAGACAATGATGGTATTGTTAATGAAGGCATTGAAGAAAGAATGGGGTGGACTGTGAGGAGTGAAAGCTTACATTCAAAAGATTTCTCGCTGTCTCTATCTCTGTTTCTCTCCACCTCCCCGCCTCCCGTGTGTGTGTGTGTGTGTGTGTGTGTGTGTGTGTGTGTGTGTGTGTGTAAACATTTGTCTGTGTGCATATGAGGAGTCCACATAAGGGTGAAGGGTGTCAGGCATGCTCTGTCATTCTTTACCTGTTCCTTTGAAGTGAGAACTGTCCCAGAATCCAAGGGCCTGTGTCTCAGCTAGACTGGAAGCCAGCAACCTCAGAGAACCTTCTGTCTCCACCCTCTCAGAACTGAAGTTACAGGCAATTTCCAGAATGCCTAACTTGTTGTTTAGGATCCAAACTGGTCAATATTGCAGAAGAAGATCTCTTAGCCACTGAGCCATCTCTCCAGCCCCAACAAGTTTACTTTCTGGGAGATAGCTCTAAGTATGCTACACTGAGGACTCAGGGGATTGGTGAATCTATATGATGGTATACTGAGGATTATAAAGACTGTTGACATCTTGTCTTATTTTTTTCCACAGAAGATTCTGGTCTTTTGGTTCTCCATATAAATCCAGAGTGTTTACGCCTTACAAGCCAGTACTTGGGATTCACGCCACCACCACCGCCTCCATCCTGTCACCTCTTAATTTAGCTTTAGCTTCCTATGACTAACTCGGGTGCCTGCCGTTTTATTTTCCCTCAAGAGCTGATGTGATGAGGATGAGCCTGCTCAGCTGGAATGTAGAATAGCTCCATTATTAAGGCTCTGCCAGGACAGGATGACTGACTACCACACAGAGGCACTGGATGTTTTTGTATTTCTCAGCACAATCTGAGTTCTTGATGTGTGAATATTAGGAAAATAAAGTTTCCATCTCAGTTCACTACCCTCTATAAGTCATGAGGCACTCATGATAATTGGCACTTCTTCAACTCCCCGTGGACCTGTGCACACACTGGCAAAGAACTGCTTCAACTTTCATCTACTGTGCACTCAAAATGTGTCACTCTCATGTCTAAAGGTTTTTTTTACTTGGGTCTATTTGCTTTTTTCGGTCCAAAAAATTTGAACAACCCAAGCAGTCACAAGAGTCCAGTAAGACAAGATCTTTATTTAAATTAGGCAGCAAAAATTGTCAAGTCGGGGACAGCAGCACAGACTCTGGACCTGAACTTCCACCCTGAGCTAGAATGATACAGAGTTTTTAAGCTCAAAACCTAAAAATACCTGTGCCAAGTTACAGTCATGATTTTTCATCAATCAAAATCATTTGTTCAGGAGCATTCACTATGTTTTGGCAACAAACATAGAAGAATAAGGAGGAAATTGGCTAACCATTAGGAAAGGTCCCCTATAGCCTGGGAACTTGAACTTAATTTTACCTTGTGATCAAAATGGAGTCTGAAAACAAAATGGCAGTACTTGGGATAAGTCTCATTTGTTTGACCCCAACAGCTTAACATTTTTTTTAAGATTTACTCTTCGCTGTTTATTAAGTATATGCTCATTGCAAGCATAACTTGATTGAGAAACTAAGGAAACAAAAAAAAAGAAGAAAGTATGTGTCTCATCACTGCTGGCATTTTAAGCTAATCTTTTCTCTTATGCGTATTTTGATTTTTAAAAGATATCTGGGATCATAGTGCATAAATGATTTGCTTTTCTGGCATTTTTAACCGTTGAATTTTGAGAGTATGCCATACTTTTAAAATTATTCTGTCATTTCAGGAGCTTCATGAAATGTCATTTTTGTGGGTGTGGTTTTTATTTGATGTTCTGTCTGCTGTGTTGATCCCTGACTGTAACATAAGCTTCCTGGGATTTGCATGTATCTGTCAATGTCAAAAGAAAGAAAACATGCTAAAAGATAAAATTTGCATTTAGATGATATGATTATTAGTTTAAGTTTTTCTGCTTATGTTTTTTAAGTGTTTGTTGTTTGTGTATGTGCATTGCAAGAGTGTGGAAACCAGAGGACAACCTGCTGAAGTCAGTTCTTTTCTTCCACCATGTAGAAGGGATAGAACTCAAAATTATCAGGCTTGGTAGCAAGTGCTCCCCACCCACTGAGTCATTTCACAGGTCCTTCTGCTTATATTTCTATTGCAAGAGATATAAATGCCTTGATTACGGAATGTACAACTGAGCCAGGCACAGTGGCACATGCCTGTAATCCCAGTATGCCTCAGTATGCTGAACCATTTCTCCATTCCCTAGTCCTGTCCTTTAAAAGACAGTTTTGTAGTGTGTGTGTGTGTGTGTGTGTGTGTATATATAATTGAAAATAGAGAGCTATTTCCCTTTTTAGTCCAAGTGCCTCTGGGTTGGATTTAGGTAGAGTTTTCCTGTTATCTTTTTACTAAAATTAATATGTTCTTGTCTGTTGAAACAATTACAGAACTATGTAAAATATATGAATATCTTTCCCCATCCTCCTACCAAGATATTTTCCTATTGCACACACACACATTACAATATATTCATACATACACAAGAATATTTAGTAGTTTTATATAATTCATAATTCTATACTTGTTTTCAAGGTTAACAATATGTGAATATCTTTTCATATATTTAGATTAATTTTATTATTATGTTGGCTAAAACACCTTGGCAAGATCCAAGTGTTGTGGCACACACCTTTAATCCCAGTAGAAGCAGACAGATCTCTTGGTTTGAGGGCTAGCTAGCCTGGTCTACAAAGCAAGTTTCAGGACAGCCAGAGATACACAGAAAAAATTCCAGTCTTGAAAACAAAAACCATCCTTGGCTGGGGTGTGGTGGTAAATGCCTATAATCCCTACACTCAGTAGGTGGAGACAGAAGGATCAAGAGTTCATGATCATCCTTAACTAGTTCAAGAGCAGACCAAGTTACATGAGAACCTGTCTTTAAAAACACACACACAAAAAGAAAAAAGAAAAGAAAAAGAAAAATTACCTGAGTAGTAATAAAAATCATGGTCTTGTCGATATAGGGAAGATTATTTTCATTTATATTTGGGGGGTCATTTTTGCCTTCTATTGTTGTATTCATCCTCTCTCTGATTTCTCTGTATATTTTGAAAGCATCAACTACCTGGGATCCACATAATGTTCTGCCAGTTTTAAAGGCAAATTTTATCAAATTACATAGTAACTCCTACTTCATCCAGAATGCCTCTGAACACATCATAACCATGAAATGGAGAAGATCTGAAATGATGAGGAATCATAGTTTAGCAAAGGGAATTGGAGAGAACTCAGATTTAGCTGTGAGAGCTGCTGTAGTGGAGGAAATGTTGTGCCCATTTCTCTAACTCCAAAAGACTACCAAGGAGATGATTCTGATGCCATCTCACTAAGGTCTTTATTCAAGCTCAAGCCCAGGCCACACCATTCTCACTGACACAGCAGGATGGGAGGGTGAAGCCCTGGTCCCAGTTTCAAGCAGCATTTATAGAGGCAAACAAACAAGCAAGGGGGTATCCAACTTGGTAAAAATCTCATTGTGGGGGGGGGGCGTCTATTATGGAATTTGCTGCCCTTTGAACTAATTGGCTGGTGCTGGGAGCCAAACCATAAACTTTCATAATTAAATATCTTTTTTAAATATTTATTTATATTATATATATGAATACACTGTGGCTGTCTTCAGACACACCAGAAGAGGGCATTGGGTCCCATTACAGATGGTTGTGAGTCACCATGTGGTTGTTGGGAATTGAACTCCGAACCTCTGGAACAGCAGTCAGTGCTCTTAACCTTTGAGCCATCTCTCCATCCCAATAAATATCTTTAGGTACAACTGTAACTTCTACTTTCCTCCTGACTGGTGGTTGTTAGAGGTAACCTGGAGACTAGTGCTAGGTGCAGGCTTGTAGGTTAACTTGAGTTCATTCTTAGGTCAGGTTCTCTATGATGGAGCCTGAATCCAAGATGGAGTTGGTCTGGCCTTTCAGAGACATGTTTTCTTCAAATTCCCTGGCTATCTGTAAAGGAAAAGCAAAATAAAAAAAAGAGGGAAAGAGGAAGGGAGAGGAATGGACTGAAAATAAACTTAAATACTGACCTTGTAAGCACCTGTCTCTCTATTGCGATAAATTGATGTTTCTAACTGAAATATCCTTGAAATCAGGTGTTTTCTGTTTCTATCTGCTTAGGAATGAAAGGTCTGACATCTGTAAGTGGGAGTTGGCCTTGAAAGTATGAACAACCTTTTCAAGAAGTTTGCTTGAGTAGTATGCTCTGGTCTCTGTGGCTGGAATAAAATATCCTGACAAAAAATACCTGAGAAGAGAAAGGGTTTAGTAGTCTCACAGTTCTGGGTTGCCATTGATGATAGTAGGGAAGTCAGCGTAGGAGCCTATGTAGGTCACATCACATCCACAATCAAGAGCAAAAACAAATGCACTGTTCTGCCTGCTTGCATGTTTGTGCTCAGCTAGCTTTCTTCACTCATACAGTTCATGGAATGATGCCACCAACATTCAGGGTATGTCTTCTTATCTCAATCAACAACCAAGACAATGCCCCACAGACATGCCTATGGGCCATTTATTTACATGATTTTTCTAAGATTCATTTATATTTTATGGGTTTGGGGTTTTTGCCTCAATATATGCGTGGGCATCACTTGCATATCTGATACCCACAAAGGCCAGAAGAGGGCATCAGAGCCTCTGGAATTGGAGTTATGGATGGTTGTAAGCTACCATGTAGATGCTAGGAATTGAACCTGGGTCTTCTTCAAGAGGATCCAGTGCTCTTATCCTTGGAGCCATCTCTAGCCCAATTTTTCATTATGATTCTTGCTGGATGACTTGCGGCTGTGCTGAATTGACAGTTAAAACTAACAAGCACAGAGACTTCATGAAAATTATCAAAAATACTTAAATTGGAGCATGAAACATTCATTCATAAATATGAGAAATTTCCTTTTGAAACTTCTTTTGGAAATGTGTATTTTGACCAGAATGAATGTGTGATTCATATGTGTGAGAAATTGAGAACGTGCAAATCTTATCAGTTACGGACTAAATGTGTGATTTGTCTGTGAAAAAAAATAGTTTGAGTTACTAGTTACATTATTCCATACAGTCCTCAAGGGAGCTGAAGTAATAAAATGGGCTTCATTCAAGAAAGGTAAAATACCATCTCTGATTCAGTCTGCAACCTTAACCTTGCTTTCAGAATAGTTTTTCCATCAACCTTCTCCCATTATAGGGACCTTGAAAGCTTCAATCAAGGAACATGTCAGAAAAAATAGAAAGAAAAAAAAGAAAGTTGAAATATATCCAAATACCTATCATTTATTTCATACATAGATTTCAATGGGAGAAATAAGGATGCAAGTAAATCAGCTAAGTGAGCAAAAAAATTGGCCTCAGCCAGCTGTTCCAGAATCAAGAATGGAGTAGATCTATCATGGCTCCTATTTTTAAAAAATTCCTGCATGATATGTCCTGCATTGATTTGTATCATTTCAATTTACTGCTATCTAAACTAGTCATTCATGTACCCACAAATATACCAGCAAAACTATGTAACTTAGAGATATAATATTTATCAATTTGGATATTCTCTTATTAGATAATTAAAATTAAAATGTAAGCTAGCCACAGTGATGTGTGCCTGTAATTGTAGTATGTGGGAGACTAAGACAGGAAGACCACAACCTGAGGGCAGCCTGAGCCACAGAGTAAGTATTGGGCTAACAAGCCCTGTCTCGAGAGGGAGAAGAAGGATCATAGGAGCCAGATGAATTGAGGACACCAGGAGAATACAGCCTACAGGATCAACTAAGCCAGGCTCATGGGGGCTCATGAAGACTGACGTGGCAAGCTTAGGACCTGCATGGGTCTGTGCCAAGACTTCTGCATATGTTACTGTTGTTTAGCTTTGGGTTTTTGTGGGACTCCTAATAGTAGGAGTTGGGTGTCTCTGACTGTTTTGCGGGCTCTTAGGACCCTTTTTCCTTCTACTGGGTGGCCTTGTCCAGCCTTGACATGACAGTTTGTGCCTGCTCTTGTTGTAACTTGTTATGCCATGTTCAGTTAATATCCCTAGGAGAACTGCTCTTTCTGAAGAGAAACAGAGGAGGTGGATCTGGGGAAGGGGTGGAGGATGGGGAGGTTGCATTTGACATGTATGAGAGAAGAATAAATACATAAAAATAATAAATTTTAAAAATAAAAACCCTGTCTCAAAGAAAGAAAGAGAGAGAAACAGAGTGAGGGGAGAGAGAGAGAGAAAGAGCGAAAGAGAGAAAGGAAGGAAGGAAGGAAGGAAGGAAGGAAGGAAGGAAGGAAGGAAGGAAGGAAGGAAGGAAGGAAGGAAGGAAGAGAAGGGAAGAAGATTAGGAATACACCTCAGAAGGGGTGAGGAGGTACCTAGCAAGGTAATCTGGATGTGTGAGATTCTGGGCTCAATATCCCATACCATGAATTTTAAAACTATGTATGTAGAAGAGAACAACATGGCTCATAAGTAAAAGCTCTTGCTTAGCAAGTTTGACCAACCACCTGATTCCATCCTCAGAACCCACATCAAGGTGAAAAGAAGGAATCTGTAGAGGAATTTTAATTTAGCAACATGGCTTCTATGTCAAGGGTTTACATCCAAAGGCCATGTAGGTCTATGTGATTGGGCTGGAATACAGACACACCCTGGATTAGAGTATGATCTGGCTGGAATATAGACATGCCCTTAGTACACACCTTTAATCCTAAATATTACAGGTAAGGTTAGTTTGTAGAAGGAAGCAGCCATGTTTGAGAGTGATGGGTCAGACAAAGTGAGGAGTCAGAGTAAGATTTGACAAAACGAGTCAGAGATAGGATATACCCGGCCTCATGAGAACAGACAGGAAAGAAAAGCTACTTAAGGGAAGTGGGAGTGAGTCCGGTAGGAGTCAGTGCAGAAAGTGCAGTGTAGCAGGGTTGAATTCATCAGTAAGTTCATGCAGTTCCCTGCAGGTCCGTAGGGGCAGTTAAAGCCAGAGAATAAGAAGGAGCCTGAATATTAGAACACATTGCCAGAGTTAGTTTGAGGCCAAGCAGAGCAATTCAGCAAAAAGCTAGGAGAAACCAAATTGAATCAGTCATCTTGGAAAGGAGTTTGAGTAAGAACAGCTGAGTTCAACCAGCCAACAGAGTTCAAGAAGAACTTTCTTAGAGAGGGTGAGCTTATTCAGCAGTAAGCCTCCAAGATGACAATTACATCTAGCAGACAGAAGATACTATTACAGGAACCAATTCCAATCCCACAAAGCGGCTCTCTGACATTCACCTGTGCTCACATCATGTACATGACCAGGTACATACACATAATAAATTTCAAAATGTGTGTTTATTGGTGAAATAAACTATGGACTTTAATACTTAAAGGTGCCCACATATTTTATCTTTGTTATATTAATGTTAGATATTATTTAAAATTGCAGTTGGGGGACATGAAAAGGATTTTTGTGGAGGCAGAGTCTCTCTCACTATATAGTCAAAGTGGCCTCATCTCATAATTCGCCTGCCTCAGCTTCCTGAATTACACATGTATATCTATAATTCTCAGCCTCTAGAATTATAGATGTATTTCACCAGGTCCAGAAAATGACAGGTATATCTTAATCCACATAAATAGTTAATTGTTATTTCCTTATAGATGATATAGTTGAAATCCTTTATAATTTTTCCAAATTTCATTTTTATTTTAAAAATTAAAATAGGGAGCTGGAGAGATTGCTCAACTGTTAAGAACACCAGCTGCTCTTCCAAAAGACCTGTACCCACATGGTGGCTCACAACTGTCTGTGACTCCAGTTCCACCAAGCAAGCATGTGAAGTAAAGACATACACGCAGCTGAAATATCCATGCACATAAAATAATAGAAATAAAAATTTTAACTGAAACATCTGGCTTGATATTTGAAGCAACAAAGTTTAAATGAATAGACCTGAAGATACTGTGCTACACAAATTTGTTCATTTAAATTCCAGGAATGTTACTTTGTTCATCTAACAATTTTATATTATTGTAATTTAATAGTCTAGTAATTTAAAATCATTCTTAAATGGTTTGGGGGAATTTATGAAATATAACACTGAGTTATAGTGTATGCATATTCACACATAACTGTATGGCACATATGTGTATGCTCAAATAGATTAAAAAGTCTCCCAAGACTCTTTAGTCTTCCAATGATTTCCAAGAAGTCATTCAATAAAGTCAATATCAGAATCTTTCACTGCTTCTCTATCTTCCAGTGCACATTCATTCACATAATGCATATAAATAAAGTAAGCAGTTTCAAGTGTGAGCCAAAGGGTAAGTCTATTTTAACTTCCTCTTCCCAGAATAAGGATTTTAGACATAATTGTTTCTGTGCCTGCCTGGTACCTCATTTTTGGGAGGGGGCAGGGGTTGAGTTTTTTGTTTTTTGTTTTGTTGTTGTTGTTTTGTTTTGTTTTTTTTTACGAGACAAGGTTTCTCTGCATAGCCCTGGCTGTCCTGGAACTCACTTTGTAGACCAGGCTAGCCTCCACGTGCCACCATGCCCGGCCTGGTACCTCATTCATACTCTTGCGCATTCAGCTTCTGAGAATGCTGTATGATATGAGGAGCTCTTGCTTCATGCCCCCTCATGTCCTTCCAGCTGGGTCATATTTCAGAGCTGTGTTCTGTTCAGATGGTGCTGACCCTGTTTGCATGGAGTTCCTATACAATCTATTTTAGGTTTCTCAAACTGTGTGGAGAGGAGAAATGATGCACACTTATAATACTGTATTCCATATTTGCTCATAGAGGGCAAGTTTGTCATATTATAGACTGTAGTAGTTCCTCTAAAACCCAAAACATGCTTGGATAAAATGACATTATATTTTAATGATCTGCCTTTCATCATATGGACGTGATAAATGTTTGAAGAGACAGACAAATTTAAACTGATTTTGGGATGGAGAGATGGCTCTGCTGTGAAGAGGGCCTAAGTTCAGTTCACAGTGCCAGGACCATAGTCTCTCAAACACCTATAACTCCAGTTCCAGGGAACTCAATACACTCTTCTGGTCTCAGCAGGCAGCTGCATACATATGCACATGGACACACACACACACAATTAAAAATAGCCAAGGTAGTGGCACAAACATTTAATCTCAGCTCTCAAGAGGCAGAGGCAGATGGATCTCTGTAAATTCAAGGTCAACCTTGTTTATATAGTGAGTTCCAGGACTGTCAGCACTACACAGCAAGACCCTGTATTAAAATATATGTAATAAAATAAAAATAAATCTTTTTATTTTTAACAAAATTAACTGGACATTATGCAATGTACAAAAGTATAGAGATGTCACATGGGTGTTCTTGAGGCCCCACCCACTCACTGCTGTCTTATTGATGGAACCTCCCCATACACCAGTGCAGTTCTGTCCTGCCTGGTAGAGCTCACTGCTCTAGCTTGGTCCAACTCTCAGTGCACTGAACCAGTCCAATGCCATGACCAACAGGATCAAGTCCAAAGAATTCCAGTAGCTTTTCTAGTAGTGCCAGATGGACCCAAGGGAATGTCTCAACAAGAGTGGCTAAAGTGCCCCCGTACGTCTGAATCTCATCAAAGACAACCGCTGGCTCAGGAGTTCATGGATCATGTTTTAGAGAAATTCCAAAATGACTCCCTAGAGCTCCTTGGGAGACGCTTTAGCACTAAGACAGTCCACAACGATATTGTCTACAGGGAATACGTCATCCAGTGAAAGCATATCATTAAAAAATGGGAGGAAAACAAAGGAAGGCAGAGGAAGAAGGTCTAGATTCAATTTCCAAAAATCATAGGCACTTGGCTTTCATAAACCCCATCCTATCTGTGTTTATCTCATTTACTACACACACACACACACACACACACACACATCCTGCATGTGGTAGTCAAAGGCAATTTATTACATTTTTATGGTAGATTTTATTTAAAATTATATACTGCAATGTTAACATATTTTATTTATTCTCATAAGTATGCATCAATGTTAAAAATTATCCATTTCTTTCTAAAACTGATCAGAATAATACTTTCTATTTATAAATTGATTGCTATCACTCTAAATAGTGTTTATTCCCAAAGCAATTCTTAGGAGCCGGTTCTCTCCTGCCACCTTGTGGGATAGAGGGACTAAAATCAAGTATGCAGGCCCTGCCCAAGTGCCTCTCTCCCCTAAGCCATCTCACCAGCCCACAAAAAAAAAAAAAAAAAAATTAATTATATTTTTACAACTTTGTTAATATATATTGTGTTTATGACAACACCATCCTTGAATAAAACATCCATTGCTTTCTTCTGACTAAGAAGAAAATAAAATATTTTGCTAGGCTTGGGAACACAAACCTTTAATCTTAGCACATAGGAAACACCAGCAGGCAGATCTTTATGAGTTCCAAGTCAGCTTGGTGTGCATAGCAAGTTCTAGACCAGCTAAGACTACATCGTTAGACTCTGTCTCAAATAGATAGATAGATAGATAGATAGATAGATAGATAGATAGATAGATAGATAGATAGATAGATAAAACATTTCATGGGCCTGTAAAATGGTTGCAGACTCTACATACGATGCCTACATGCCTACATGCATTAGTCATCCCAGAGAAATACCAAGAAAGCAAATAAAAAGACCACTAAACAGAGTGGTCTCCTGAGGCCAAGTTCTTGTTCATCCTGGTGCCTCTGCAGACACATTCTTATTGCCGAGTACAATAAATAAATAATGCCAAGCAATGTGCTAGGAATTCGAAGATAGGTTAAGGAGTCCCCTACTGTGCACTCTGGGTGCTACTGTCACTGGGGCTACATTTATTAGAACATTTTTAGTTATGGGGCAAAAACATGAAACTACTAAATCCAGTACCAGATTTAGTATCTCTCTCTTATAATCCAAATATCCGGAAGATTAAGCTAGGAGGATCACAAGTTCAAGGCCAGCATGAGCAAGTTAGTGAGCCTGTGTTGTGTTTTGTTTTGTTCTTTAAGGTTTACGTATTTTATTTTGTGCGTGTTTTGCCTACATATGTGTCTGTACCACATGTGTGGTTGGTATGCAGGGAGCTCATAGGAGAGCATTGGATCCCTTGTAGCTGGAGTTAGAGATGGTGGTAAATCATCATGTGTGTGCTGAGAATCGAACCCAGGACCTCTGCAATAGCAACAAGTGCTCCTAACCACTGAACCATCCTTCCATCCTCTGAAAACATATTTTAAAATTAAAAACTTTTTTTTTTTTGAGAGACAGGTCGATGGTAAAATGGTTGCCTGGCATATGTAAGACCTAGTTTCAATCACCAGGATAAAAACAACAAAACTAAGGGTTAAATAAGCATATTGTTTAGTGCCTATGAGTTCAAATGTTCATAGTATGAGTCAGTTTCCTGCATGAGTAAATTAAGCAGCCAAGCAATCCTAACAAAACAAGGAACGTGGAGTTCGAGTGTGCCTGACCAGCTTTGGATCATTCTCTGACTGTCTGTTCATTCCACTCACGGCATATCTTCACAACAAATAACATGGTTAGCTCCACTGTTGTAACTTGTCTCTGGTCTTTGGCTTTCTATGCAAGTTTTCTTCTTAAGTCCTTAAAGTGGCCCCAAATGTATTAGATTCATTTAGGAGATAAAATGTCAGAGAGTTCATTTAAAAAAAAAAAAAGTCTGCAAGTCTCAGTGACTCATTAGATGTGGGATTCAAGTCAGTGATGTGAGTTAGTCGCAACTTGACTGTGACAGTTGAGGCTTGGTAAATCTTGGCTGTTGAGCAGAGCTATCTGTACAGAGGTGAACTTGACATGTCCCCATGATCATTCTAACTTACCTGAAATTAACTTCTAACTTACTTGAAACATTCATGTAAATAAAAAGAAATGTCAAGATCCACATGGCTTAAGACCCAGATCCCTGACTGGGCTGTTGAATGAAAAAGGAACAGACACACAGACAGAAGAATGAAGACAAGACAGACAAACAGACACATGTGTAGTGAAGCTGGGATCAAGTGGGATGCTCTAACTGATACCTCCCCAGTCTGGAACCCTCACAGTGTTCATTAGGTACACCACGGGAGGCTTGGCTAGTTTGGGGAGAAAGTCTCCTTAGGTGAGCAGCCTCAGGATGTAAACATCCTAGAGCAGGAAGCTGCAGTTGCACACACTGATCAATTGTCCATAAACACTCATATTCAGATTCCCCAGGAAAGCTTTGCCATTCCTCTTGAGCCTGGCCCATATGGGTAACAGCTTTGTCAACTTGGCCTTAGAGTCCTGGACGTGGCTGTGCCCATGTGTCAAAATAGACTCATTTAGGACTCTTCTCTCCCCAAGCAAAGGAGTAATTCAACAAGAGTCAGCAACTAGAAAAGGAAGTCAGGTTGGCATGAAGACTGCTGAAGGCTTCAAGAGGCTTTCCCTGTAATGGCCACCCCTGATGGAAGATAGCACTTAACTCCAAACTGTATTACAAGGTGGGCATGGTGCCACTCAGGAGTCTATGCAGGAGAACTGAGAACTCAAGGTCAGGCTGGACTACGTAGGGAAGCCCTGACTCTCAAGTATAACAACTTCTGCTACAAAGGCAAGTTTCATGTGAACTCCATAAAGGCCTCATCCTTTTCAGGAAGGGGGCTTTTCCAGACAGGGTCTTGTAGGCTCTCGTGCCCTTTAACTCAGTAATTTTCTTGCCTTAACCTCCCAAGAAGCCACAAATATCAAAAGAACAGTATTTTTTTTCCAGTACTAGGGATTGAATCTAGCACCTCATGCTGAGCAAATGATCTTCCAGTGTGCTATCCTCACCCCAAGTTGAGCAGTCTTTTTTTTTTTTTTAATTCTCATAACAGACCTGGTAAAGAAAATTGGCAATTGCCAGCCATGAAGCCCAGATGTCTTTGAATATGAAAGCTATGCTCCCATGGCAGCTGGCCACCTACCTGTTTAAAACATGTTTGTTAAAACAATCCACAGGAAAAAGCCAAGGCTTAAAAGAACACAAAACAAGGACAAATAATGACTGGGCTGAGGAGAGATTGGGGAAGTCCTAGATGACTCAGCCCAGTGTACCCTGCTATATATAGTAGGCCTCCTCCAACATACCCCAGGAGGAGAAGCAACTGCCACGGACGGGAATCATAGTAAGAGATTCTGACCTCAGGATAAAGGAAATGCTTCAGTCACTGCCTAGTGTGCTTACTATTGCTGTGATAAACACTGTGACCAAAAGCCATCTAAGGAGGAAAGGGTTTACTATGTTGTTGAAGAAACACAAGCGCACGCATGCACACACCACACACACACACTAACTAAGCAGAAACCACACCCAAACACCTGTTTTCACAGAGAAACCCTCTACTAATCGAGGAAGAAAAGTTAAAGTAGCTGCTTTCTACCCCAGGCAGAAAAACAGCAACAAACGACCTTGAAGATGTCGTTTTTTAAGAAGAGAAAAAGGGGAGGTCTGTGTTAGAAGGGGCTAGGATTCAGTGGTGTATCTTGATTGGGCATGTCAATTAGGTGAGCCAAAGAGGGGCTTTTGATTGCTGGACTCCAATACTTTGACAGCTGGACTTTGCTCTGCAGTCTCAGGAGGAGGAAGTGACCAAATAAAGGCATATACCTTGGTGACTAGCTTTAGGGATGTAATCTAACAGCTTTTAGCAAGGCAGAGGTGATGCAAAAGAAGGTCAAGGTCTGCCAGAGCCATGTTTGCCAGGCCTGGGCTGTCTAGAGTACCTTCAATTATAGCTTGCAGGTCACCATATTAAACAACCCAGGACTAATTACCCAGAGGTGACATTGCCCACGCTAAGATAGGTCCTCCCACATCAATCATTAATCAAGAAAGTGACCCCACTGACCTGCCTGGAGGTCAATCTCAATTGAGGTTCTCTCTTTCCAGAAGATTTTACCTGGGTCAGATTGACAGAAAACTAACCACTGCTGTCAGTTACGTTGTCTGAAAAGAGAGTAGATGGGAGGAACATAGTGAGCTCCTGGACCCAGGGTTTCTCAAACACAAACCAGCTAAAAATAGACAAGACTGAACAAGACACTCTAGTGGACTCAATGACCTTGACGGGTCTTCAGGACTGAGGTTATGAGTCCTCTACTTACAAGAAAGAAAAGCCCCAAGGATTTCCTGTATTTACTCAGAGGAGAAATTCCTCACCATGAGCGCATGTATTCTTTATTGCTGTAGAAGAAATATCCCATCAAAAAACAGGCTCAGTCACCTAACTTATTATCTTTACATGCTCTATGATCTGTCTGACATCTCTCGTAGGCTCTGTGGCAGGATGAAAAATGTTCTCTCTGGCTGGGTTGTTACACTTACTCGGCAGTTAGATTGCTTAAGGACATTAATGAATCTAGCAGAAGAGTTCACCAATCTTTCTTGAACTTCGCTATTTCAGCTGAATCATGCTGCACCAGCAAATACATCTCCATTTCTGGCCTAAAGAGCAGAGAGCCAACCTCTGAAATTTAGTGGTCCATCGGTGTGTGTCCACCTGCTTACAGCAGCTGTGTCTGTCTGTGCTGCACTGTGGGGCAGCTGGTGCTTGGCCTGTGCTTCTCTGCCTTTGCATCTATAACCTCATTAGCAATTACTGTAGCCGTGACAATTGAGAGCATAATGTAACCAAGTGGCCTATTAAGAAACAGAGCTAATTTTGTTTTCACTTGATTCAATTATTTGCTACTGTAGACCAATTAGGAAGAAATGAAAACTAACATTCTACCTTCTTGGAAGTTCACCAAGTCTTTGGGTTTCTAGAAATTTCTGGAAATTAAGAACCTAGACCTTTTGGGTACAAAATATTCTTCTAAGGCCTTCCTTTTGTTTTGAGTTAAAAGAGAGAAATCAGGTGGATTCCTGGGGATTTGAAAAGTCAAGGCTTTATTTTTCCTGTCCCTTTGAGGTGGCAGATTTCTGAAAGTAAAAGCAGAAACCTGGTGTGGTGTGGTGTGGTGTGGTGTGGTGTGGTGTGGTGTGGTGTGGTGTGGTGTGGTGTGGTGTGAATGCTAAGGTTTGGGAGCCTGCAGGAGGAGCCTCCAATTCCCCCCTGTGCCCCAGACCAACAAAGTCAAGTGAATCAACTGCTCCATTTCTGGAAAATCAAACCAAGCTGACTGAGCTGTGGAATGTTGGATGAAGCAGCAGCTAGGACACTGGTACCCCAATAGTGCCACCATGTGGTCAGAAGGAGCACCAGCAGCACAAAAACAATGAGTGGAACCTCCTCCAGTGCAGTTGTCAGTCTGGCAGAGTGGGGTGAGGTAGCAACCACGACCAGGTCATAGACCACTGAGGGCTGGGCAAGTAGTGCTCTGGACCCTGAAACAGGTGTGCCTTGCTGAGTTTTCTAGGAGATGAGATTTAGATCACGTAGCTCAACACGACAACACAGTTTCAGTACAATGAGAGCTCTTGGGGCTGGACCCTGAGCCCACATGCTTGTGTTTTCATGCAGTTCATAAGCATAGCTTGAAGGGAATTTCTGTATAAAACATTTGGTGCAACAGCATTCTCATAGTGACCTGTCACATGAGGTGAGGTGTGATCTCCCACTTGTGACATCATTTCAGTGCTCGGAGTTTTTAACCAGAGACCATCTTGCATGAGGACACCCAGCAAGAGACAGAAGGAACCAACTCACAAGAGGTCTTCAGGGACAGTGGGAAGCTTTAGCTCTATTGTGAAGGTGATAAGAGACAATAAGGGGGTGAATCGGGAGACTGGCATGATCAGACAGGCAGTCTAACCCTGGTCCCGTGAAAGACTGCCTAAAAGGGCTACAGATAAGAATGTGAAAGGGGAGTCACGTCCATGATCATTGCTTCCTTGTGTGAGGGAGGGACAGAATCGTTTATCCAACCAGAAAGCTTAACTTTAATTCTGAATCATACTCCACAGGGCCTGCCACATAGTAGGCACTCAATAGATGACTGTTGGCTTTGAATGGAGCTTATTCAAAAGCTATAAAAGAATATAGGAGCTGGAGAGATGGTTCAGCAGTTAAGGACATTCATTGCTCTTGCAGAGGACCTGGGTTCAGTTCCCAGCACCCAGATGGTGGCTCACAACCATCTGTCACTCAGCTCCAGACGATCCGGTGCGCTCTTCTGGCTTCTGTGGGCACTAGGCATACATGTGGTGCACATACATACATGCAGGCAGGACACATAAAATAAACCTAAAAAGAATGTTTTAAATTAGAAAATAAAGGGCCAAGGATGGCCCCATGGGTAGGAATGTGTGTGTGTGCATAAGCCTGGTGATCTGAGTTCAGTTCCCACAGCGGGAAAAGAGAACAACCAGGAAAAGGTGTCCTGTAACCTCCACACATATGCAGTGATACAATGCTTGTGTTCGTTTGTTTAATATGATAAAAACAAACTTCCAGAGTCACTGGGCAACTTCTGTCCCTTAAATGACATAAGAGAGCAGGTTGTCTCCCAATCACATGCGCATTATCTGTGTGTGCCATCTGGCCCAGAAGTACCCGCTGGTGTCTCAGCCATTCCTCAGATCTAGTCACAGCACCCATAGCAGCTCCACCAGATGTGTAGGCCAGCTGCAATCTGTACGCCCGTAGAAAGACATCATGAGCAACCAGCTGTACTTCTGTCCTACCTGGCCAAGGAGTGAGAAGCTTGGCTGACTTCAAGCAACTGGGCTTACACGCAGACCCCTTTCCTAAGAAGGTAGTAGCTAATCCACCCCCCACCCCCACCCCCGTGCCCACTGGTATTTATGATGATTGTGCTTGTGCTGGATACGGAAGTGGCCACAAATGGTGGTGAACATCAAACATTCCAGAATATTTGAAGTTCATGAGACTGACATGATGTATCCCCTCAACAAGGAATTAACACTGCAGTTTCTCTATTATGCATCAAGTGGGAAATTAATTCTGCATGCTATACTACTGAGAGGATTGGTTTTTAAATTTTTAAACTGGGTGCTGGCTTTTGGCCTGAAATGAGGCAGATTGTGGCAGCAGGCATAGCATCCATCTGTCTACCCAGGGATCTGCTTTCTCCAACTAAGTCTAACCTCCTTCTTTTCTCTGTCTCCCAATAAGACTGACATACTATGGATAAATCAAGGGCATACTCCATTTATTAGATCACAAGCCATTCTAACACACACACACACACACACAGAGAGAGAGAGAGAGAGAGAGAGAGAGAGAGAGAGAGAGAGAGAGAGAAAGCTAGCAAGTTCCCAACAATGAGCCTTCAGGGAACCTTTCAGATTCAAACCCTAACAAGATCTAAAAAACATGTAGGTCCTATTTTTTTATTTTATTTTATGCATTGACATGAAGACACAAAGTCGGTTCGTCACACTCATTGTGAGAGATGCTCGATTCTAGGAGGCCTGGATTCTCTCAACCTATCAGATTACTCATTTGGTTTTGAAAACAATGAGTGCTTTGTGTGCTTTGTTTTGTTTTGTTGGCAGAAGGAAAGTAGACCAAGGGCTGTTTTTGGATTGCTTTTTAACTGCACCCCAACCCAATAGTGTGAGCTGTCTGTGAGTGTCAGACACCAGAAGTAGGAAGAGTGCATTAGCTGACATTAACTTGGGCGTTTTCATCAAAGAACTGCATACTGCCCCGCCCCAGGCCGGCCCCAAAGTTGTACTTATGTGTCCCCAAGAGGAATGTGTTTAAGCAGTAAGTGGCCAATATTTCTCCGTGCCCAATGGAGGACCCAGGATTCAGTGAAAAGTGAGAACGTTTGTCATTCAGCCCATTCCTTCCCCAAGCCATGCTCATTCTTCCCCTTTCTCATTGAGTCTGGGTTAAAGAAAATTACTTTTATTGGTGGTAAACCTAAATTAGGCTGAAAGCTCCTCTTTCAGAGGACACAGGGTTCAGACTGGAAAGCCAGGAAGGAAGCATTGGAGCTGGGCAGTGGATGCAGGATTCTCTCCTTATTTGGATGTAAGTGCTGCACTCTATAAGTACTTATTTTGGGACAAGGCTTAAGCACGGAATGGGGCAGGCAGCCCCAACGATCAGGCTGCGCTCTCTATTTGAAGCACGGGTCTCTCAGGATCTTCCTTGGTAGGTTGAGGAGGTTCTGGCTCCAGGGCAGTCTGGAGCTCGGACTCCATTTCAGGCTGAGCTGCAGGCTGGCCTTCTGATGGGCCTTCAGAGCTCCGGACAGGCCCTACGCGTGGCGGCTTGACTGGTGTGGGCTGTGCTGCTTTACGACTGGAAAGAGCCCTTTTCAGGCTTTGAACTTTCTGTAAGCCAGTGCGGCGCAGCCGCTGAGCCCTGGACTCCACTGGCTCCTCGTCAGAACTCTCTTCAACTTCATCCTCTGGCTGCTCTGGGCCCAGCACCACCTGGTCCTCTGGGCCCAAGAGCTCTGGGGCTTTCTGGAAGGCGCGGGCTGGGATTTCAGTCTCCTCCTAAATGTGATGACACAACTTTTGATTCTCTGATTTGGCCCTGGCACTTAGCCAGGACCAGCCTGAAACTCTCTTTCCCGCCCGCCCGCCGTTACACCAAGGAAAGCTACTCCACCCTTTGCATCTGCACTAGGAATTGGGGCCAAAAGAGAGGAATGGGAAGATGGGGGGTGGGGAGGACGGAGGAGCAGAGGGATGAGCAAAGAGGGGGAGAGTGGACCTTGCAAGTTTGCAAAGTGGATGAAACCGTGTAGAGTATAACAGCTGTATGGGCGCTTGGAGGAGGCAGAGTTAACACCTAACAGTTAGTTCCATGTGGGTGGGACTGACCAAATCCGCAGACTGGCCTGAGTTAGGGAGGGCGTGGGTTGGCCAGGCTGGGAGTGAGAGGGGGCATAAGGCCGCGTTGTGAGAAAGTGGGTGCGGCTCTGAGAGTCTTCCACAACTGAGGGCAGCACGCTGGGTCAGGAATGTGGAGATGGGACGGGTGGGTGGCAGGAGTCCTTCCCTCGGTGGTAACCTAGAGGTGAGGGTTGGGGGCGGGGGAGGGATGCCTGAGGTCACTGACCTTGAAGAGCAGGACGTGCAGCTTCCCGCGCGCCACCAGCAGCCCATGGTTGGCCTCCAACCGCTGCACCTGAGCGGCGCGACGCACGGCCCGCTCCTGGGCTGCGTCGGCGTGCGAGCCCACGCGCTCCGCCTTGGCCAGCAGCTGCGTCAGTGTGTTGCTGGTGGTGTCGTGGCTGCGACTCAGCGCGCCCAGGCCACTCTGGATGCGGCGCACGGAGCCGGCCAGGCCGCCCTGCCTCTCAGCCAGGCCGCCCTGCCGCTCCCGCAGCGCCTCCAGCATGGTGGCCAATTTCTCCAGCAAGGTCACCACGGTGACTGCGTGCACCGGACCCCCAGCCGGCGTCTCGGGCACAGGTCCGGGCTCCAGTGCGCTCTCCCCCATGATCCCTGACCACCGGGCCTGCTCTCCCTGAGACCGATGGCTGCGATCTGGGCTGGGGCTGCCTTTCCCCGCCTCCTCCCCCAGTTCAGGCCGTGACTCAGCCGGGCGGGAGTTGGCATCTTCCGCGGTGGGAAAAGGAGGAGGCCAAGCAAGGGGGCGGAATGTCCAAAGGGGGCTCTTTCGAAGGCTCCGCCCCGGGATCTGCGAGGAAGACAGTGCTGCCCAGAGGCACCTCTTTTCTGAGTTTGTGCTCCTTTTCCCCCCATCTTCCTGGTGGGCTTCTTTCAGGCCTGTGTTCTTCACAGCAAAGGGCAAACCACTGAAAATTTCATTTATCTATCTAGTGATCAGAGAAGGGGGTGGGGGTGGAAAGCAGGGGTGTTAAAGGCATAGCCTAAGCCGTCAAAGCTGCTGAGCCCCAACGCTGGGCGCTGGGCGGAGGCCTCTAAAGTTTGGAATGTTCTGCCTCAGACCCAGGACTGCCTAGGCCCAAGGCAGGGCTTTGTGTCTAGGCAGGCTGGGCGGGGCATCCTCTGATATTTTCCATGTTTAGCCTCTGGCTTCGTTTATTGCTATTTCTTCCTACTGGACTGCGTTGTTCTTCTTTGGATTCCTGAAGGATAGCTCAATCATGAGTTAGAATAAGTACTGCTTTGTCCGTTTTAATGGTTGTGGTTCCTGCCTAATGCCTTCAATCCCGTCTCCGAAATTGGTGAGTGTGAGGATTTGAAATGCTGCAGTAGCCAGATATGGTGGTACATATTGAGGTAGGCAAATCACCAATTGGAGACCATGATGAAATACATAGTGAGTTTTAGAGTGGAAAATCACTACATAAAGGTTGATTCCTGAGTTCTGGTTGTGAAAAGTTTGTTTTTATGTTAGAGTTTGATTTGCTCATCTTGGACCCGATATTAGCAGAGCCATCTGAGCCTGACAAAAGAACACAAAGAGTTTGAGCAGGGTTTCATGTAGTTCAAGGAGGCCCTGAACTCACTGCTCAGCCAAGGATGATCTTGAATGTCTGTTCTTGCTTCTGCCACCCAACGGCTGAGATAATAGTTGTGTGCCACCAAGCTTACTTTATGCCGGTGCTGGAAATCCAACTCAGGGTCCTATGCACGCTGGTCAACAACTTCAACGGAGCTACATCTCCGACCCTGTTTCAGTGTTTTTGAGATAGGGACTCATAGTGTAACCCAGGTCTCAAACTCAAAATCTTCCTGTCTCAGACACCTGAGTGTTGAAGTTATATGTGTTCATTGACTGCCCCATTAGTTGGCTGAAAAGGCACAGCGTTAAGGATCAAACCCAAACCCTCAAACATGCTAGACAAATATTCTGCCACTAAGCCATACCCCAGCCCAACAACTTGGAAATCTTTTAGATTTTATTTATTTATTTATTTATTTATTTATTTATGTATAAATGTGTGTGCATGAATGTGTGCATGTGCATATGCAAAGACCTATGGATATCAGAAGGTGTCAGATCCCCTCAAACTGTGGTTATTGGCCACTCTGAGGTATCCAATGTGGGTGCTAAAAATAGGATTCCTGTCCTATGTAAGAGCCTCAAGAACTCTTATTGGCTGAGCTATCTCTCCAGCTTAGACACACAATTGTCTTGGGTCGTCCAAAAGACTACATACATGAATAAGGTTGAGAAAAGCTTTAGTGACCAATTCTACCCAACCAGACATCATGGTCCGTTCTAGCTGTAGATGTTCAAAGATGTGAGGCCTATCACCATCCATCACAAAGTTCGTGGCTGGCACTCTTAAAACCACAGTCAGGTTAAAATGAACTTGGTTATACACCTGTAATCCTGGAACTAAGAATGGCACATCTGAAAGATTAAGACTCTCCCTGGTTACACAGGGAGATGGAAATGGCATAGCAAGTATAAGTAATGGAGGTTTTACATGGCACAGACATTCAAAGGGAAACTGTTATATGCTTAAGTTAATGAAGACTGGAGAGCTACACAGAAATGGGGTTAGACAAAGGGGTGTGGTCTGACTAAAGTAGATGAGAGGGGACCCAGCAAGGTCTGTCTGCCCAAGTTCTTTGTCAACTCTCTGTACAGCCATTCTCCTAGGTAAGGAGCAGAGTTCCCCTACAAGATAATTGAAGAAAAAGAGTGATTTTTCTAATTTCTTATGTTTTTTTTAGCATTTTTACAAATATTTAGTGTATGGGTGTGGGTATGTGCATATGAGTGCAGGTGCCCACAGAGCCAACAGCATTAGCTCCTATTGGAGGTGAAGTTACAGGTGGTTGTGAGCAACCCTGTATGGGTTCTGGCATAGAACCTGGGTCCCCTGGAAGAACAACAAATACTCTTAACTACTGAGTCATCTTCCCAACCCCTAATTGCTGTGATTTACTTTTAAAAAGAATTGTGGTAGAAGCAGGCGGGTCTTTGTAACGGGAGGTTCTGATACTAAGCTCTAGTTTCCTAATTGGTTCTTCATTTGTCAATAAAGAAGGCCAGGGCCCAATTGCTGGGCAGAAGGTACAAGTGGGACTTCCAGGTCCCAGGAGGAAAAGGCAGACACAAGGAAGGAGAGGGGCTTTTTTAGCTATGCTTTGGAGGTTTGGATGTAAGAGGACACTGCAATCATGAAGGCCTCAGGGAGAACTAGGGCCTATGGCCTTCTCTACAGGCAGATGGCCAAGGAGATTAGTGGGGTACAAGCAACTAAGTTCAGGGTAGGAGAAGAAATGGAGATATAAGTTGGAAAGGGCATGCCTTTCCAGGCAGGAGAAATCTGTGCCCAGCAATTGTGCCTAGCTAGCAAGTTCCAAAATAATAAAATGCAAAGGTGGTAGGAAAGAAAAGTCTGGTCAGTGCTGGTGGTGCTGATTGGGTGGAACAAAGGGGAGCCAGGAGGGGCCAGAGCCTGGGCAGCAGCTCCCAGGCAAAGGCAGTAGCTGTAGTGTGCTTTTAAAATTACAAGCAACAGGTCTCTGTGAGTTCAAGGTCTGGTCTACATAGTGAATTCCAGGACACCCAGGGCTACAGGGAAACCCTGTCTCAAAAAAAGGAGGGGGAAGGGGGAAGAAATCGAATTGTGGCTTCTGTGAATTGCTCTGGGAAACAGCTGGCAGGAGACCAAAGGCCATGAGAAGATCAGTGAGGACATCCATTCTCCTTCAGGTCAAATGCATTGAAATACAGTGCTTTGTGGCATCATTTTCTGAGTCCCAACATGACCCTTTGGCCATATAAATAAGAAAAAAAGAAAAACAAATTGAGGTATCTGTACATTTCTCCTTCTCTCACCATGGTGATTTATAGGCATAGGCAAGCAGCCAGGGACATCCCCCCCCCCTACACAAAAAAATACTCTGTATTTTCAACTAAGACAAATGCTTCTGCAACTAAGAGTCATACTCCCTTTGAGTAGAGAGTCAAGCTTGCTGCTAGATTAGTGTTTCACTAGTAGGCTCTGGGTTGTTCATAAACTGGAATTCTTTGTCTCACATACCAATACATGCTTAACGTTTCTGATCATCAGATGGAACAAAATCTTAGGGAAAATGCAAGATATCTAAATGAGTACTTTATACAAGAAGCAGCCTTTGGGGCTGGAGAGTTGGCTTGGAACTTAAGAGCACTTGTTGCTGTTGCAAATGACCCAGGTTCAATCCTCAGCACTGACAGGGTAGCTCACAACAATCTGTAACTGCAGACACAGGGAAGCTGAGGCCTTCTTCTGACTACCATGGGCACAAGACACACATACACACATCCAGGCAAAGCACCAATGTATATCAAAGAACAAAACAAATTTCAGAAGAAAATTCAAGAAATGTCCTCGGTCCTACACATCAATTTCAGACAGCCAGAGCTAGCTAATCATTCTTCAGGGACTTAACCCTTGGGTTGGTTGTCATAGTGGAAGCCACCAAACCTGAACTGAAACTAAGGGCCAAAATGAACTTTTTGCCTTCCTTAGGTGTTTGGTCACAGCAAAGGATAGCTAATACAGACACCGTTGCCTGTATATTTGCCAGTGACAAAGATTTTCCCTTTTATCTTGGCTACGTTTCTCATGCTGTGACAGAACACCATAATCAAGGCAACTTATAGAAGAAAGCACTTAATGTGAGGTCTACAGCTCCAGAAAGTTAGAGTCTATGATCGACATCATGGGGAGCAGGAAAAAGGCAGGCAGGCATGGTCTAGAACAGTAACACAGAACTTACATCTTGATCCACAAGCATGAGGCAGAAAGAACCAACTGGGAATTGTGTGGACTTTTTGAAACCTCAAAGCCTTACTCTCAGTGACACATACCTCCTCCAACAGAGCCACACCTCCTAGTCCTACCCAAATAGTTCCACCCACTGGGGACCAAGCATTCATATATATATAAGTGTATGGGGTCCATTTCTATTCAAACCATAAGACGTTGGTCTTATGAACCAAATACTGTTGCTGCTGTTGTTGTTACTGCTGCTATTGTTCCTTTTCATTTCACTGATGCACTTTCAAGTGCCTGTGGTAGAGTCCTGCTAGGTATAGGGAAATACAAGCTTTATTTTATCTTGAATACTGCTGGTCATTTTTGTTTTTCTCATTGGAGCATCTCTTATGTTTTCTGTTTAAAAAATGAGATGATAGGTTTCTGCACTAAGTTAACAGCTTGCCTTTCAAGTCCTCTCCTATTTGCCATACATCTTGAGAATTATCTGCTCTGGAGTTGTAGAACAGACACAAACTCAAGTTTGGCTAAAAGATCAAGAGACCATGCCCATTCCCGTGCATCTATCTCTCCCAGAGAGAGTAGACCAGAGACCCAGAACACCCAGTTCATGGAAGGAAAGCCCCAGCCACTGTTTGATAGACAGCTGACTTCCTACTGTGGAATGATTTGAGAATTGTTACTATTCTTTTACTGGGAACTCCAGTAAGAGTTTCCAGGGACCTGAGCTAAAGCAGACTTGTTGCCAGCCTACAAATTGAAAGGGGTGATTCATGCCATATGCTAAGCAAGCATCTGGGGGGTAGGCGTGTTATTTAGACCACGGTTTCACTCTCAGTTGTGAAATGATATCGGAGGTGTTTGGTGGTTATTTTAAACTGCTCTAACAGTGGAAATGAAACAAGTGGAGATACGACTCTAACTAAACTTTCCTCTGCTCCATCACAATGTCTGAATATGTAATTTTGCTGGTCAGTGATGTAAATGTTCTTTATTCTTTCCCATACTAAATATCACACTTTTTAAAAGAGAAGTATTTCATTGTCCTATAAAATAAAATGACTAATGTTGTTTTATTTGTTTGCTAAAAGAAAAAAAATGACATGGAATGAGTGTCAGTGGACAGGTACTTCCTTCCAGCCTTTGTCCTGTGCATCCTGTCTACGGAAGGGGTAAGGCCATGCCACACAATAAGGGGCTCAGTGCCCCTCGAAGTTTAAATACCCATGAGTTTGGGAAATCAGGAAAAAGGAATTTTCACTGGTTCCAGGATTTAAACCAGGAACTAAATCAAATGGATAAACCCTGGGGTGTTATACTGTGACTGAGAGACCCAGGAATGTCTTCAATGGCAAGAATCAGGCACATTGCTCACTCAAAAGACTGGTGGTTTGTTCTTTCTTTTTTTCCAATATTTATAGACTGAATATTACCTCTTAGAGAGATATGCATGAGTCCTAACCCTCAATACCTGTGAGTGTGACCTTATTTGGATTCTGGGCATTTGCAGATAAAGTTAATGCTCTTGAGATGAGATCACCTTGAACTAATGTAGGCCCCTAGACTGCTGTCTTTATAAGGGAAGATGCAGGGGCTCAGACAAGAAGAAGATGTGAAGGCTGAGGCAGATACTCAGCATCAGCCACAATGGTCGGTACTACACATTAGGAGGTTCAGGCAGGCACAAGCCAAGGCCTGACAGCCAGTGCCACCACACATTATGAGAAGCACATGATATATATATATATATATATATATATATATATATATATATATATATATATATACATTGTCCTGCTCAGCTTTCTGGGGCATCTGATGCTGCTGACACTGATTCTGTACATCTGCCCTCCAGGACTATGAAAAGAATGATTTGGGGAAATGTTTTAATGATTCTTTCCTTTTCATCTTTCTTTTTTCTTCCTTTCTTTTATTATTTTATTTATATTTTTAATTACTATTTTTTAGAAAGAGTCTCATGGGGTCAAGACTAGCTTTGGCCTTAAATTTTCTGTGTAGATCTTCTGATCTTCTTGAATAGTGGAATTATAGCTGTGCACCAACATGCTCAGTTCCCCACTATTCCCCACTATCCCCCACTATCCCCTCCCCCCATACTGAGGAAGAAACCCATGACCTAGAGAATTCTGGAAAGCATTCTGCCATGGAAATACATTCCTAACCCCACATTTCTGTTGTTCTAAGTCAGGTACATTTACAATAGCTGGATACAGCAGTCTTAGGAAACTAATAGACATAGAGGCAGCCCCTAAAAGCACCAGGGCATGAAAAAAAACACATTGTAACAGCAGGTAATCAGTTTGGAGGGAGGAGTGTTGATCACTGTGGTCATTTGGGTTTGCTTTGCTTTCAGAAATGGCTTCTTTTCCATCTTGCTTAAGTGTCTGCAGGGCAGCTTCCTATCGTGAAGTAGTGTCCCTATGCACTGGCCTGAGCAGGCAAAACTGCAGACCTAGCTTCTGTGGCTGGGAACTTCTGGAAGTAGGTGTCCTTGCTTTCCTTGGGGAGAGGTCCTGTTCCATCTGGAAATCAAGATTGTTGGTACTACCTACCTGAATCCCCACTGTAGAGTCTAAAAGCATTCTTCTCCTTGAGTTGTAGGGCAACGAGGGTTCTAGACATTTTTTTGTGTGTGTAAGAGTTTCCCTTTAGGGGCTGGTGAGATGGCTCAGTGGGTAAGAGCACCCGACTGCTCTTCCGAAGGTCCAGAGTTCAAATCCCAGCAACCACATGGTGGCTCACAACCATCCACAACGAGATCTGGCGCCCTCTTCTGGAGTGTCTGAGGACAGCTACAGTGTACTTACATATAACAAATAAATAAATCTTTAAAAAAAAAAAGAGTTTCCCTTTAAGAATGGGAATGGGTGGGTAGGGAAGTGGGGGGGGGGTATGGGGGACTTTTGGGATAGTACTGGAAATGTAATTGAGGAAAATACGTAATAAAAATAAATAAATTATATCAAGAAAATTTTAAAAAAAAGAGTTTCCCTTTAAGTTACTATAGGAATCCATAGCAAAGTTTAGATCCCTCCCTGGGTAGTAAAAGAAGGCAAGGTGGATCATTTACCCAAAGCATACAGTGTGCTTCAGAGTATTGCCTCCCAAAGATGAGTTGTCAGGAGGCCAGAGCTTCAGAAAATATACTTGCTACTAGAACCAGTCACAGGAGTGTAGGAGTTGGGACATTCCATAAAAACAAAAAACCTAAATTCCATTAGTGAATAGACTCTACTGAGCCCTCTTCTATAGAGGAATTCAAAGCATCCTGGCATCAGAGAATTGTGGACAAGATGAGGACTCCCACTTTAGACAAATCACTAAGAAGCATCTGACAAATAGCAGCCCTCCACCTGACATTTCTCAGCTGCACTCTGATTCAAGTATTAACCCTACCACCAGCACTAGTGACAGAGCAGACCAGGAGGGAGCCCCGTGAACTGAGAACAAAGAACTGAAGGCAGGCTTGAACAAGATGCTGTAGGCAGTGGGTCCCAATAAATTAAGACTTAACTAAGGACATTGTGAGCCGCTGGACCACTCTCACTTGTGCTTCCATGTCCTCTGATCCATCCCTCTCAGGAGTCCAGAATTGGCAGGATCCTGGTCAGGCTGTGAGTGAGTTGGGGGGTGAGGTGGGGGGAAGGAAAGGCCTTCTCCAAGCTCTTTTAGGCAAAGGCCTTCTTCGATGATCTTCAATGAAACAGCTCTCGGAGACAATATTAGCTTGTGCATATGCCTCTATTTTGGGTGGGCTTATACATATATACTTTATTAAGGGTGAATCAGATATTATAGTTTTGGGGAAGGGGGTAAGAATATCCAGGGTAGGCAATTTGGCTGAAAAAAAGCTAAGGTACTGAGATGCCTCATTAGCATGGAGAGGCACTCTAGGAATCTCAGGTGCAGAGGGCTACATGAGGTTCCTCAGGTAGGTGTTGTGGGTTCCAGGATCCCCCAGGTAGAGAAGAGTAAGTCTAGATGACAAAGGGAGTCCACCATTTTGCACTGAGCTCAGGGCCTTCCAGTATTGTCAACTTTGACTTTAGCATCAGGGTTTCCTGACACTCACTGTTTCATCTTACCACATTCTCCTGTGTATTGATAACTAGACACAAAGAAGGTTAAGTCATTCACAAGTTACCTAGTATCTATATCTGGGAAGTAATATGACTTATGTAGCTAGCACTAGTTGGGAATAGTAGCACACTTCTGTAATCCTAGTACTTGTGATGCTGAAACACGCAGAGTGCCATGAAAGAGTCTAGCGTGAGCTACATAGTGAAAACCAGGCCAGCCAGGATGTTGAGGAGCACTGTTTCAAGCATACTACGCCTGTTGCCATCTTGAAATCAAAGCAGCTGTGGTTACCCACAGGAGACACTCACAAGATTGGCCCTATTAACATCCCCTCATAGAAATGACTCATGAGGCTCAGAGGACACTTGAGGCTCCTGCCTGAGAATAAATAATTGTTTAATACTTGATTTGAGGGCTACTTTATTTAGCTCCCCATAAGTTGCCCATGTCTGTATAGGTAACCCCAAATAAACTCAAAAAGCTAGATTTGGGTGGAATCGTTTCTTTAGTTTGTCATTGATCTGGGGTGAATAGATGTTTGCTCATGTCTCTCCATGAAAATTCATGCAACATAGAATAACACATGAGTCTATTCAAAAAGCAGAAAACTGAAGTGGTGAGGGAGGGAGGAAGGGAAGGAGGGGAGGAGAGGGGGAAAGAAGGAAGGAAGGAAAGACTGACTCATCTATACTTATATACTATAAAACTTGTACAAAATGGGCTATCAAGATGGCCCCACAGGTAAAGTACTCGGTAAAACTATTGGGTACACAAGCATGACAACTTGAATTTGACCCCATGATGAAAGGAGAAAACCAACTCTCTAAAGTTGTCCTCTTAACTCCACAGACACTCCCTCCCCCCTCTTCTCTCTCTCTCACACACGCATACATCATACATACATGGACACACATACCATACATACATATACACATGCACAACATATCATACATATATGCATACATATACACGCACCACACAAGTAAACTTTCTTGATTTTCAAGACATTGAGGACACCATATATTGTGCTTACGTGGCTCCATCTGAACAGAAAAGCTATAGAGGCAGAAAGACATGATGTCCAGATGGTGCTTTACTTATAAAGGTTACAAAATTGAAATTGTGAATCCCCAAAGAATAGCAACTGCTGTCTGTCTTTAATTTGGGATTTGGACTATCCTGGGGAATCCAGATTAGAGTCCCACCTGCTGAAACTTGGAGGGCCAGGGAAAGCAAACTTGGGTTCTTGTAAGGTTAACCCCAGAAAGACAGAGCAGCTCTGTGGCTGAGATCCCTGGGTAAGTCCAGTGGACTAAGGGAAGACCTATCACTTCTATGCCTCATGGACAGATATCCTATGTTACTGCTGCCTGCCACCAAAATCTCAGATATCACGAACAACAGACAAATGTCCACTTTAACATTGTCCAACACAAAAATAATGCACATAATTTTTAATTTTCTTTTTTGTTGTTTATTTTTGGTTTTTTGAGACAGGGTTTCTCTGTGTAGCACTGGCTGTCCTGGAACTCACTCAGTAGACCAGGCTGGCCTCGAACTCAGAAATTCGCAGCCTCTGCCTCTCAAGTGCTGGGATTAAAGGCGTGTGCCACTACACCCAGCAATTTTTAAATTTCTAGTGTTTAGGTTTAAAAAATAAAAAGAAAGCAAGGAAAGGGTGTCACATGCCTTTAACCCCAACACTTGGGAGGCAGAGGCAGGTGTATCTAAGTTTGAGGCCAGTCTTGGTCTACAGAGAGAATTCCAGGACAGCCAGGGCTACACAAGAAAACCCTGTCTCAAAAATAAACAAATAAATAGAAATAAGTAAGGTTGGACCTAGGAGTGCGTGTCTGCAATCCCAGCACTTGGGAGATGGAGGTAGGAGGATAAGAAGTTCAAAACCACCCTGGGGTACTGTCTCAAAAATACAAGGCAGGTCAGGGAGAAAGGAAAGAAGAAAAGAAAGATAGATGGATGATAGATAGATAGATAGATAGATAGATAGATAGATAGATAGATAGATAGATAGATAGAAGGGAGGTAGAGAGACAAGTGAAATTAATATTAAAATGTTTATTTAACTCAGTATATTCAGAATTTTATTAAATTTTAGATAATCTTACATTTAAAAGTATTAGTTAAGGGGTAAGGCAGTGGTACTCAACCTATGGTTCTCCACCCCTTGGAATCAAAAGCCGTTTCACAAGGGTCACATAATACCATCAAAAAACCACAGAGATTTACATTATGATTCATAACAATAGCAAAATTGCAGTTATGGAGTTGCAACAAAAATAATTCTATGATTGAGGGGTCACCACAACATGAGAAAGTATATTAAAGGGTCACAGCTTTAGGAAGGCTGAGAAGTACTGGGCTAAGGAGATAGCTCTGATAGCAAAGAGAATCTGTGATTCCCCAATATCATGTAAAAATCTAGGTACAGTTGCATGGGCCTATATCCAGGCAGAGAGGAGGTTTCCTGGAGCTTGCTGGCCAGTCTGTCAAGGTAAACTGGTGAGATCCAGGTCCATTGAAACGCTGTCTAAAAGAATGCCTGAAGATGATATCTGATGTCAACTTCTGACCTGTATGCACAGAGAAAAAGAGACAGACACAGACACAGACACACAGACACACAGAAACAGATAGAGACAGAGGCATACAGAAATAGATACAGGACAGAGAGACAAGACAGAGGCAAAGAGTCTATCTGGACTCCTGGTAAAAGAAATCTATATCAATTAACCTAACTAAAGGAATTCTAAGGTACACAATTGAGAGGTATTTTGATTAACATAATCATTTTATGTACTTTCATTTTTCTGTAACCTTTAAATTTTTTTTTAAAAAATGAAATAAGGGCCAGAGAAATGGCATGGCAGTTAAGAGCACTTGCTTGTGGGGCAGTGGACTGTGCCATCAGAAAGAAGAGCTGGTAGGGTTTTAGCAAAAGTTCAGAACTCCAATAAGACTTACAATTGAGAATGCCAGGAGTTTGAACTAGCTCCTGACCAGATTCCTGTCCTGGAGCACATGACCACGACACCCGACTAAGAGGACTATGACAACCGGTCATAATAGCATAGAGCCTAGAGTTCTCCATGCTAATGAGATATCTAGGAGCCCAAAGTGTTTAGCCAATGAGCATCTCTTCCTAGGCATCCCTTCCTGTAAAAGATATTTACTCTCTGGCCCACCCTGAGTAAGTCATATGCATATTCATCTGCCATGAATAAAGCAGTTTGGACAAGCAAGGACTGCCTCCTTCATCAGTGACTGCCAGGGAGAAGGCCTTTGTCATACAGAGCCCAGTCTAAGTCTGTCATTGAAGGCCTCTCTTCCAGCCCCTCGGCACTCCTGGCACTCACTCTGGGAGCTAAGCCTGATCCCCTCTGCCTCTGACTCATCACAGGCCTCCTGCCCTGCCCCATTCCCAGCTCCTCTCTGTCCCCAGCCACAACTGGATGCACAGGAGAATGGGGGTACTCTTTCTCAGCTCTTCACAGTTCCCAGCAGCAGTGTCTGGGCTCACAGGAGTTTGAGAACCACAGCATCTGTCCCAGCCCCCATCCGGAGAAACATGGGCTGGGACCCCTATCTTAGACTGCGTTTTGCCTCCCCTGAGCAACACTTGTAGGTGCTCCAGCACCCCAGCAGCAAGGAAGAAACGCAGCCTACTGCCCCTGTATTTCATCTCCCCATCAGCTTATCTGCACTCGACAACCCAGCGGTGAGGTTGAAATGCAGACCTACACTTAATGCCTATTCAGAGAACCAAGTTTAGTACCCAGCACCAACATGGTGGCTCACAGCTCTCTGTAACTCTCATTCCAGGAACTCCAATGACTTTCTCTGCTCTACAACCACCAGGAATGTGCATACACGCAGGAAAAACACTCATACACATAAAATGAATATAAACTAGTCTTAAAATTAAAAAAATAGTTCGAGGCCAGCCTGGTCTACAAAGTGAGTTCCAAGATAGCCAGGGCTACACAGAGAAACCCTGTCTCAAAAATAAATAAATAAATAAATAAATAAATAAATAAATAAATAAATAAATAAAAAAGGAAAGGAAAGAAAGGGGTTGAAAGGGGCTGGAGAGATGGCTCAGCTGTTAAAATCACTGACTGCTCTTCCAAAGGTCCTGAGTTCAATCCCCAGCAACCACATTGTGGCTTATAACCATTTGGCTTACAACCATCTACAATAGGATCTGATGCCCTCTTCTGGTATGTCTAAAAACAGCTACAGTGTATTCATATAAATATAATAAATAAATCGGGTTTTTTTAAAGAAAATTTTAATTAATATTTTCCAGAACCTATTTTAGAAGAAAAGCCCCATTACCATCCATGTATCCAGTGTTATTTAGTAGTTTAATGAAACTTAAATTTATCTTGCTAATGAATGTTTTTTTTATACAAACAGGTAACATTTTTAATGTTTTATGAAACATTTAATAAACTCCAAAATATCATCTTAATAGATTTTAAGAGTACCCAAGTCAGCCAGGTGTAGTGATACACACCTTTAATCTCAGCATATGGCAGGCAGGGCTGATGGATTTCTGTGAGTTCGAGTCCACCCTGGTCTACAGAGTGAGTTCCAAGACAGCAAGAGCTACATAAGAAGACCCTGTCTTTAAAAAAAAGAAAGAAAAAAAGCCCAGTCTATCAGGCATATCAGACAGTAGTGTACTGTGATTGGGCCTTTTTAGTACATCCCTAAACATTCTTAGCCACATACATGAACATACACAATTCACTTAGGCATAACAAAAGGAATAATTCTAGAGTGCAATAAAAAGGGGGAAAAAGCACTAAGTTTTTTTTCTCTCAGTTATTTGGGGGAATTCTAGGCAGACTGAGCTTTGATTTGACATGGCACAAATGTGACATGAAAGTGATCCTGAGCCGGGTGTGGCAGCGCACGCCTTTAATCCCAGCACTTGGGAGGCAGAGACTCAGGCGGATTTCTGAGTTCGGGGCCAGCCTGGTCTACAGAGTGAGTTCCAGGACAGCCAGAGCTATACAGAGAAACCCTGTCTCGAAAAAAAAAAAAAAAAAAAAGAAAGAAAGTGATCATGAACACACATGACAAGATTATATTAGCAAGATAGAAGAGGTTCTACCTGGGGCTAGAGAGATGGTTCAGTTAAGAGCACTGGCTGCTCTTCCAGAGGTCCTGAGTTCAATTCCCAGCAACCACATGGTGTCTCACAACCATCTGTAATGGGATCTGGTGCCCTCTTCTGGTATGTGACTGAAGACAGCTCAGTATACTCATATAAATAAAAATAAATAAATAATATTTTTAAATAAAAGAGGAAGAAGAAGAGGTTCTATCTGCATCTTTGGAGGGAGCAAGGCTAATTCTTGACAAGTCTCTAGACGGCCTTTTGGTTTTCTGACTGCTCTGTGTCATTGGGTACCTTAGTCCTGCAAGGGGGTTGTGTTAGGGGTTGGCATCTTGCTTTTCTGGAAACAGGAACAAACTACCTTGTAGTCCCAGGGATAGGAAAATGTCAGACATGGCTCTGGGTTGGGAGATGGGGTGTTTCAAGTGCCCTGTGGAATGAGGCCTTTCCTTTTGAAGCACTTCTGGCTTCTACCCTTTCAGAGAGGTCTGTTTTTGTTTTGTTTTTCCCATGGAGCTTTTTTTTTGCATGGCTTCTTATCCTGGTAGAGGGCCATGAAGACCTGGATATAAGGCACATCAGCCCATTTGCATAGCTCTTACAAAATAGGCCTGGCTGCAGGATACTGTTATGGTTTAAACTTCCAAGCTTCCGTTTCATTTTTTAATTGAGTCCAGAAGTTGTAACAGTAAATACTAGCCTCATTCCCTTTACATTTTCAGGATTAAACTCATTTAAATATTTATTTTACTTTTGTGTGTGTGTGCATGTGCACATCTACACACACATGTATATACAGATGCCATAGAAGTCAAGGAAGGTCATCATATCCCCCTGAAACTGGTGTTACAGGTGTACAGGTGTTTGTAACCCACCCAACATGGCTATTGGACTACATTGTAGTGTAGAATTCAAGGGAACTAAAGGTAAATTTCTCATGGTGATCCTGAGGAGAAAGATGGAAAGCTGGAGCCCTCTAGGGTGGAGAAAGTTTGTCTACCCCATGTCCACAACATCTAATGGATGCAGCCCATTTATTTACTATCATTGCAACCCAGGTTTATCCAGGCAAGTCTGAGACATATCCACAAAAGAATTACAATTGCTGCTTTGAATCCCGACTCTTAAATTTGTTCTTTCCCTATCTGGGATTTGAGCCATCACTTGCATTGTCTTTCTTCTGGGACTAAAATCTAAAATACGGAGATACAAGCCCCTGCTTCAAGCATAAAGGCCCAAACTACTGTGGCTAGGTTCAGGAAAGAGGCTTGCTCTCATGACTGTCTCTGGGTTTTGTTTTAGACTGCCATTCAAGGTAAAAATACAAATGGAAAAGATTTTCCTCCCTGTGGATCTCACATTCAAGGGAATGCCTTGTTACTGGTGGACTGCATCTTTACTCCCAGGGATATGGCTGCATATGGTGGTCAAGCAGGAAGAGAGAGCAGTTAGCAAGTGGTGGAGCAAAAGTAAGCCAAGTAGGAGAGTATGGAGCAATGTTAACTAGAGCCCAAGAGGGGAAAGATCCTTTGCACCAGCCAGACTTGTGTTCCTTGTTTCCCAGCAAGGGAAATTGATTGGAATTTCCATATAAGGAAATGGGCTCAAACATTTGTCCCAGACAACAGTTGGCTTGGTTTATTGTTTGCTCTGCAGAAGAATCCTGACTAGATCACCAGTTAGGCGCCCTGAAGGCCTTCATATCACATCGGTACGTCAACTTTGAGTCCTAAAGGAGAAATGAGTCTCCTGGGAATGATCTTAGATTCAAGGAGAGAACAAAGGAGAGCTTCCATTGTTACCATCACAGTCCTTGGATTGGAGTGCATTACTTCTGAGTCTACTCACGCTCTCCTGCCAGGACCTGGGAGAGCAAAATGACAGAAGATTGAGAGTAGGCAAGCAATGTTAGTGGCATGAGAAAATCCCAAGCAGCCACATGGGCCCCATTGTCTATTTTTAGCACCATAATGGCTACCCAATATGAGTACCACCATCTTAGTTACCCACATGACTGCCATCTTATTTGGTTGCCCTCTTCCAGTGATGGAGAGACACTTCCATGTATGCATATGCTGGATTTTCCATAGGCATGAGTTGCCTGTGGGACGTGTACATTTTCTGATCTCAGCTGGAATCTGTACAACATCTGTGGGTCTATGTGGGCTTCCCACTTTAAATGTGGACTTTCCCCAACACCTGCCTCCCAGTCTCAAGTGCCAGCTTGGCAGCCTCTAGTCGGTATGCATATTTCTTTGGCCTAACATAAGCTTGGCCAGTGTCCCAGTAGGCCGGTGTAGAAGTCCAGGCATACCATTGGCCCTAGGCCTCAGATACCTTAAATTACAGAAAAGAAAGAAAGAGACAGGGAGAGGTTAAATCTGGTGCCTCCAGGTTACCGTCTGGCCTCCCACGGGGGTTAGCCCACCATTTACAAGTGCTTCAAGGAGGATCAATGATGGAGAGGAAGGAAGGAAGGAAGAAACAAACAGCATAAATCATACAAACTCCTGGCTGGTTCCCTGGCTCCTGCAAGTGTGGTCAGAGAATCTGGAGGGCACCTACTGAGATTTCCAGGTTCTTGGCCCTGAAACACATGGATGGAGATAGAAGAAGCAGTTTATTAAGAAAAAGAAAGGGGCCAATATTACACCTGAATCCCAGCACTTGGAAGACACAGACAGATAGATTTCTCTAAGATCTAGGCCAGCCTTCTCTAAATAGCTAGCAAACTCCAGGCCATGCAGAGCTAAAGTACATAGTACTTAAAGATCTTAGGATTTTCTTACATGTCCTCTGGTGTGTGTGTGTGTGTGTCTGTGTGTCTGTGTGTGTGTGTGTGTGTGTCTGTGTGTGTGTGTGTGTGTGTGTGTCTGTGTGTGTGTGTGTGTCTGTGTGTGTGTGTGTGTGTGTGTGTGTCTGTGTGTGTGTGTGTGTCTGTGTGTGCTAGAGAGATGCATTTCAGACCTCTCAGATCTATAACAGAAATGGTCAGGAAAGTGACTCCAGAGGTTAATCCAGCTTCTGACCTCAGGTTCAGGGCTATCAAATCCCAAAGCTATTATCAATTGGTGAGATCTGCTCCAGACTACCTGGATAGCAGGAGGTATACACACAGCCTGAGCCTAACTTCCTGCGGCCTACACTGTTCAGCTTCCCAGCCTGTGGTCCTCGGTTTGCCACAACTGTTTCCTGGGACTGTCTGTCATCCAGGAACTGCAGCAGATTAAATCCCAAACCGTGACTCATGGCTTCCCTGTTCTCATACCCTCCGGGTTGTTCAGTTTTAATCAATGCCTTTTCTCCAGAGTGGTGCCTTCCTACTGCCATCTGAGTCATTGAAAATGACAACACAGTTCTCCATCATTGACCTGTGTGTCAGAGGAGTCTTGTCACACCAAAACCCAAACTCACAACTGAGTTTGAGACTTCTGAGGTCTGAGGACTAATTCTGCCGGTAGTAATGTCTGCATCTCTTCCCCAGAGCTGCTTCTGCTTCCCCTCCCCGACCTCCCCACTACCCTGCAGGGAGACTGAAGGCTGGAGCTCCGTTCAACTTGACTAGCTTCCTCTCCACGGCTGTCTCCTACATCCTTTTCTCAACATTTTTCAGCTGTTTGCAACCTGCCGGTGTGCTTCCTTTTTTCTCTTCTTTTTAAAAAAGGATTTATTTGTTTGCATTTATATGAGTGTTATGCCTGCATACATGTGTGTACACCATGTGCACCTGGTCTCCCAGAAGAGAGCTTCTGACCCCTGGAACTGAAGTTCTGAATGGTTGTGAGCCATGATGGGTGCTGGGAACAGAGCCCATGTTATCTGCAAGAGCAGCGAGTACGCTTAATGGCTGAGCCACAACCAGGTCAGGCAGAGGCAGCTCCTAGCCTGCCATCAATCCTGGAATTCTTCCACACTATTCTTGTAAGTATTCTACTGTCCTCTCTAGGGAACATGTAGACCCTAAGTGGTAGCCACTCGCCTAACTTCTAACAGATTTGATGATCAATAAAAGCAATTTGAAGACATTTGTGTAGATTAAATCAATTAGCCCTCACAATCAAATTCCCAGTGAAGGGACAGGGAAACCCAGGTATTAGGCTGCTGGCTGGGATCCCACTGCTGATGAGCAGCACAGATGGATCCAGACCAAGCTCCTTAGAGAAGCCATGCTCCAAAAACATCACAGTGACTTCCACAGCAGCCTGAATCCAGTAACGGCCATTTTCTCAGCTCAGAAGTGCTGTGCCAAGCAAGCATGGTGGCAAATGCCTGTAACCCTGTTCTCAGACACGGAATCACACCTTGTCTTTTTTTTTTTTTTTTTTTTTTTTTTTTTTTTTTTTTTTTTTTTTTTTACACCTTGTCTTAATTAAGGTTACTATCGCCTGGGATGAAACTCCATGACCAAAAGCAACTTGGAAAGGAAAGGGTTTATTTGGCTTACACTTCTCCACATCACGGTTCATCATCAAAGAAAGCCAGGAAAGGAACTCAAACAGGGCGGGGATCTGAAGGCAGGAACTGATGCAGAGACCATGGAGAAATGCTGCTTGCTCTTTGCTCTCTGTGGCTTGCTCAGCCTGCTTTCTTACAGAACATAGGGCCAACTCGCCCAGGGTGTCCCCACCCACAGTGGGCGGGGCTCTCTCACATCTATCACTAATTAAGAAAAACTTCTACAGGCTTGTTGGCAGCTCAATTTTAGGGAAACATTTTCTCAATTGAGGTTCCCATCTCTCAAATGACTCTAGCCTGTGTCAAGTTGACATGAAACTATCCACCACATACCCTGTGTCCCAAATCAGGGCCAGCTGCCCATCATCCTCATAGGCCAGTTAAAAGAGCCTAATTAAAAGTGGAGAGCAGGGCCAGGCGCGGTGGCGCATGCCTTTAATCCCAGCACTTGGGAGGCAGAGGCAGGTGAATTTCTCTAAGTTCGAGGCCAGCCTGATCTACAAAGTGAGTTCCAGGACAGCCAGGGCTATCCAGAGAAACCCTGTCTGGAACCCCCCCCCCCAAAAAAAAAAGTGGAGAGCAGAAAAAAAAGGAGATTTGTTTAATGTGACCACTCAGAGACGAAAGACAAACATTCCAGCAAACCCCTGAGTCCTGAAGAAAGGTCAGAGTTTAACTAGAGAACCAAATATATGCACATCTAAGTAGACAGTCTGATCCTGTAAGGTGGTCTGACGGTAAGTTGTTAGAACTATGTGATGGCTGGCACTTTTTCTTTCTCCTGGCCCCAGCTTCCTGAGGAAATTCCCATTTTGGAGGGTTCCTTGTTTCCAGAGTCTTCAGTGTCAGACTGAGAGCTGCAAGTGTCTCTTCAGGATACCTTTGCCTCTACCAGGCTAGTTCTAAGACCATCTCCTGAGGCAGGAGAATGAGTACTGCAGGTCACTTTCAGCTACACTGTGAGTCCTAGGCCAGGCTGGGCTACATGAGAGCTTGTTTAAAAAGCAAAGAAGAGTGAGAGAAGCTAAGCATTCTCTGCTCACGACTTTCAGTTCAATTCTTTCCACATGCTTTCACTCACTGAAGGAGGCATGAGGACCAGATGGAGAAGGGAGCTACAGTTGTAAGTGGGAGATCCAGGATTGTAGCCCAGTCCAAGATAACTATTATTTCCAATGTAAATTTTATCTGTCAGTATAGCCAATGGACCAGGCAGACTCTGCAGAAAACCAAAAAGTGAGTCAGGAGAGGCATGCATTGTGTGGGCAGGGAAGAGAAGACTCAATGCGAGGCACTCACTGGGTGACCCTAGCATCACTGAGCTCCTCTCATCTCCAGACCACTCTTCATATCACTTCCAAAGAGATGATGGATGGGAAAGAACTTGGTATAACAGTATTGTGACACAGTAATGGAAATATGGATCGTGAAAGTGGAAGGAGACCCTCATTCCCCAAAATGGAGCTTTGTTGGCATTCTTTGAGAAACAGCTAACATTTCCCAAGCAAGCCCCCAGTGGTCAGGTCGTTCCACAGCCTCTGACTCAGCCAAGCTGTAGTACCTTTCTGTAGCTCATACCTCTGAAGATCGAGATGAGGAGGCATGTAGGAGTTCCCTGCCTTGCCCAAAGTCCTCAGACAAGAACACATCCATTATACAGGAGTTCATCCAGAACCAGGAGACAAAAGTTCCAAGATTCTCTCCCAGCCTCTCTTATGTCTAGGGATATCAAAGTCTTCTGACTCTTGAGTCTCCTATATAAAGTTGTGCAGATTTACAGACATCTTTCTGTATACTTTAAACCACCTCTAGATTTTTTTATAATATGACACAATCTAAACACTATGTAAACAGTTGCTATGCAGTATGGTTTAGAGAAGAATAAGAAGAAAATGTCAATATAGAGACTCAACCCTTATAGTTCATGAGTAAGAATGACTCACTCGATAAATTGTTCAGAGGAGTGGTGGAGAGAGACTGAGGTCTGAAATCACAAGAAGCTACAGCCGGATATGCCTACACATCACTTCATTCAAACGCAGTCAGTAGAATTTTCAGCTAAGTGCATGGCCATTCAAGTTTTTATTTTATATTTTTACATTCATGGAACTTCCTGTGACTTTTTTTATAAATATTTTCTCTCAACAGTTGGCTAGCTCTGCAGATGTAAAACTCAAGAATACAGAGAGCCAGCTATTGCACACTGGCAGATACAATCCATCAACTTGATGCAGCGTGACCCATTTTTATAAATTCACCCAAGAGTTTCTTTAGCTCTAAACTGTCTAATATAATACCCAGTAGCTGTGTGTGACTATTTGTTTTCAATTTTAACTTTGTAGAATTAAATAAAACTCTATCTTCAGTCACCCTTCCCACTTTTTTTGGTTTTTAATTGTTTTTGTTGTTTTGTTTTTATTTGGAGATAAGGTCTCAAAGTGAAGCTCTTGGCTGGCCTGAAACTCCCTGTGCAGAGCATGCTGAACTCAAACTCACAGAGATCCACATGCCTCTACCTCTGGAGAAGAAGACTGGAATTAAAGACATGTGTCACCATACCTTACTCACATTATCTACTTTTTAAAGTGCTTAACAGGCTGGGTTTGATGACACATCCCAGCTACTCGGGAGACTGAGGCAAGAGAACTGGAAGTTCAAGGCCAGCCTGGGCAATGTACTGAGATCCTATTTCAAAACTAAGAAATGAAAACTGAGCTGGCGATGTACCTCAGTGGTAGGGAACTTGCCTAAAATAGGCTACAATTCTCCAGCTGAATCCCCAGCTCTGGAAACAAACCAAAAACCAAGTGCTTAATAATTTATATGATAAACAACAGTAAGGGATGGATATGTGCATTTTTATATTCTATATTATAAAGGCACATTAGGGCTGTCAAGATGGCTTAGTAGATAGATACACTTGTTGCAAAGTGAGTTCAATTGACTTCTGGTCGTTGCCCTCAGTGGTTAAGAGCATTTGCTATTTTTGCAGAGGACCAGGTTTTGTTCACAGCACCTACATGGCAGCTCCTAACCAACTGTAACTCCAGTTCCAAGGGATCCAGTGGCCTCTTCTAGCTTTTGAGGGTACTAGACATACATGCAGAAATACATACACTCATAATGTGAAAATAAATAAATCTGAAAACAAGATTTTAATGCAAAAATAAATAAAACAAAAACAGGGCCAGCTAAGAACACAAGAAAGTAACTGGGCATGGTGATGCAAGGCTATAATCCTAGCACATGGGAAGTGGAGGCAGGAGGGTCAGGGTTCCAATGGCATCCTCTGTAAACACACAATTTCTATCAGGTTGGGCTACATGAGACCAAAGATAATGGGGGATTATCTGGCAGCAATTCATAGAAGGGTGAGCCATACAGTATGGTTTAAGATGTGTTTGAATTCTTGGTCCCAGCTGGTAATGCTATTTAGAAAGGTTGAAGAATCTTTAGGAGACATATCCACTCTTAAAAAGTAGGCTACTAGGGTTGGGCCTTGGGGTATTATAACACAGCCTCACTTCCTGTCCACTCCTTATTTCCCAATAGCAGATGCTGGGTGAGCAGCTACCTCCCACTCCTGCTGCCCTGCCCACTATTATGGACTCTATCTAATGGCAGTGTAAGCCAAAATAGACCCTTCCTCCCCTATACTGTTCCTGTCAGACAAATTAGTGACAGCAAAATAAAAGTAACTCCTATACCATGTTTGGTAATGCATGCCTGTAATCTTAACACTCAAGAGGTTGACACAGGAAGATCATGAGTTCAAAGCCAATCTGGAATACATAACGAGACCCTGTCTCTAATTTATTAATTAAAACTTTGGTGCCAAGACCAAGAAGATAGGTCAGTGAATAAAAGTATGAGCCTGACAGTCTGATCTGATCCACAGAACCCACAAAGTAGAAGGAAAAAACAGATTCCCACAAGCTGTCCACACATTACAACATGGTATCCATGTGCTCCCTCCATAAGTAAAGTACAATTCATTTTTTTAATTATTTAAAACATCCAGTGGCAATGAGATAAGAAATTTTTGATTAACTTTAAGTAAAAATCTTTGTGCAGTGGGGTGGAGGGACAGTGTCTTAGTTAGGGTTTTATTGTTGTGAAAAGACCATAACTACAGCAGCTCTTATAAAGGAAAACATTGAATGAGGGCTGGTTTATAGTTTCAGAGCTTTAGTCCATAATCATCACATCATGAAGCATAGTTGCATCCAGGCAGAGGTGGTACTGGAGAAGCCAAGAGTTCCACATCTTAATCTGCAGGGAGCAGAATGGAACTGTGTACCACACTGGCATACCTTGAGCATATATGTGACCTCAAAGCCCTCTACAGTGACATGTTTTATCTAACAAGGTCACACTTACTAATAGTACTACTATTAGTAGCCAAGCCATTTAGTGGCCAAGCATTCAAACACATGAGTCTATGGGGGCCAATTCAAACCACCACAGACAGGTATACCTATAATCCTGCTCTCACAAGATGACAGGATGATCTCTGTTTGGAGCTCTACCTGGATTACATCGTGAATTCAAAAACAAGTGGAACAGCATAGTAGGATTCAGTCTACAAAGGAGGAGCAGGAATGGGGCGATCTTTCCTTTCTTTATATGTTTTATAATCCATTTCATTGTTTTGTATGCGTGCTTGCTTTACCTGCTGGTGTGTTTGTGCACTGTGTATGTTTCTGGTGCTCTCAGAGACCAAAGAGGTTATCAGATTCCCCGAGACTGGAGTTACAGACAATTGTGAGCCATCATGTGGGTGCTGGGAATTTGACCCAAATCCTCTAGAAGAGTAGCCAGTGCCCTTAAGCCACCTTTCTATGACACTTAGAATCCTTTTATCCAGTCCCTGCAGAAGGTAAGTACTGGAATTAACCCAAAACATCCCACTCAGAAAGTCTGAACCTCTGCTAAATTAGCCTATTACTGTGCTAAGGTTTAACCTCAACCAAAAGAGAGATATTTTATCAAAATGTATGGACACACAAAATACCCACAGCTTTCACATCAAAAGAATAAAAGTAGTTTATTCTAGAGCCAAATATGAATGGCCATGGCCTGGGAACACAGATTCAGGTTATCCCAAATACCATGTTCCAATGTGGAAGTAGTTTTAAGAAGTTTTTATAGTAACAGAACAAAGAAAGTTATGAATCAAAGCTTTTTTCAAATACTGGAAATATCAACTTTGACTAACTGGAAATATCAGATGAGTTATGGCAAAGCAAAAAAAAAATCTTTGTTATAAACCTCAGATATTATCCTAATGTGACTCTTAGCCTTTGGATTGGTGGAAGATAGAAGTCTGTTTATACATTCCTAAGGGATTTACCTGAAAGTCTCAAGGATTTTAAGTCATGGTGAGCTTGGCAATAGATGGATATGACGCAGACTAAAGATAACCCAGTCTGATTCCAGTTCCCCACAGTCCATCAACCATCCATCTACAATGTTGAACTCAGTATGGTTTTCGGTTTTTGTTTTTTTTGTTTTTTGTTTTTTGTTTTTCTGGAAACTTCCTTTCACAAATTCATGCCAGCCATTTTTCTCATATTTACTCATATCTCCCCAAATCTTAATTACAATAGACTCTGGTCAAGGATGATTTTTTTTTCTTTTCCTTTCTTTTCTCTTCCCTTCTCTTCCCTTCCCTTCCCTTCCCTTCCCTTCCCTTCCCTTCTCTTCTCTTCTCTTCTCTTCTCTTCTCTTCTCTTCTCTTCTCTTCTCTTCTCTTCTCTTCTCTTCTCTTCTCTTCTCTTCCTTCCTTCCTTCCTTCCTTCCTTCCTTCCTTCTCTTCTTCTTCCTCCTCCTCCTCAGCTTCCTCCTCCTCCCTTCTTCTTCCTTTCCTCTTCCTCCTCTTCTTCTCAGTAAACTGGAGACCTTGCAAATGTTGTAGGCCTCCTAGGCAGCTCTGCCCAGTCTTCAGCATTTCTCTCTATGCTACAGCCTGGGGGTGACACCCACATCACTCTGAGGTTCAGTGTTTACAGCTTTGTTTGATGAACCTTCTGGAGATTGATAGACTGATTGCAATGAGCAGAAACTATCTCGTTCACTTGGGTGAAGGTGGATTTACTGTAACCGAATATTCACAGCCAGCCGAGCTCCCAAAAGAGCTCAAACTGCTCAAACAGCTAACTGAGTCTGTAGTCTTTCCTGAATTAACAAAGGGGGAAGTTAATAAAGGATAATGTGCCTTATTCATCATTTCAATGGAATCCCAGGCAGAGCAGGAAGGAAACCAGACATCTCCCTGATAATGGTCCTTGCCAACGTTGGGGAAAAAGCAAGATGTCCTTCTAATTGAGGAAATATATACCTTTCAATATGAGCACAGATTGTACTCTCTGGAGGTAACGTCTATTCCCGGGAGCAGAGCTTCAGCTAAGATGCAATTCTATTAATCAAACAAACTGACTCAATTCACCCTCACACATGTAAGAACAGCAAAAAGGAAACCCAAATAATAATTGCAAAACACATAATAGCAAAAAGGAAAATCTAAATGTTCAATGAACTACAGACCTGAATGCTCTTCGTACTCCACCCCATCCCAACCCACCCACCCCACCTCACCCCACCCCATCTTACCCCACCCCACCCCACCCCACCCATGTATATACAGTTCCTAAGACCTGTGGGATGGTGAGCATCATCTTAACTAGTTAAAGTCCTAAGGCTCCTACCTCAAAATGACACATTCACATTTGGGACAGAGTAGTGGGTGTGAGATTCCTTCCTGTAGGTAGGTTTTCCCCAAGGAAAGCAGTGAGTTCTAATGCAGCAAACTTCCAAAGAAGTCCATGAGAATGAGAAGCTGTGTGCCTAAGGTCCTGTGGGTGCCAGCTCTGTGAAAGGTGACAAGAACATCTAAGCTAGACTGCTTTATTGGCTCCTCTTTGACACTGGCCAGATCACCTTTCTAAAATGGGATCAACTCAGTGAAGAGACCTACATATGACCCTCAGGCAGTCCGTAGCACCAGAGATACTGGGGAGAGAGAGCACATCAGAAAAACGAGAAAGATCTGCTCCAAACATTTTCTGGCTCTCTGAAGAAATCCATCAAACAGGCTACAACCTAGACTGCCTTGTGGTGAGAAGGCAAAGAACAGGAGGAATAGTCATAACAACAGGGCACCATGACAGAGGACAGAGTCAAGGACAGCAAAGTCACTGTTACTGGTCATTGGCAGCTATGCAAGCTGCAAAGTCTCTCTCTCAGCCTCAGGGCCTTTACTGGAGTGCAGCTAAGGTTGTTGACTTACACTGCAGAAAAGAATTTTCCTATGAGCACGAGGGAAACAAACTTAGTAAGTTGAGTGACTAGGAAAAGGACAGAGGCACTTGGTGTTAGGAGAGGACCATGCCTAAGTGCTTCAGCAATAGCCATGAAAGTTGAAAGTTGGGGAGGAACTGGAAAGATGGCTCAACAATTAAGAGAACTTTCTGCTCTTACAGAGGACCCACATTCAGTTCTCAGAACCCACTTGGTGGCTCACAACTCCATTCCCAAGGGATTCGATGCCTTTTTCTGGCTTCCGTAGTTTCTACATTATCACATGGTGCACAGACAGATAGACAGGCAGAACAACCACACACAAAACATAAGATCAAATAAAACAAAAATAAATAAATCTTTAAAAAAAAGAAAGGGATTTACATTCTTTAAAAAGGTAACCTATAGTGAAGGAGGAAGGAGGGAGGAAAACATAATTTGGACTACTTGTTTTTCTACCAAAAGAAGTATTTTTATGAATTATATTACTGGATAATTCATGGGGATTTTGAATCATTGAACATAGGAGGAAGGTGTGTGCTTAAGACAAAACCAGATCAAAACTTTCAAATCAAACTAAGTTTGCTATGCATAGACCACACAAAGAGCTCTCAAGGAGTTTTAGCCTTCAGCGTAGATCATTAGGCATCATAATGATCTGCGAGGTTTTTAGGAAGAACCGTTGCTTCTAGGTGGGGTTCTATGCAGGGCAGCCCCCACTCAGAAATGTTGAATCTCTCAACTCAAGTCAGCAAGAGTCAGGTTCTGCTATGTGAGAGTGTGGGTCTTTCCTTCTCACTGCCCCTAACAGTATCATTCCATCCTGCTTCTGTGAGACGAGAGGAATGCTTTTGTATCTTTTCGTAAACTTGAGGACATTATTCTCTAAAGAGGATGTGGGGAAGCTAGGTGTTCAAAATGACCACAAAATAGTATCTGGATCTTAAATATCCTGATTACAAGTCCAGAGTTTCCCATACTCGGATACACTTACAGCACACACCCACTTAAGGTTCCCACACTGAGACCTTAATTCCTTGACCGATCTTGTTGTCAAGCACCACCATTTCATCAATTTTTATAAAGAAACAGACTCTTAGCCAGCGAGGGTGGCATACGCCCACAGTCTCAGCACCACACAGCTGATACAGGCAAGAAGATCAGGAACTAAAGGTCATTCATCTTCAGGGGCATAGTGGGTTTGAAGCCAGCTTAGTATGAGACTGTCACAAAAACAGAAAACGAACAAAAATGTGTAGTCTTTCCATTTGAAAGCTTGGTCATGGGAAGTGTTACACCACAGACTACTCTGCTGTGGCCTGTTTCTTCCTTCCTTTTGTCTTCCTTACCACCCAGCCCCTACTTGGAGTAATCAGTGTATGTTTTTCCTTTATCCTGCAGTATTTTACCTACCCAGAAATCCTTGACTCAGCAGGTTCTGTCTGAAATGAGCTCATCAATAATTGTTCCTTATAAAACCACATTATTGTCTCCTGAGCAGATCTGGTTAGTATATCTCCACCATCTCATGAACTTAGTACCAAATAGACCATTGCACAAAATCAGGGGCACAGGAAACCCTTTGAACTAGAGAAAAGCTAGCTGGGTTTCTCCCTCTGATCCTCTAGAGCCTCCTGCTCTCCTAGTTCCCCCTGCACACCTGGTCCATTCTGTTTGCCCTAAAACTAGACTTCATGAGGCTACTTACCAACAAAGTGAATGATAGTCTCTGTGTGCAGGCTCTCCTCTGTAATCCTAGCACCCTGGAAACTGGGACAAGAAAAATTACAGTGAGTTCAAGGCCAACCTGAGCTACAGAGTGGGTTCTGAGTCAGCCAAAGCCACATAGAAATACTCTGTCAAAAGAAGAGAAAAATGAAGAAAAGAATAAATGTTTTAAAAGAAAGAAGGAAAGTTATACAGCAAATAAAAGGGAAAGAGGGAGGGAAGGAAAAGAGGAAGGGAGAGGGGAGGGGAGTGGAAGGGGAGAGGGAAGGGAGGAAGAAGTGCATGGTTGGAAAATAGGCATCCCAATCCAGCAAAGTCTACTAGAGAATGGTAATAGTTATTGTCTCTTAATAGGATTTCTTGAGAGACGAAGAGCAACAAAATCTGACCAGTGGCCTTAGCTCAGGTCTAGCCAGCTATTGCCTAGAGGAAAGAGAAAGATAAATATCATACTCCTGGCCACATCTTGCAGAATCTGTCTTTCATTATTTTAAGGGACACGTGAATGATTTAAAGGAGGAAGGGCTGTTGTTAGCTCACTGTTGACACAATCTCAGTCTGTAGTCACTGGATTCTTTTGCTTCTGGACCAGTGTGAGGGAGCTTGAAGAACAAGGCTGCTCACTTGTGGCAGCCATGAAACAGGAACAGACAAGGACAGTATACCCTTCAAAAGCATGGTCCCTGTGGCCTGTTTGCTCCAACCAGGCCCTATCTCTTACCACCTTTCAATAATGGCATCAATTTTAGAAATCCACTGATGAATTTATCCATTAAAGAAGTAGGAGCCCTCATAATCCAGTCACCTGTAAAGATTAGATCCACTAATTGGGCACCAGGCTTTAACACAGGAGCCTGAAGAACATCTCCTATCTAAACCCTTGCAGCTGGCAAGGTGGGACAGTCCTGCCCAAGGTCGTGGGATCTTTCCTCACCTACTCAGTCTACACTTTTATTTTAGTTCTCGTCATCAAATACAGCAGAAATGGAATGTGCCATATCTGGGCCTTAGCTTTTCAGTCTTCCTGGCCCGACACGATAAACCACTCCAGATTAGCCTACTGCATAAGGACAGACACATGGTCCAGGATCCCACATCACTGCTGCCTTTAGACATACAACAACCAGTCATAAGTAAGGCCATCCTAGGCTCCCAGCTGACCATCCAGATGGCTTACAGACTCATGTACGAAAATACATGGTTGTCATTTTAAACTACTAAGCCTCACTCAGACTGACTTGTTATGCAACATTAGATAACTGAGAAGACATACAGTGTGTATGATTATATACAATACATAGCCAGGCTTGGTTGCTTACACCTCTAATCTCAGCATTGAGGAAACCAAGGCAGGAGGATTGTCATGAGTTCAAGGTCAGTCTGTACTACATGAGCTATAGAAGTATAGGCTGTACAGCAAAACCCTACCAAAAATTAACTGATTAGTTAAAATTTTAAAACCTGGGTAAGATGGTACACTCCTGTAACCCCAGCACTGAGGAAATAGAGATAAGAGGATTACACATAGTTGCATACTCACTGGGAGACCAGCCTGGGCTGCATACTGCTCTGTCTCAAAGAAAGAAAGAAAGAAAGAAAGAAAGAAAGAAAGAAAGAAAGAAAGAGAGAGAGAGAGAGAGAGAGAGAGAGAGAGAGAGAGAGAGAGAAAGAAAGAAAGAAAGAAAGAAAGAAAGAAAGAAAGAAAGAAAGAAAGAAAGAAAGAAAGAAAGAAAGAAAGAAAGAAAGAGAGAGACAGGGAGAGGGAGAGGGAGAGGGAGAGGGAGAGGGAGAGGGAGAGGGAGAGGGAGAGGGAGAGGGAGAGGGAGAGGGAGAGGGAGAGGGAGAGGGAGAGGGAGAGGGAGAGGGAGAGGGAGAGGGAGAGGGAGAGGGAGAGGGAGAGGGAGAGGGAGAGGGAGAGGGAGAGGGAGAGGGAGAGGGAGAGGGAGAGGGAGAGGGAGAGGGAGAGGGAGAGGGAGAGGGAGAGGGAACATTTAGTAACTTCACAGATGTTAGTGCTTACAGAAATAGAGAAGCCAAATCCAGAGTAGCTATATATCCCTTTCAGGAATACTGGACATTTAATGTAATGAAAATTCTGGCTAGTACCAGTTAATTGGTGATTTCCATTAAAATATGATTCCATAATATGGACTGAAAGTTTGTCCCTGCTAACTGGCAACTTGACTTTTGTAACCAAGTAAGATTAGCCTGCAGAACTCCATCCTTGAGAGCAAACCTAACTGGCTTCCTTTGATCCTACTGCCAGCTCATTCCCTACTCTGTTGGGTAAAGATTGGAAAGACTGAAGAAAGGTAATTGATTGATGCATCAGACACACCTTGTCCCCCACACAGGTCTTCCAGGCTCTCGCTTTTTTTTTTTCAGCCAAATGAAATGAGCATCATGCACATAAATATCAGTAGCTAACTCAACTTCACTTTTTTGCCCAGGGAACATGTGGTGGCTTGGATGAGAATGGCCCCATAGGCTCATGTGTTTGTATGCTTGATCCTGAGTTGGTGGGACTGCTTGGGAAGGTTTAGAAGATGTGGCCTTGTTGGAGAAAGTGTGTCACTGGCGGGGGGGGGGGGGGGGGGGCTTCTCTCTCTCTCTCTCTCTCTCTCTCTCTCTCTCTCTCTCTCTCTCTCTCTGCTCATGGAACAGGGTGTGAGGAGCTATAGCTACTGTTCTTGTGTCATGCCTGCTTGCCTACTGTCATGCTACCCTTCATGATGGTCATTGATTTTAACCTTCTGGAACCATGAGCCCAGATAAACTCTTTTATAAGTCATCTTCATCATTGAGTCTTCTCCCAGCAATAGAAGAGTAACTAAGACATGCATTTCAACATATTCAGACTTGCAGGGAGGTAGCTCATGGATGCAGCCAGAAAGGAGTAAAAGTAAAAAGAACTCTGCACTCAGTCTCCAAAGATGCTGGAAGGTTCAGTTCAGTTATTCACAAAACATAGTGAATTGACTGGAGGGTGGAATTTCACTATCCTTTGCCCTTCTTCATACGCTTTGGGATCTCAGCCTGTAGTAGAATTTTTGGTCTCTTTAAAAACACACACACAGCCGGGCGTGGTGGCGCACGCCTTTAATCCCAGCACTCGGGAGGCAGAGGCAGGCGGATTTCTGAGTTCGAGGCCAGCCTGGTCTACAAAGTGAGTTCCAGGACAGCCAAGGCTACACAGAGAAACCCTGTCTCGAAAAACCAAAATAAATAAATAAATAAATAAATAATAAACACACACACACACACACACACACAGAAATACTATGTGAATATGGTTTTTGTTTTAATCCCAGGTCTCATTCTCTGGCAGGGATGTGATTTTGCCAGCTGAAGATAGTTTATGTTTGGAATTCTGGGGACTCTTCAGGGGGTATGTAAATGCCAGAGCCCCAAGAAAGGGGGCAACTGCTGCTCCCCCTGTTGCTGCTGCCCTTGATGCTGCTGTTGCTGGTTGCTGGTTGGAGATATCCTGATGAAAAAGATCAACCCCCCCCCCATGAACTTGATGCCCCTAATCAGCACTAAGTAGTCTAACAAGTTCCATGCCCAGCTCCCCACCCCTAACCTTCTTTCTTTCCTATCTAGTGTTGGGGGGTCAGAAGGAATAAGGCTGCAGTAGGGGAGAAGGGCATTAGAGGAGAAAAAAAACAATAAAGTAGCCAAAAGTATGGTTACATCAGCTCATGAAGACTACTTACCCTGAGAGTCCTCATCTCAGGTCCTGGTTACTGTGTATGGTACAGGGAAACGTCTAGAACTCACAGGAGAATGGTACCCAGGATAACATGGTATCACTCAGAAAGTCATTCAGCCAACCTGGTCCTCAGGAATATCTTCTGTGAGGGGATGCTTCTGGTAAGCATGCATGAAATGTGGCACAGTCCATCTCTGGGACACTTCTTGGGGATATATCCACAAATCTGTTTTAAATCTTGTCGACAGTTCTCCAGTGTTGCCTTCTGAATCACTGACAAAACCACGAGATAGATACCACTCAGTAATCAGTGTAAGTTCATCCCCAGGAAATGTCATTCAGACTGTAAGTGGCTGGTTTTCCCTGTGCCTGACACTTGTGCCTGGTGGCTGTGGGATTTGCAGAGACATCAGCCTGTCAGTCTTCTGCCTACCCAGTTTTTCTGTCAGCAGGTCACAGATAGGATTTCATGGAGGGTAGCATTCCTTTCCTCTTCTCATCCATTTTAATGACAGAATACTATCCCACTTTAAAAAATATTTAATCTCTATTTTTTATCTTGGTGATTTTATTTATTTTTATGTTATATGTATGAATGTTTGCCTTTGTATATGTCTGTGTGTCACATGTGTGCCTGGAGCCCATACAGGCCAGTAGAAGACATCAGATTCCTTGGAACTGAAGTTGCAGATGGTTGTGAGTTGCCATGCTGGGAACCTAACTTAGGTTTTCTGCAAGAGCAGCTAGTGCTCTTATCCTCTGAGCTTTCTCTCCAGCCTCGTCTTATTTTATTTTTTATAGGTTTAAAAGGTAGTAGATTTCTGCATTTCATACATAATTTGATTGGCACCTCCTCTTCTCCATCTTCCTGCCTCCATCCCAAATTATGAAACCAGTCTTTCCCCTTTTGCTTTCCTGTCACATGCATTAGCTGAACCATCTCTACCCCTCTCCCTTAACACCCTACCTCATCACCCCTTCCCATTTACAGAGTTCTCTTCTCTACATACATTCACTTCATACTAAACATATGTAAGAGCTGAGATCTCATATGAGAGAATATGAGCCTGGGTCACCACAGGTTCATAATACAATGACGATGATTATTAATAATAATAATAATCCAACTTCACCTGCTTTCTGAAATTCTCATAATGTCATTTTTCTTCATGGAGGGATGAAATTCCATTTTGTATATGCACCACGTTTTTATTTTCATTGCCCAGTCATTGACTGGTGGCCACCTAGGCTGATCCCATTTCCTTCTAACAGCCCTCTATGCCACTTTTGTCGTAGCATAGCTGTAATGAAACCTCTTAAGGAGCAGCACCCAGTCGCCTCAAGGAACTGAAAATCCAGTAGCAGAGCTGACACTACACCAGTGAATATGGGAAATACGTAGTTATAATTATGATAAGTGGTATCAAAGGAACATGCTAAAGGAGGCAGTGGGATGGCTCACTCAGTAAAGCACTTGCTATGTAAACCTGACAACTGGAGGCTGATTCCTGGAACCCACGTGAAGGCAGACGAGAGGCCTGACTCCACAAGATGTCTTCTGGCACACACACATGCACACACACACACGCACACTAGCACACTAGCACACTAAAAACAACAACAGTAATTTAAAAAGAAAACAGAGAGATGACTCAATCATTAAGAACACTGACTACAGATGGGCATGGTGGCATATGTCTTTAATTACAACACTTGGCAGGCAGAGGCCTGCCTGATCTACATCATAAATTCAAGGACATCCCGACATAAAGAGACCCTGGCTCAAAAACAAATAAACCAACAAGCCACTGGCTACACTTGCAAGGGACTCAGGTTATGGCATCTCACATCTGTCTGCAGCCCGGGAGATTCAAGACCCTCTTCTTGCCTCTGCAGGCACCAGGCACATACATGGTGCACATACATGCATGCAGGCAGAACACTCAAACACAAAAATAAACCTTCTTTTAAGGAAAGATGCTGAGGGTGACTTATGCAAAGCCACCATGTGGGAACCATATTTAAGTTAAAACTCGGTGTAATTTGTCTGGATGACAAGCGGGTATAGATGAGGCAGAAGAATCCGTATGTGAGGGTTTCCATGGAGAGCATGTGTCACCAGGAAGAAAGATTATCACCGTTGCCTGCCAGGATCTCTGTCAGGCTGATCGTTAGATGGAGACAGGAAAGGCTGAGGGAGACAAAGCCAGTGTGTCCCAGAATTGTGTGTGCAATCATGAAGTACACAGTAAGGGGTGTGGTAATATAGGGGGGTTTGGGGAAGGATTTTCAAAATCTCACTCAGGTAGCCCTGTGGAGGGTGACCTGCAAAGAGACAGCTTGAAGTCAGAAAACCCAGTGAAGAAAAACCAAGTTGCATGGTCGTATAACCTCTCTGAACTCCTCATGTGAACAACCCACCCTTATGTCATTAGGCCTCATCACTGATTCTATCAAACTTCAAACATGCACTTGATGAACAACTGAAGGTGCGAATGAACCACATGGCAGGCTTTGGCCTCTGGGTGGCCTGTGCTTTGGGATTTGCCATCAAACCTGATCCCTTCCTGCCTCCAGGGAGTCTGATGGGGGACAGTTAATTTCTCTCTCTCCCACACCTCACCTGCTTGCACCTGGGCCCCACCTTGGGACCTCAGCCAGATGTCTCTCCAAGTGTGGCGCTGCAGTGCCATCTGCTGGTGATTGGAACACCTGCAGGGCAGGCTGGAGAATGAATTAGGGTGGCTTTTAGGGTCGCTGGTTTCATCCTGCCCTTAAACCCCACTATTGGACCCTGTACCAGGAAGTCCTCACACACCAAAGGGATCTCAAAATGAATGGAAGTTTCCTTGTTTAGATTTCCCATTAATAAAGACCCCGAATCGTGTCTCAACAGTTCTCCATACAGTTCAGAAAGATAAGGGGTGTTTCGTGATGATGTAGATGGAAAGGGAATTTGAGAAAATAATGACATTTGCTTAGCTTTTAACATCTGTACCACTAATGTGGCTGGAGTCTTTCTCCAACCTTCTCAGAGGCAAAGTTCCCACACTTTTGCCAATGTTCCTAACTCAGTGACCCAAGAACTGTCCTCAGTACTCAGGACCATTGGCCACACGCAGGAATTTGAGGCAACCCTGGGGATGTCACTCAGTAGAATGTTTTCTCGGATTCTGAGATGATCTGAGCTCTGTCTACAGTGATTTGGGGGGGGTATCATAAGGGGTTCCCTCAGACCGTGGTGATAATGCCTCCTGCAAGCCTTCTCCATCCCACTAGAAAAAGACCTCTTCCTTGGACCCTCAGTAGTCAGAGACCTGTCCTAAGTCCTCAAAGAGCAGAGCATCTTACCCAGGCTCCTCATTATCCCGGTGCCCACCTTTAGCATGGTCACCCAGACCTCAGTCTCCTCAAGGACTGGGGACTTCTTAGGGGGCTGCCTCAAGCCTTGTGTTAACCAGGTACTTTACACAGTCCCCTCAATGACTGGTGTTCCTCCCTCGGTTTCCCTCACAGCCAGGGCCCCTCACTTGGACCTCTCTGGTTTCCCCTCAGGTCTCCAGTGACAGAGACCCTTCCTCAGATGCAATGTCAGAGATGAGTTTCTTCACGGGATCCATAAAAAGGTGCACATGGCGTCATCAAAGCAGAAACACCCAAATAGAACAGAAGACACCTTTTTAATGAATTCAGTTTTTGTAGAAAAGCATTGGTGAGATAAATGAAGCTTTATTGACCTTTCTTGATGACTTTACTGACTTGTTTTATGATCGATACAGTTTTGTTTAAGATAACATAAAACCAATTATCAATGTTAAGGTGTTAAAACTTTCAACAGTTTTGATCCATCCTCATTCCCGTAGGGACCTGATACCTATCTATCGCACGGGACTTGGTGGCTGCAGATCTTTCATTAAGGTCCAGCAAGTGTGATGAGCTAGACGGTCCCTTCAGACCACGCATCTAGCTGCTCTCCACTTCCTTCTGGTCCCACAAGAAGTTGAAGGCTCCAGGACTCTGACTCCTGTCCCCAGACCCTTGGTACAAACAGGACACAGCTGTGTCCAGGCCTCTGGAGGCATAGGCTCTTCTGATCTAATTGCTGTAAACCCAGAGATTTCGTCCCAGGAGGCTGGCATCACCTACCCCTGCCCAGCCCACCTGTGTTAACAGAGATTAGCAATGACTCTCCAGAATGCATCTAATCCTGTAACACTAATCCTCCCAGCTTAGTCACAGATAAACAGACCAGCCTCCACTTTGACCCCAAATCCTCTGGGGCTATAGCACAGGGTCAGAAGTATGTGTGATTTATGAGAGCGATTAGAGTCAGATAGAAAAAACAAACAAACAAACAAACAAAAACAACTGTGTCTGGACATCCCATTCCCACCCCAAGCCTGAGCCACCTTTTCCCTTCCTGCTCTTAACTGAACAGAAGACGCTTGCCAAGGAGTTCTTTTAAACATTAACCATTGTTTTCATCACCAACTGCCCCAAAGCCTATTTTTTGCCTTTCATACATATTAATAAATAGAGCCTCCAAGGTGAGGACTCAGGTCAGAGAAACAAAACCACCATTTATTTGTTAACCAAAGGCATGACAGGGCAACCACTCATTTCTTTCATTAATTCATTCATTCATTCATTCATTCATTCATTCATTCATAGTGAAGTTACTGAGCAGTAAGGTACATTATTCCCAGGTTAGGTTTGGAGAACAGACAGTGGATAAAATTGAACTTACCTCCCCATGGAAGACACAGGCTTTAGACTATGTGGGGTTTTGTTCTCAGTGTGTGTGTGTGTGTCCCACACATCCCTTCGCCCAGTCCTGCACATCACTGCTCTTAACTTGGAAGCCAAGGATCCAAACCCAGATCCTCACACGCATACAGAAAATGCATTACTCACTGAGCCTTCACCCCAGCCCTTGCATGGTTATCAATGGAAAGGGGCTGGAGAAATGGCTCAGTGTTTACAGCACTTCCTGCTCTTCCACAGGATCCAGGATTGCTTCCTAGCACACACAAGGCAGTACATAACTCCAGTTCCAAGGAATCTGACACCCTTCTGCAGTCTCTGAGAGCAATGCACACATGTGGTATACAGACATGAAGGCAGGCAAAACATCCATGCACATGAAATAAAAATAAATAAATCTTAAAACAAAACAAAACAAAGAAGCATACGAAATGTTGAAAATGAGCTGAACTGCTTCTGTATGCAGGCCTGTACTTTCTGCTCTGGATGATAATGGGTGAAGCTAAGCATCTGTCAATGATGCACATCTGGCCGCCCCTTCTAGGAGATTCTGGGACAGCTTAAGGAAAACTCGCACTGTAAATAAAATTCCTTTGGGTTCACTTGTTTGCTTTAGTTTGAGTTTTGACAGCATTTCACTATGTAGCTCAGGAAGGCCCCAAGCTCACCATGTCCCTCTCAGCTGCCCAGGGCTGAGACTGTACATGCGCAGCAGCAAAACTACATAAATAAAGTTCTTGGGAACATCTCAAAACTGACCTGCAAAAAGACAAAGCAAGCTAATTAAAGAGGCCCAGAAACTAACACCAAAATGTCAGAACTGTCACGAGAGATCAGGCTGAACAGAAGGCAAGCTGAGTTTAAGAAACTGATTTGCAAGTTGCTAGAGGCTGGGCACGCCAGTGACCCACACAGAGGCCTGCAATAAAGGAGTCAGAACAAGGGACACACAAGATTCCTAGGCAAAATGGTTTGCCAGTCATGCATTCATATATTTGTTGATCAAAATCCACTGCTGTGTTGGACACTCAGGGACATAGTGGTTAATTTCTTAAAATGTGATGAAAAAAGTTGAAAGGTAAACATACAATATAGCATGTTTACTGCAGTTAAGAATATGCACGAGCTGGGTGTGGTGGCAAAGACCTTTAACTCCAGGATTCAGGCAGGTGAGGCATGAGTATCCTCATCATGAGTTCAAGGCCAGCCTGGTTTACGTAGTGAGTTCCAAGAAGACCTGGGATACAGAATAAGTCTCAAATGAAACATATAGGACTGGTAAGATGCTCAGTGACTAACTGCCAAACCTGAAGGCTTGAGTTCTACCTCCAGAACCCACACACATGGAATTAACTACTAGAAGTTGTCCTCTGACCTGTACATGTGCACCATAACACATACACACATACACCCGCTATATCCCATACATGTACATATGCTTGAAATCACATGTATAAATAAATATAATAATAAATATTTTAAAACACACAAGGAGATACACACATGTGGGGTCCCACTATTAAAGTTCTTCGGGTAGTAATTTCACCTTCATTAATTTGGGGACAATACCTGTACTCAGAAAGTGGTTTTTTGGGGCTGTGCTTCATGCATAGCTAGCAGGAGCAGGAACGAGCAGATTGCAAACTCAGCCATGGTCTTGCCAGCTTCAGATTATTGTATCTAGTTGAGATGGAATTGTTATTTTTACCATTGGCTTTGGTTCCTGCAGAAATTCTTCCTGGGTTTAGATAAAATTGGGTTTAGCCTTTGAGATGCGTGTGCATATACGTGTGCATATGGATGTCATCCATCGTGCGTGGGTGATAGGAGAAAAGCTTAAGAATGGCCTCCACGCGTGGCTGCACACAGCTCAGGGTGAGTCACGAACCTCAGACCAGAAAGGAAGCTGAGTGGGAGGCCAGAGCAGGCAGAGCCTCAGGTGTGAATCGTGACAGCTCAGTCTGGAGGCAGTCAGGTGGCAGGAGGCCTCTCTGCTGGGCCTCCCACGGAGATGCCCATATCTACCCAGGCCAGGAACGTGGCAGAAGGTCCCTGGAAGGCCAGTGCCGGGCCAGAGTCCCCTTATGTCAGCAGGGCGCTGTGATCTGCAGAAATAAATTGTTAAATCATTTCTATTTTCTCTTTTCTTCTGCTTGGAAAAAAACAAAAACCCTTCAGAAAATGCTATCTGTTCTTATGCCAACGAATATGCAGCTCTTGTTTAATTTTAAGGTATTTATTAAAAGCAATATTTTTTAAGACCTTAAAATGAAATGCCACTCTGAGCAATGTTCAGAAGAATGGAAGAAAGTTTTGCTCACATTCCTGAGTTATTTAAGTGGGCTGGGGGTGGGGAGTGAACCGGTTAGGAATAGAGAAACAAGAGTAAGCAGGAGGTTTTAAGTCAGAAAATTCTAAGGTTTAATAAAAGGAGAGACAGAGACAGAGAGAGACAGAGACAGGTAAGGGCAGAGGGATAGAGACAGACCAAGGCAGAAGGACAGAGAGAGAGAGACAGAGAGCAGAAAGCCTGGGAATGACTCTGGGCTCGAAGGCAGCTGTGGAAATGAAGGAAGTGAATAGGGACCTGGCTGGCTAAGTCGGGCTCCTTCACCAGCTCCCTGACCTGGCTCATGACTGACTGCCAGGAGTGCAGCTGCTTTCATTATGGACAAATAAGGTTGAGAGAAACTAAAGAAGGAGTCAGCTTCGGGCCTCATAAGCCCCACAAAGTCCTAGAAGACCAGTTGGTGAGAGGGAAGTGAGAAAGGAATGTCCCCAAATGGGCAACCTTTAAGTCTACGTGTTTGAAAATTAACCCACATGTCATCTCCCCATAAAACCTTTCTGGCCTTTTGGCCCTGGCTGACCTCTCCCTGGCTTTAATTATCAGCTTAGATCCCTTTCGTGACTTGCTGCTTGTGAGCTGTCTGACTTTCTGTGCTTGGCCTGATTCTGAGTGCTTGGGTAAAGTCTTTTAAAGTCAGTTTTTGGGACAGATTTTTTTGGGGGAGAGAGGTTGTTTGTTTGTTTGATTGATTTTGTTTTTCAAGACAGGATTTCTCTGTGTACTGTTGGCTGTCCTGGAACTCCCTCTGTAGACCAGAGAAGTTTTGAACTCACAGAGATCCACCTGCCTCTGCCTCCCAAGTACTGGGATTAAAGGTGTGTACCACCACCACCCAGCTTGGGGTTGGGGGTTCTTTTGGTATTGGCTTTTACATTTTTCTTGTTGAGATAGAGTTTGGAAACATTTTGCCATTACAGAGAGTCAATGGATGTTTTATGTTCCTGGGTTTGTTTTAATTATTTGTTTGAGGATTTTGTTTGGTGCATTCTCTCTCTCTCTCTCTCTCTCTCTCTCACACACACACACACACACACACACACACACACACACACACTATGCCTGCCTGTCTCTGTTTCACTACCTCTGTTTCTGTCTCTCTGTCTCTGTCTCTCTGTCTCCCCCATCCCCCCTTTATCCATATGGAAAATCCTTGGTGCATAGTACAAGAAGATCAAAGGTTATTTTTGCTTTGATGACCAATGTATATAGAATATATTGCTTCCCAGTCATCCTTATTCTACCTTTATGGTAGATTGGTTCCTTCCTTCTTTCCTTTCTTGGTTTCTAACTTTGTTTATTAATTCATTTACTTCTCTCTTTCTCTCTTTTTCAGCTGAGACTAGAAGCCAGAGTCTTGGACATGCTAGGCAAGCACTCCACCACTGAACATCAGCAACAGACTTGATGTTGCGTACTGAATCCATAAGCATCAGGGTCATCTTTATCCCAGGCAACCTATTTGGGTCCAGAAAAGCCTATTTGACATTTGGTTGTATGGTCTGGATTCCTCTGTTAATTTCATTCTAAATCATGTTTTATAACTAACCACTCTTGCAACAAATATTCACTAAATGTTGACAGTGGGCCAGCAAAACAGCTGAGTTCAGGGAACAGGGAGAATGAGGCAGATACAGATAGGCTTTTACCCTAAGCTCAGGAGTGAGTGGATTAGAATGGCAAAGTGTGCAAATGTGTTTAGTAGCAAACCGTTCATGTTAGAAATGATGAGATACAGGCTGCAGAGGACCCCAGGGAGGCTTCCCTCTGACACTTGAAATGTAAGCATGCCCTACGTCAGGTGGGGAAACTGATGGGCCTCCATCTGCATGGCTTTGGGACTGATCCAACTCAGACAATAAAGGAATGAAGAAAGGACAGAGACACAGACACACAGACAGAAAAGCTGAAGTCAGATGGACCATGCACTTTGATGGAGACAGACCAGCCGCCGTAGCCCAGAAACTCAGCATGTGCATTTTAAACAGTTGAATCTGGGACACAGATTTAGCTAACCGTGGCATGGGATATCTGCAGTGATCAGTCTCTGGCTGTAAACATCCCACCGCGAGAAGGAAGCGTCCAGTCCATCAACATTTTCTGCACGTGCTGTCAACACCTGCACATGGACCACCACAGAAGGATTTGAAGCACTGGGATCCTTGACATGGCTGTGGACACACTCACACTCACTCAGGACTCCATCCACTCTCACACTAATAGAATCTGGGCTAAGCTGAGACTTGGGCCAGGCTAGATCCTTCCAGAAACTTGATTCCAGCTTCCAAAGAGCAGTGGAGCCTAGAGGAAAAGTTGAGAAAGCTGGCTTTGTGGTGGTACATTCCTTTAATCCCAGCACTGATTGATTATATGGAGGTAGGAATATCAGGCCTGCAAGGCGAGCCTCTGCTATTTAGAGTTGGAGGTTAGCCTGGACTGCATGAGACCCTGTCTAGGGTAAACAGGGGTAGGGGGCAGGGAAAAGGAAGACAGAAGACTGGTCACTTCTTAGCCAGTCCTGAGCAGGAAAGAGTAGCTGGCCTCCAAGATAAACACCAGGAAACATTTCTGCTTAATTCCCATTTCTTTTTTAGAATCTTTCTTGCAGTTAATTCTTTAAAATATATATAATTATATAGATATAGATAATTATATATGTATATACATTTATATATAATTCTTTAATATAGCCTATATATTCAATATATATTGAATTAAATATTACATTCAGTTCTACACACACACACACACACACACACACACGTTTGAAACCATGGGTCGGCAGTTAAGAGCATTCATTGCTCTTTTAAGGACCAAGATTTGATTTCCAGCCCCCCGGTGGTGGTCCACATCTGTAACTCCAGTTCCAGAGGATGCAATAGCCTCTCTGATATCCACAGAGACACCAGGCACACACACGATGTGCAAAAGACTCACACATAAAACCAAAAATGAAATTTAATTTTAAAAAGATTTATTGTTGAAAAATTGGGGAAAGGATTAAGGGATCCAGAGAGGATAGGGATTCCACACGAAGACCAACAGAGTCAACTAACCTGGACTTTTGGGAACTCCCAGAGACTGAACCACTAACCAAAGAACATACATGTACTGAACCTAGGCCCCCACACACATATTTAGCAGATATGCAGCTTGGTCTTCATGCTAATCTCCCAACAAATGGAGCAGGGGCTGTCCCTGAATCTGTTGCTTGCCAGTGGATCCTATTCCCCTAACTGGGCTGCCTTGTCAGACCTCAGTGGGAGAGGATGTACCTAGCCATACAGTGACTTGAGGTACAAGGATGGGTTGGTGACTGGGAGGAGGGGGAACCTTCCCCTTCTCAGAGGAGAGGGAAAGGGGAAGGGACTGTTTCAGGGGTGGACTGGGAAGAGAGCAGGTCTATGATCAGGATATGAAGTGAATAAATAAATAAATAAATAAATAAATAAATAAATAAATAAGGAGGGGTAGTTTGGGTTATGAGCGTAGCCTTTAATGGCTGAGCCATCTCTCCAGAATCCTAACAGAGGGAGTTGGTGTATCTCTGACTCAAAGGACTTTTCCTCTCCTATTTGGTTGCCTAGTCCAGCCTTGTTCACCTTATCTTACTGTGTTTTGTTTTGTCCTGTTTGTCTTTTGGAGGCCTGCTCTTTCCTAAAAAAGGAAACTAAGAGGGAGTGGATGTGGGGGAAAATTCAGAGGGGGAGGAGCTAAGAGGGGGTAAAGGGCAGGGGAGGGGATGTAGTTGAAATGCACTGTATGACAAAAGAAACTATTTTTAATTTTAAAAAATATTTAAGGAGTTATTTATTTCTGAGTCTGAATGTTTTGCCTGCATGTTTGTGTGTAGCATGTAGCTATCCAGAAATCAGAAGAGGGCATTGGATCCCCTGGAATTGAACTTACAGGGAGTTGTGAGCTGCTGTGTGGGTGCTGGGAACTCAACCAAGGTCTCCACAAGAGCATCAAGTGCTCTTAACCACTGAACCATTTCTCCACACTGCCACCACCACCACCTCCATTGCCACCACAGCGACCACCATACTGCCTCACAGATGGGGAGACGGAGGCTTGAAGTGTCTGCTTCCCCAATGTCCAGATCACAAAATGGACAAAATAAAGCTATGGCACGAACACATCACCTTGGTCTACTCCTTTTCCTTGGGGGATGTTTGATCTCCTGAAACTTCCTACTTCCTGGTTTTATGCCACCACACCCTCAGCTTGAGTTCCTACAAAGTGACATTGACTCAGCAGAGGTCTTGGACTGACGTATCCCTGGGTCAAAACCTGTACTCTCTTATGCCTTAAACAGTTTGTCTTTTCAAGATCTCCACCCACTGACCTTTACAGCTCAATGAGCTCATAAACTGTCATCAAGGCCTCGAAACTGTTGCAAACATTAACACCAAATCTTCAGCACAACTAATACCTTCAGGATCCTAGACTTCCTGGTAGGGCTTGAATTGTCATCTTTCTGAAGGGTGTGGTGAGGACCCACCCATGTGGACACCATCTGTCCTAGTTTCTGTACCCTCATGCTTTAGTTGACTTCCATCCCCTCACCCAGTGCCATGCCACCATGAGCAAACTAGTCTTTATACAATCATTACTACAGGTGTGGCCTAGGCACCACTGCTGGGCCTTATCTGTTTGCTGCCGGTCATTATAAGTTCAGAGGTTGGTAGCTCAGTGTGGTAGCATACAACTTTAATCCCAGCAGACAGGGGTTGAGAGGCAGAGAAAGGTGGAACCCTATGAGTTCCAGGGCAGCCAGAGCTGCATAAAGAGACCCTGTCTCAGATAGGTAGATAGGTAGATAGATAGATAGATAGATAGATAGATAGATAGATAGATAGATAGATAGATAGACAGATAGATGGATAGAAATAAGTTCAGAGGCTGAGAGTAAATACTAACATAGTTGTATAACAATTTGATAGAATAGTAGTATCTGGAGCCAGATGTGATGGCACATGCTTGTAATTCCAGCACTTGGAAGACTGAGGCAGGAGGACTGCTTTGAGTTCAAGATCAGTCTTACTCACTACATAGTGAGTACCAGGCCAGAACTACATAGCAAGACTCTGTCTTAAAAGGAGTGAAACCAGGATCTGGGGGTGCAGCTCTTCTGGTAGGTTGCTTGACTATTAACTATTGACTAGTGTTGTATGTTCTCTGTACTTGAAACTTGGGTATGGTGGCATATACCTGTAATCCCAGCACTCAGGATGTGGAGAAAGGTAGACCAGAAGTTCCAGGTCAGAATTTGGGGGATGTAGCTCAATTGGTAGACGGCATCCCTAACATGCACAGAGCCCTGGGTTTGATTCCCAGCAATACATAAAACTGAGCACTGTAGCGCATGCTTGCAATCCCAGTACCCAGATAGAAACCCTGCTACATGCACACCCGCTCAGGTGTGCATGAGACCCTGGAAGCCAAGGTGGCTTCATCCTGAATTTCAGGGCAACCTGGACTACAGGAGTCTCTCAAAGAAAAAGGATTAACAGTGTGATGTCACTTGAGTCTCATAATCAAAGTTTCTCTATACACACTCTAGGAGCCCCAGTCAGATTCCAAAGGAGAAAGAGGCCGTGGTGGGAGAGCTGCTGACATCTGAGGCCAGCCTGCAGTTATACCATGTCAGCCTTGACAAGTGTGTGATAGTTACAGAAGATTTCACAGTAGAAGAACCGGGAGGTGCACAGCAATCTCTACTCTGAAAATTCCTGTAAATCTGTATTCAAACATGAAAAGCTGAGGCTGGGGAGATGGCTCAGGGGTTAGGAACACTGGCTGCTCTTCCAGAAGACCTGGGTTCAATTCCCAGTAACCACATGGTGGCTCACAATTACTTGTAATTCCTGTTCTAGAAACACCAATGCCTCTCTGTCCTCCTGGGGCACACCAGGCACACATGAAAGCAAAATACTCATACACATAAAGTTAAAGAGGATGTTCAAAATAAATAAAAATTAAGTTTATCTTCAAATATATATGTGTGTGTGTGTCTAATGTCTTTTCAATTTTATTTCTATAGCTCTATTCTGCATTTAATAAAGTTGTCAGTCTGCAATGGATATTCAATATGAGAAATTTTAAATATTACTTTTTAATATTTTTAGAAAGATTCAGCTATGTTTATATTATGGGTGTGAGTGTTTTGTCTGTATGACTGTGCGGACTCATGACCACAGAGGCAAGAGGAAGGAATCAGATTCCCTGGAACTGGAGTTACAGGCCATTGTGAGCCTCCTGGCATAGGTGCTGGGAACTGAACTCAGGCCCTCAGAAAGAACAATATAAGATTTCACCTTCAAGGCCGTTTCTCAGCCTGTATGGAAATTTTGTTTTAAAACTGAAAGTAGTCACAAAGTTTCAGAAACATCGTTCATACACTCTGGCTCCAATGGGCGTGGTCATCACGAACGCTCTATGACAGCAGTCCGACAACAGAGGCCAGCCGGAAGGTGCGTGTCATACTGTAGTACAGCTAAAGCCACAGCTCACAGGCTAGCTAGAGAGATGGCACAAGTACTTGTTTCTCTTTCAGAGGACCTGGGTCCCAGCACCTACACGGTGGCTCATAACCATCTGTAATTTCAGTTCCAGAGAATCCAAAATCTTCTTCTGGGCTCTGTAGGTACCAGGCTCATATATGATGTAGCTACATGCAGGCAAAACAAACACACACATAAAATAATCTGGAGAGAGAGTGGGGGGGTGGGGGGAGCCACAGCTCAGGATGTGCCATTTCTCAGATGTAGGCACATTATGGAACATCATCCCATGCTCCGTACTGTCACATCGCAATGTCCTGACACATCCCGATTGCCACAGAGTATTGTCACAACTCTGGGCCAAGTGTGCACAGCAAGAAGACTCTAGGGCATGTCAGTATGCAAAGCCAGGTGCTGGACTGCCCCGTCTGTGAGAATCCAGCTATCTGTCTGTGTCAGGAATATTACAAGGCCCTGCCATGAGATGTGACCTGTTTCTCATGACTTCTGGGCTTTGACAGGATCTGGTGGAGCTGGGACATGGTCTAATTCTGTATGAGTTTTACAGGGTCTGGCACAGACATCCTGTAAGACCCTAGCTTGTTGGGGATGTGTGGCTTGACAGAACAACTGATTCAACCTTGGGAAGGAGTTAAGTTACACTTGCAGAGAAGTTTTTCCTGACCTCTGAGCAGCCAACACTTCTGGGACATGGACGGGACCTGGGCAGCTTAAGCCACACTTAGGATCCTCTACCTCCAGGGGTTCTGCCTGGGGCCATCTCCTCAGAGAGTCTAATTTTGTCTCCCTGATCCCACTGTGCCCACAGTTGGCACAGCCTGCACCTGAGCCTTTTCTGAGCTGACCCTCCTCAAACTAGGGGCAGTCCTCTTGTGGCCAGTCCTGGTTCGGGCTTTGTATGAAGCCACAGCACCACCTGCTGGTCATTGTGATCCTTACTGGCCATGCCAGTAAACAGGCCAACATGAAAATCCTTCTCTATTTTCCCATTCAGGATTAAAAGAAGTGGCTTCTCCCTCAGGCCGCAAGCTTTAGTTATCAGAGCCTTTGCTCCACGTCTCTAGTCACCATTACTTCTTCTAGTCATCCTCCCTGGTATCAGTACTCACTCAGACTCCAGCCCCACCACTGATGACAGAGCACCCTAGGACATGACCCCAATGGCCAGGACCTCTTACTGGGCACCCCAATAACCAGAAGTCCTTGCTTCAGCTCCACAAAGGTAAGGGGGCTTCACTCAAGCCTCCCTCAGTGACAGTCAGGCCATTCAGTGACAGAGATCTGTGCTCAAAACTACTAGAGGCCAGGACACCCCCCTCCCCCTATGAAATGCTGTGAGCAGGCTACTGAAGAACCTGAAGAGTCCACTCTGTTAGGACCCTCTGTGCTGGGTACCTAGAGGCCAGTGCTTTGAAGCCACTGCACATTCTGAATGGCATATGAGAGCTCTTGCTTCACAGGTGTTGATAAAGTCCTATCTATTTCCCTGTCTATCACCTTCTCCCTTGACTCAGTAGAGGCCAGTGACAGGGCTCCTGCCTTGTCCTTTCTGTGCACTTGGCTCTGTGCCTCAGACCTGGCCCCAGCTGTGCTCCAGTCTCGTGAGAAAGGCAGTCTATGCTACAGTGAGCCCACCTAGGAAGTCTGGACTGAGATCACCAGACTGTTTCTTCTAGCCACCCGGAAGTACAGGGCTACCACCTAAGCCTGGCACCTGCTGACCCTTCGAACCCCAAGTTCCAGACCTCTGTACTGTCTCAGCTCACTGCACACAGAGTCCATTGTGTCTCAGATGCCTTTACATAGAAGACAAGAGTTTGTCAATCCCAGAATCCCTCCTTATGCCTACCTCTTTTCCCTTCAGATCCTAGCACATCCCAGGTTTCTCCCCCCTCCCCATCTCTCTGGTCAAGGGCTTGCATAGTAGTCACAAAACCTTGGGTCACAGAGTCAGTGAGCACACCTGGAATCCCAGCACGGAGGAGATAGAGGCAGGAGGATCAGAAATCCAAAATCTTCTTGCCAGCCTGCCCTACATGACACCCTGTCTCCAAAACAAAACAACAGTATCAAAAGCAAACTCACAACATACACACATCGCATAAAGGGTCAAGTAAAGAAAAAGGGAGAGATGAGCTCGGTCCTCCAAGGAAGAATCCTTCCTTGGGGCTTTTGGAGGGAAGGTAGCTATAATAAGATCTTTTCTATTTTATACCTGGGCCTCAAAACTGTGAGGCAATAAGTTGTCTTAAGTCACCAGGCTGAGGTGTCTTGTGATAGAGTCTTAGAGAGCTGCCACGGTGCCAATCTTGTGCTGTGATTGGCACAATCCTACACAATGTAGGTTGTGAATCTTATTGTCCAACCAACAAATTTCATTTGTTCAATAAATATTTGTTTAGCATCTAGTACGTGCAACTATTGTTCTAGATACAGGGGCTTCATGGACAAAAACCTCAACTTCCTTGCAATTAATTCCATGTTACTAACTCCTTCCTTTGTTAGTCTCAAGGTGGCCTCAACCTTCCTTTTCCTTTTTTCTTTTCTTTCTTTCTTTCTTTTTCTTTTTTTTTTCTTTTATTTGTGTGTGTGTGTGTGTGTGTGTGTGTGTGTGTGTGTGTTGCTAAAGATTGAGTCCAGAGCCTTTTTATGCTAGGAAAGCTCTGCCACTAAGCCATAGCCCCCCAACCTTCTTTTTGTTCTTTGTATTTCAAAGCAGTATCTCTTTAAATTGACCCAGCTTGGCCTGGAACTCACACTGTACTTGAGATTCCCCTGCCTTGGCTTCCTGAGTGTCTGGGAGCCTGACCACTAGGCTCAGGATTCAGCCTTTCTCATCACCCATGTGATGAGAACTCCTTGTACTAAACTCCATCTTGGGGCCGGAGAGATCACCCAGCAGTTTCAAATGTATGCAGTTCTCACAGAAGACCGTCTGCTCCCAGTACCTAAGTCAGGTTGCTCAAGATTGCATGAAACTCTTGCTCCAGAGAATTCTGACCTTCTCAGGTGCCCATACATAATATACCTACCCACACACAAGACAAATATTCATGCACATAATTAAAAATAAAATCTTTATAAATAAATAAACTCCATCTTATTTAAAACATTCAGTGTAGTTTGTTTTCTCACAAGGCCCTAGTCATATTGATGTAGGACAAGGGGCTACATTCAAAACTGCTGAAAGAAGATCCATTGGGCAGAGGGACCCAAGTGTTGCAAAGGGCTTCAAAACACAGGATAAAGGTCAGTAAGAGCCAGGAACCATGACACACATTGCCAATCCCAGCACTCAGTGGGTGGAGAGAGATCACTGTGAGTTCAGGCAGTCTGGTCTACATAGCAAGCTCTAAGCTATAAAGTGAGACTGTCTTAAAAGACAGACAAATGGGAAGAAAGAAAGAAAGAAAGAAAGAAAGAAAGAAAGAAAGAAAGAAAGAAAGAAAGAAAGAAAGAAGAAGGAAGGAAGGAAGGAAGGAAGGAAGGAAGGAAGGAAGGAAGGAAGGAAGGAAGGAAGGAAGGAAGGAAGGAAGGAAGGTGGGTGGGTGCCAGGCAAAGGTGCACACCTTTAATCTCTGTACTCGGGATGCAGAGGTAGGCTGTGAGTTCAAGGCCAGGCTAGTCTATAGAATGAGTTCCGGATGGCCAAGGCTACACAGAGAAACCTTGTGTTGGGAAAAAAAAAAAAAAAAAAGGAAGAAAGGAAGAAAGAAAAGATCTCAGGGCATTTCAGGAAGAAGGGGCTATGGAGCCATGAACTACACCTTCGTGTATTTGAAGAACAATGTATAGCTCCTGGCACAATCTTGTGATTCTGGCTACTCTCAAGACCAACATATTGAAACTGTCTCTCAAAATAAAACAGTGATGGGTTATGATTCTGCGGCAGAGCACTTGCCAAACATTTGGGAAGTGCTGAATTCAGTTTCCTATAATCCTAGAACTTGGGAAGTAGAAGCAGGAAGATCAGATGTACAAGACTAACTCTAGCTCTGTGACAAGTTCCGGGCCAGCCTGGGTTACAAGAGACCCTGCCAATTAAAAAAAAAAAAAAAAAAAAGTTATATGGGTAGGTATACAGTTTAGTGTAAGGTTGTGGGTCCTGTGTCTGCTCTGCCACAGGGCACGGCCTTTTGGGGAGGTGGGATGTGGGGAATTTGACTGAGCTTACCCCATGCCACTGCCACAGGGTCACTGGGCAGGCGGGAGGTGGGGGGAGCTGTAGAGAAGTGCTGGGACACTGCTCCCAGTGGGAAGCACAGTCTGAGACGTGGGAAGCCAGAGCTGGTTAGGGGGTCCCCAGGCCTACAGCTGGGCCATGGAGCTCTCAGACCCTTGGACATCCAGGCACCACTGGAAGTCTCAGAAGAGCTGAGAATAGAATGGGGGCCCTAGGGCTGAATCTAGCGGGGAGGGGGGAGGGTTCCGTCCCATCTCACGGGGATAGACCTTGATAGTCCTTGGCTTGGTGGTGGTTTTGGCTTCAAGTGCAGAGAGGCCTGTATAGGCAAAGGCCTGCTCCATGGCTCCCCACAGCAGATTCCGATGAAAAGAGACAGTCTGTGGTTCCAAATCATTTATTGTCATGGTAGAAAGTAGATGCGTAAAACCATTCCCCACTTTCTCTGAGTGGGTCTGAGATTAAATATCTTTTGCAGGGAGGAATGTCTGGGAAGGGAAGTTTACTGGCTACACTCTCCAAGCCTCTAGGTACTTCATTTGCATGGAGACCTCTGTCTTGAGCGTGTGGTCACATCTTTTTTAGTGAGAAGCATGGCAAGTGTTCGAAATCGGGAGTCCTGCAGGGAGCAGGGAGTCATCTAAGCCTCAGGTGTGTGCCTACTGAGTCTCCAGGTCTCCACCTGCTTTACCTTACCAAACTTCCTGGCCTTGATTTATGTCCCAAAGTTTAGAGTATAGTAAGGAAAGAAAGAAGCCAAGTAGCCAAGGTTGTGGGATAGGTAGGGGCTACCTCTCCATTTCAAAGCCTTTAAATCATTGATTCTCAACCTGTGAGTTGTGACTCCTTTGGGGGCCAAAGAACATTTTCACAGGGGTTGCATATCAGATGTTTACATTACAATTAATAATGGCAGCAAAATTACAGTTATGAAGTAGCAACAAAAAATGTTTTTATGGTTGGGGATGATGTTTTATAAAAAGATAAAAAGTATGTTCTATGGGGGTGTGGTGAGGTATGAGGGAAGAGGATGTCTCAGTGGGCCCATGCCAGGGCACCCCTTCCCCCTGAGGGACCAGTCACATGATGGTATAGTTTAGAATAGAGTTTATTCAGGATATGGGGAGGGGAGTTAAGAGGGTAGCAGAGGCAGAGAAAGGCAGAGAGAGGGACAAAGTAGAGAAGTAGGGGCCAGCCATAGCCATGAGCACATGGAGAGAGGGGGTAGGGAATAGGAAGGGGAGAGGAAGAACAAGAGAGAAGCAAGAGAACAAGAGAGGGAGGAGGGGGCACGCAGCCCCTTTTATAGTGGGTCAGGCCTACCTGGCTGTTGCCAGGGAACTGTGAGGAGGAGGATACCTGGCTGTTGCCGGGTAACCACGGGGTGGAGCCTAGACAGAATGCTAACAGCGTCACCACAACATGAAGGCTCACAGCACCAGGAAGGTTGAGAACCACTGTCTTAAAGGATTCCCAACTATGGCCTATGATAGTGTCCCCTCCATTAGCGCTTCAGTTTCAGCCCACTCCATTTCCTGCACGCTCAGCTCTGCCCAGATGTGATTTCCTTCCAAGGTCTTTTCACTTGCTGTTCCCTCTGCCAGGAATACCCACCCACTCCTCCCACCCTACCTCCCCATTCTCCCCACTCCACCCCATCCTGTACTTCATTTCTATGAGTCTTGGAGACTCATCCTAACCCACCTACTTGAACTGAATATGTACCAAGCTGTCTCTCAGCCCAGCCACACCTCATAGCACTTATCACAGCACCACAATGCCTACTTGCTTTGTCAGCACTATGATAATAAGATAATACTTATTTACATATTCTCATCAGTTAGAATTGTATCTGATTGTATCTGTCACCTTGCACGGCTCTGTTCTAATTTACTTACTCAAGTAATTCACCTGGAGTATGATCTGATACACGGTGTGTGTGTGTATGTGTGTGTGTGAGTGTGTGTGTGAGTGATTGTGTAAGTGAGTGTGTGTGTGTGTGTGAGTGATTGTGTGAGTGAGTGTGTGTGTGTGTGTGAGAGAGAGAGAGAGAGAGAGAGAGAGAGATGCTAGGGATTAAACCCAAGGCCTCATACAAGCTAGTCAAACATTTTATGGTTGAACTACATTTCAATCTGATACACAATTTCATATGAGAAAAGCAGACTGTGGAAAACAGCCTTGGGTGCAAGAACAGTAGTTTCAGATCTCTGTGAGTTCAAGCCCAGCCTGTTCTACAAATCAAGTTCTAGGACAGCCAGGGTTATGTAGATAGACTGTGTCAAAACAAGCAAACAAAAAGATAGGTCTTTAAGGCAGAAGAAACACAATTTGGTAATGAAATAAATTTAGAAATAAAGGGAGATGAGTGTCAAAAATGACCCCAAGAGTCTCACAGAAGGAGGCACCTTATTCCCAATTAGACTGTACTGGCATCAAAATCAGAAGAGTCGTTTGCTTTGGCGGCACATATACAAAACTGAATAATACAAAGAAAAATGTTATTGTTGTTGACTTTGAATACATTTGGGGTTATTCTGTTAGGAGAAACAGTTCACCAAGCTCTGAGAGGTGAGGCTTCCCAGTGGAGGCCGTTTATCTGTATAATGAGCAGAGTCCTTCCATCTTCGGTTTTCTGACCCCAGCCTACTGGCTCAAATTCAGTTCCCCCTCCCTCCTCTCCTCCCAGTCCTTGCCCCACACACACACCCCACACCCCTGCAATATGAAGAATATTAGCACGGTTCAGGCACAAGGATGAAGCTCAAATTCCTGAAGTCTTCCATAGTTTAAAATAAGAAAAGCAGAGCTGGGTATAGAGTCACACGCCTTTAATGCTGGCACTGGGAGGCGGTTCTCATAACCTTGAGGTCAGGGACACATTGTATAGGAACTTATGGCTGGTCTACATGACTAGAGACCAGTTAACCCAAGACGGCTTTGCATTAAGTATTTTTTAAAGAATAATTTATTTATAAATTATTTATTTAGTATATATAGTGTTCTGCCTGCATGTATGCCTACAGGCCAGAAGAGGGCACCAGATCTCATTACAGATGTTTGTGTTTGTGTGGTTACTAGGAATTGAACTCAAGACTTCTGGAAGAGCAGCCAACTCTCTTAACCTTTGAGCCATCTCTCCAGCCCCAGCACTAAAGTATTCTTAAGAATACTTTACAAAGAATACTTCACAAAATTGCATAACTAGTTCAGTGGCCAGCTACATAAAGTGACTTCGAGGTGTATTATTAACTCTGACTATGAAGTCCAGTAAAAGTTGCAGCCTCATAGAACATAAAAGATATTTTCATAACATTGCACTGACACAAAAGAAGAAAGTCCTTAGAGATGGGGGAGGGGGAGTCCTGTCTGTAGGGCTCTAAGGGCTATAACAGAATGCAGAGATTCACTACTGGCCAAGGGAAAAGAAATTAGGAGAAGGGGAATTAGTCATTCATGAACTGGTAAGAAGTCTGTGCTACCAGTCAGGATGGACCCAGTAACCTGGCATCCCTAAGTGTCCTGTGGGACATGTGATTGTAGTTGTGAGCTAAAGTTCTCTGAGGAACTGTTGCTCTTTCTTCCTATTTACGAACCTATTTGTGTGTTTTATGGCATATCCGTGTGTGTGTGTGTGTGTGTGTGTGTGTGTGTGTGTGTGTGTGTGTGTATGCAAAGGCCATAGAAGGGATTCAGGTATCTGTTTGGTTTTGGACCCCAGGACAAGAGGCTGGGGTGCATATTTTACAAATCAAAGCAGGCCTGGCTTCCAAGTTCTCTGAGCATCCTTCAGTCCCTACCTAGCATACCCTGTTCCCAACGCTGAATTTTCCTTCCCCCAGTGGCTCCTGCAAATATATTCCAGACATTTTGTTCTCTCTTTCTCTTTCTCCCCTCTCGCTCCTTCTCTTCCTATTTTACCCACTTCCCCTTCCCCTTCCCCTTCCTCTTCTCTTCTTCTTCTTCTTCTTCTTCTTCTTCTTCTTCTTCTTCTTCTTCTTCTTCTTCTTCTTCTTCTTCTTCTTTTCTTCTTCTTCCCTCTCTCTCTTTCTCATCCCCCTTCCCACCCCTTCTCCTCCATGGTCAACTTCCCTGGCCTCCTTCCTTGGGACCAGTGAACTTACCTGACCTGCCCAAGAGCAGCTTCCCAATAAACTCACCTTCAGTATATTCTAATCTAGCTTAAATTGGCTCATTTCACAGGTGTAGAAATAACCTATCAGTGTCCTCTGTCACTTTTTGCCTTATTCTTATGAGACAGGGTCTCTCACTGGTCCTGGAGAAGGCCTTTTTTTTTTTTTTTTTTTTTTTCCTTGCTGAGCAAGCTCCAAGGATCCTCCTATCTCTGCACACACACACACACACTCAACAACTCTAGGGTTACTGATTCATGCAACTATGCCTGGCTTTTAGTTAATTTTTAGAATGTGATAGGATGTCCTGCCCCCATGTATATCTGTGTACTGTGTGTGTGCCTGGTGCTTTAGGAGAACAGAAGAGGGTGAGAGTGGGGATGTTGGGTTCCTTAACTTTCCACTGCTGCAGACATCGATTGCTTGCTGTACATGTCCACTACTACCTTTCTGTATATATCACAAGGTTGGGTTTGGTTGTTTTGTTTTGTTTTTTGGTTGTTTGGTTGATTGTTTTTTGGGCTTTGGGTGTTTTGTTTTGTTTTGTATTGTTTTGTTTTGTTTTGTTTTTTGGTTGTTTGGTTGATTGTTTTTTGGGCTTTGGGTGTTTTGTTTTGTATTGTTTTGTTTTGTTTTGTCTTGAGCCTTTAAAAACTCAACAAATTGCAGGGCAAGATTACTTCCTGCTACTCTGCCTGGGACAGCCTCCCTAGCTGTAAACAAAGGCTCCACATAATTTGACTTACTCTGCCTTTCCTATCATTCCACTTATTCCGCCTGGCCTCTTGGTGGTTTTGTTTGTTTGTTTGTTTGTTTGTTTTTCCTTCACCAACCCCATAACAATGAAACTTGAAGACTGCTGTCCTCCTGTGTATTCAGCCTGTTGGTTTAACCTTTCCTTAAAAGAACAATGTAACAATCAAAATTAAGCCTTGGATTTCACAAGTCATCAACTTTTACAACCTAAACTAATACAGAGCTGTGATCTTAAGTTATATACACTTCCATGCCGCATGGATACACATGACCCAGACAATCCATGTGTATCTTGTGCTGAAAGTGGCAAATACAGAGGTTGAAAGACGCTTCCTCTTCCTCCAAATTGAAAGCAACCCTTTGTGAATATTGGTTGAGAAGCAATGATGTTAGTTATCTGGGGCAGTTGGGATCAGTTGAGGCCAATGGCTTAACCCAGTGTAAAACTCTGTGAAAGATTTTTTTTTTCTTTTTCAGGCCGGGCGTGGTGGCGCACGCCTTTAATCCCAGCACTCGGGAGGCAGAGGCAGGCGGATTTCTGAGTTCGAGGCCAGCCTGGTCTACAAAGTGAGTGCCAGGACAGCCAGGGCTACACAGAGAAACCCTGTCTCGAAAAACCAAAAAAAAAAAAAAAAAAAAAAGAAAGAAAATACAGAGGGGAAGCCCTTTGTGAGGGACAGACATGCACAGACACAACCTGGGAACGTGAAGTAGAGAATTCAAATCTGGACTTGTTCTTGGTTAAATGAGTTCAGGGGAAGTGCTTTCATTTCTTTCCTTAATGGGACACTGATCCATTATTGGTAACAGAGTTAATCACTAATGCCCACAATTCTCTGGTGCTTGGGACCAGCTGAACCCAAAGATGCTGTCCAATGTGTCCAAGTGTAGGTGAGATGCATACAGTCAATGTAATATCCAAAATGAATTGAAGACCACCCAGTACCTTCCCCCTTCAAAAAGGACTTTCCAAACTATACTAGCAGGCCAAGTACAGAGCCAGATAAGGAAGCTGGCTGACTAAATAAATGTAAAAACATAGTTTTAGCGGTCAATTTGATTAAGCTTGCAACTACCAAAACAACATTAGCTGTTCTCAGAGAAATAATCATAACAAGATTAGCAATTCTCCTGCCCTCCGCCCCACACTGAATTTTGATAAAGACCACAAACCACCCCTGACCTTGTCACTAGAATCTCCCTGACGTTGATAGCTGTGATGTTAATAGTTGACCCATAAGTTCAAAATGTACTATTACTTTGCTGACCAAATCATAATAACCCACCATGGGGGCAAGAGGGACTAGGCCAAAGGGTTACTTAGTCACTATATAAACCAACCAATGCCTCAAAGGGTTACTTGCTACACCAATGAGAACCTGTTACCCAAATCTGCCCCTTACAAAGGTATAAAAAGTATTCTTTCTTTGTTCTGGGTCTCTCCTCTAGCCTGTGTGCTGAGAGGAGAGTCCCCAACATGTTGGATCAATAAAAAATCCTCATGTGTTTTGCAGTGATGGCAGCGATCTCTGTGTTCTTTGTGAGTAAGGGTCTTTTGATGAACTCCAACATCAACAGCTCCTGTTTCTTTTTCTTTTTTTTTCTTTTTTTATATTTGTTTATTTTTATGTATGTGAGTGCACTGTCACTGTCTTCAGACACCCTAGAAGAGGGCATTGGATCCCATTTCAGATGGTTGTAAGCCACTATGTGGTTGCTTGGAATTGAACTCAGGACTTCTGGAAGAACAGTTAGTGCTCTTAACCTCTGAGCCATCTCTCCAGCCCTCCTGTTTTCTTTGTTGTTGTTATTTGAGACTGTTTCCTGTAGCCCAGGATGGCTTAAAAATTCTCTGTGAAGCTGATGCCCGTAAACCCCTGGTCCTTCTATGTACAGTACTAAAGTTATGTCATAGATACCATATGTGGCATTCCTATTTCTTTTCTTCTGAGAAAAAGCAAAATAGATATGGGGAAACAAACAGAACCCATTAAAACAAAAAGTTAAACTTTAAAAAAAAAAAAATCTGCATTCCAATAGCAGATTCCAAAGGGAGGGAGGAATCAAACTAGAAAAGAAAAAAAAAAAAAAAATCACTGAAAAGTTTGTTTTGAAACAAGGTCCCCAATGACTCAGGCTGGCCTTAAACCTGCTGTGTGGGAAAGGATGGCTTTAAACTTCTAATGTTACTGCTTCTGTGTCTCGTGTGCTATCCAGCTCAACATGGAAACTCCTAGCAGTATCAAAGTTTAATCTCTCTATGAGAAAAGAAATTCCAGGACTGAAGAGCTGACTCAACAGCAAAGAGCACTGGCTGTTCTTCTAGAGGACCTGGGTTCAATTCCCAGTACCCACATGGCAGCTTACAGCTGTCTGAAATTCCAGTTCCAGGGCTTCTGACAACCTCACATAGACATACAGGCAAGCAAAACACCAATGTACATAAAATAAAATAAAGTATGTTTTTTAAAAAGAGAGAAGAGAAATTCATAACAGCAACAATCAAGCTAGAGAAACCCCTTAGGGATGAAGAGCACTAGATGCTCTTCCAGAAGACCCAGGTTTGATTCACAGCACACACACAACTGTCTCTAACTTCAGTCTCAGGAGATATGAAACCCTCTCCGTGCCTCTATGGGTACCAAGGAATTCATGTGGTGCACAGAAATGCAGGCAAAATACCTATACACATAAAGGTAAAAAAATAATTCTTTAAAAAAAAAAAAAAAAAAAACAGCCGGGCGTGGTGGCGCACACGCCTTTAATCCCAGCACTTGGGAGGTAGAGGCAGGCAGATTTCTTAGTTCGAGGCCAGCCTGGTCTACAAAGTGAGTTCCAGGACAGCCAGGGCGACACAGAGAAACCCTGTCTTGAAAAACAAAACAAAACAAACCAAAAAAACTAACAACAATTCAAGAAAAAAAAAATGGGTAAAGCAAAGAAATCAAAGAAAAGCTTTCCGTCTGGCTAGAAATACAAAAGGAAAGGTGCCCAGGATTATAATGTCACAAAAAGCACAGACCATAACTCTCAAGTGTCACTCAGAAATCCTACCACACAAGTGAAGGTAGCACTCTGCGACATCATGCAAGTTAGGAAGCAGGAATTGCCAGGTATTTGTTTCAGAAAACAAAGAATATTTATAGAGACTAGCAGAACTTGTCTTGGTTGAGAGGAGCTCCATGGCTGAGAACAGGGAACACAGCTTCATTTTCTTCTGGCTTTTCACTCTCCACAATTGATTTAAGATCCTTTAAATGTACTGCCTGTGTTTAAATGTAATTCAATATCTTCAATAAAAGCATCTCAGTTGAAGGCAATGTCATGGTCAGAACCCAAGCCTGTTTCCGGACTTGCTCGAACCCTGCTGTCTTTCTGCCTCCTCCATCTAAATCTCCTGCATCCTCTGCTTCCCTAAAGCCTTTCATGGTCACTTCAGTTCCAGCTGGCCCTTTCATTTTCTGAACACAGGAACTATTTTTAAATATCAGTCCCAAAGGACACCAAAATAAATAAATAAAATAAAATTTAAAAAATGAGTTGGAACTTTTGTCTAAACTCTTAAAACTAAAGGCACTCCAAAACTCAGCAAATTCTCTGAACTTTTACAGGCCAGGCTCCATAGCCCTGAGAATATAGAGGGAACACACAAAAGTAAATTTAATTAGCCAGCGCGAGCAACAGTATCTCTCACTCCCTTTGAGGAGTCATGGAGTTGGGGTGTAGGGGGATGACAAGAAGGGAGATGGTTCAAGGGGTTAAAGATTGTGTTTGAGGGGCTGAGAAAGAAATTAGGGAAACAACACCCTTCACAATAGTCTCAAATAATATAAAATACCTTGGTGTGACTCTAACTAAGGGAGTGAAAGATCTGTATGATAAGAACTTCAAATCTCTGAAGAAAGAAATTGAAGATCTCAGAAGATGGAAAGATCTCCCATGCTCATGGATTGGCAGGATTAATATAGTCAAAATGGCTATCCTGCTGAAAGCAATCTACAGATTTAATGCAATCCCCATCAAAATTCCAACTCAATTTTTCACTGAGTTAGAAAGGGCAATTTGCAAATTCATCTGGAACAACAAAAAACCTAGGTTAGCAAAAACTATTCTCAACAATAAAGGGGGCTGGTGAGATGGCTCAGTGGGTAAGAGCACCCGACTGCTCTTCCAAAGGTCCAAAGTTCAAATCCCAGCAACCACATGGTGGCTAACAACCATCCGTAACGAGATCTGGTGCCCTCTTCTGGAGTGTCTGAAGACAGCTACAGTGTACTTACATATAATAAATAAATAAATCTAAAAAAAAAAAAAAAAACAAACAATAAAGGAACCTCTGGTGGAATCACCATCCCCGATCTCAAGCTGTACTACAGAGCAATTGTGATAAAAACTGCATGGTACTGGTACAGCGACAGACAGGTAGATCAATGGAATAGAATTGAAGACCCAGAAATGAACCCACACACCTATGGTCACTTGATCTTTGACAAGGGAGCTAAAACCATCCAGTGGAAAAAAGACAGCATTTTCAACAAATAGTGCTGGCACAACTGGCAGTTATCATGTTAGAAGTATGAAAATTGATCCATTCTTTTTTTTTAATTTTTAATATTTTTATTACATATTTTCCTCAATTACATTTCCAATGCTATCGCAAAAGTCCCCCATAGCGCCCCCCACTTCCCTACCCACCCATTCCCATTCTTTTGGCCCTGGCTTCCCCTATATTGGGGCATATAAAGTTTACAAGTCCAATGGGCCTCTCTTTCCATTGATGGCCGACTAGGTCATCTTTCGATACATATGCAGCTAGAGACAAGAGCTCCGGGGTTCTGGTTAGTACATCATGTTGTTCCAACAATAGGGTTGCAGATCCCTTTAGCTCCTTGGGTACTTTCTCTAGCTTCTCCATTGGGAGCCCTGTGATACATCCAATAGCTGACTGTGAACATCCACTCCTGTGTTTGCTAGGCCCCGGCATCGTCTCACACACAAGAGACAGCTATATTTGAGTCCTTTCAGCAAAATCTTGCTAGTGTATGCAATGGTGTCACCGTTTAGAAGCTGATTATGGGATGGATCCCTGGATACGGCAGTCTCTAAATGGTCCATCCTTTCATCACAGCTCCGAACTTTGTCTCTGTAACTCCTTCCCTGGGTGTTTTGTTCCCAATTCTAAGAAGGTGCACAGTGTCCACACTTTGGTCTTCATTCTTCTTGAGTTTCATGCGTTTAGCAAATTGTATCTTATATCTTGGGTTTCCTAAGTTTTGGGCTAATATCCACTTATCAGTGAATACATATTGTGTGAGTTCTTTTGTGATTGTCTTACTTCACTCAAGATGATGCCCTCCAGGTCCATCCATTTGGCTAGGAATTTCATAAATTCATTCTTTTTAATAGCTGAGTAGTACTCCATTGTGTAAATGTACCATAATTTCTGTATCCATTCCTCTGTTGAGGGACATCTGGGTTCTTTCCAGCTTCTGGCTATTATAAATAGGGCTGCTATGAACATAGTGGAGCATGTGTCCTTTTTACCGGTTGGGACATCTTCTGGATATATGCCCAGGAGAGGTATTGCTGGATCCTCCGGTAGTACTATGTCCAATTTTCTGAGGAACCACCAGACTGATTTCCAGAGTGGTTGTACAAGCTTGCAATCCCACCAGCAATGGAGGAGTGTTCCTTTTTCTCCACATCCTCGCCAGCATCTGCTGTCACCTGAATTTTTGATCTTAGCCATTCTGACTGGTGTGAGGTGGAATCTCAGGGTTGTTTTGATTTGCATTTCCCTGATGATTAAGGATGTTGAACATTTTTTCAGGTGCTTCTCTGCCATTCGGTATTCCTCAGGTGAGAATTCTTTGTTCAGTTCTGAGCCCCATTTTTTAATGGGGTTATTTGACTTTCTGGAGTCCACCTTCTTGAGTTCTTTATATATATTGGATATTAGTCCCTTATCTGATTTAGGATAGGTGAAGATCCTTTCCCAATCTGTTGGTGGTTTTTTTTTTGTCTTATTGATGGTATCTTTAGCCTTGCAGAAGCTTTGCAGTTTCATGAGGTCCCACTTGTCAATTCTCGATCTTACAGCACAAGCCATTACTGTTCTATTCAAGAATTTTTCCCCTGTGCCCATATCTTCAAGGCTTTTCCCCACTTTCTCCTCTATAAGTTTCAGTGTCTCTGGTTTTATGTGAAGTTCCTTGATCCACTTAGACTTGACCTTAGTACAAGGAGATAGGAATGGATCGATTCGCATTCTTCTACATGTTAACAACCAGTTGTGCCAGCACCATTTGTTGAAAATGCTGTCTTTCTTCCACTGGATGTTTTTAGCTCCCTTGTCGAAGATCAAGTGACCGTAGGTGTGTGGGTTCATTTCTGGGTCTTCAATTCTATTCCATTGGTCTATTTGTCTGTCACTATACCAGTACCATGCAGTTTTTATCACAATTGCTCTGTAGTAGAGCTTTAGGTCCGGCATGGTGATTCCACCAGAGGTTCTTTTATCCTTGAGAAGAGTTTTTGCTATCCTAGGTTTTTTGTTATTCCAGATGAATTTGCAGATTGCACTTTCTAATTCGTTGAAGAAATGATTTGGAATTTTGATGGGGATTGCATTGAATCTGTAGATTGCTTTTGGCAAGATAGCCATTTTTACAATGTTGATCGTGCCAATCCATGAGCATGGGAGATCTTTCCATCTTCTGAGATCTTCTATAATTTCTTTCTTCAGAGACTTGAAGTTTTTATTATACAGATCTTTCACTTCCTTAGTTAGAGTCACGCCAAGATATTTAATATTATTTGTGACTATTGAGAAGGGTGTTGTTTCCCTAATTTCTTTCTCAGCCTGTTTATTCTTTGTGTAGAGAAAGGCCATTGATTTGTTTGAGTTAATTTTATATCCAGCTACTTCACCGAAGCTGTTTATCAGGCTTAGGAGTTCTCTGGTGGAATTTTTAGGGTCACTTATATATACTATCATATCATCTGCAAAGAGTGATATTTTGACTTCATCTTTTCCAATTTGTATCCCTTTGATCTCCTTTTGTTGTTGAATTGCTCTGGCTAGGACTTCAAGTACAATGTTGAATAGGTATGGAGAAAGTGGACAGCCTTGTCTAGTCCCTGATTTTAGAGGGATTGCTTCAAGCTTCTCACCATTTACTTTGATGTTGGCTACTGGTTTGCTGTAGATTGCTTTTATCATGTTTAGGTATGGGCCTTGAATTCCTGATCTTTCCAAGACTTTTATCATGAATGGGTGTTGGATCTTGTCAAATGCTTTCTCCGCATCTAACGAGATGACCATGTAGTTTTTGTCTTTGAGTTTGTTTATATACTAGATTACGTTGATGGATTTCCGTATATTGAACCATCCCTGCATCCCTGGGATGAAACCTACTTGGTCAGGATGGATGATTGTTTTGATGTGTTCTTGGATTCGGTTAGCAAGAACTTTATTGAGGATTTTTGCATCAATATTCATAAGGGATATTGGTCTGAAGTTTTCTATCTTTGTTGGGTCTTTTTGTGGTTTAGGTATCAGAGTAATTGTGGCTTCATAGAATGAGTTGGGTAGAGTACCTTCTGTTTCTATTTTGTGGAATAGTTTGTGAAGAACTGGGATTAGATCTTCTTTGAAGGTCTGATAGAACTCTGCACTAAACCCATCTGGTCCTGGGCTTTTTTTAGTTGGGAGACTATTAATGACTGCTTCTATTTCTTTGGGGGATATAGGGCTGTTTAGATCATTAACCTGATCTTGATTCAACTTTGGTACCTGGTATCTGTCTAGGAACTTCTCCATTTCATCCAGGTTCTCCAGTTTTGTTGAGTATAGCCTTTGGTAGAAGGATCTGATGGTGTTTTGGATGTCTTCAGGATCTGTTGTTATGTCTCCTTTTTCATTTCTGATTTTGTTAATTAGGATGCTTTCCCTGTGCCCTCTAGTGAGTCTGGCTCAGGGTTTATCTATCTTGTTGATTTTCTCAAAGAACCAGCTCCTTGATTGGTTGATTCTTTGAATAGTTTTTCTTGTTTCCACTTGGTTGATTTCGCCCCTGAGTTTGATTATTTCCTGCCGTCTACTCCTCTTGGGTGAAATTTGCTTCCTTTTGTTCTAGTGCTTTTAGGTATGTTGTCAAGCTGCTAATGTGTGCTCTCTCTAGTTTCCTTTTGGAGGCACTCAGAGCTATGAGTTTTCCTCTTAGAAATGCTTTCATTGCGTCCCATAAGTTTAGGTATGTTATGGCTTCATTTTCATTGAACTCTAAAAAGTCCTTAATTTCTTTCTTTATTCCTTCCTTGACCAAGGTATCATTGAGAAGAGTGTTGTTCAGTTTCCACGTGAAGGTTGGCTTTCTATTATTTATTTTGTTATTGAAGATCAGCCTTAGTCCATGGTGATCTGATAGGATGCATGGGACAATTTCAATATTTTTGTATCTGTTGAGGCCTGTTTTGTGACCAATTATGTGGTCAATTTTGGAGAAGGTACCATGGGGTGCTGAGAAGAAGGTATATCCTTTTGTTTTAGGATAGAATGTTCTGTAGATATCTGCCAGATCCATTTGATTCATAATTTCTCTTAGTTTCTCTGTGTCCCTGTTTAGTTTCTGTTTCCATGATCTGTCCATTGGTGAAAGTGGTGTGTTGAAGTCTCCCACTATTATTGTATGAGGTGCAATGTGTGCTTTGAGATTTACTAAAGTTTCTTTAATGAATGTGGCTGCCTTTGTATTTGGAGCATAGATATTCAGGATTGATAGTTCCTCTTGGAGGATTTTACCTTTGATGAGTATGAAGTGTCCCTCCCTGTCTTTTTTAATGACTTTGGGTTGGAAGTCAATCTTATCAGATATTAGAATGGCTACTCCAGCTTGTTTCTTCATACCATTTGCTTGGAAAATTGTTTTCCAGCCTTTCATTCTGAGGTAGTGTCTATCTTTTTCTCTGAGATGAGTTTCCTGTAAGCAACAAAATGTTGGGTCTTGTTTGTGTAGCCAGTTTGTTAGTCTATGTCTTTTTATCGGGGAGTTGAGTCCATTGATATTAAGAGATATTAAGGAAAAGTAATTGTTGTTTCCTGTTATTTTTGTTGTTACAGTTGGCATTCTGTTCTTGTGGCTGTCTTCTTTTAGGTTGGTTGAGGGATTACCTTCTTGTTGTTTCTAGGGCGTGGTTCCTGTCCTTGTATTGGTTTTTTTTCTGTTATTATCCTTTGAAGGGCTGGATTCATGGAGAGATAATGTGTGAATTTGGTTTTGTCGTGGAATACTTTGGTTTCTCCATCTATGTTAATTGAGAGTTTGGCTGGGTATAGTAGCCTGGGCTGGAATTTGTGTTCTTTTAGTGTCTGTATAACATCCATCCAGGATCTTCTGGCTTTCATAGTCTCTGGTGAAAAATCTGGTGTAATTCTGATAGGCTTGCCTTTATATGTTACTTGGCCTTTTTCTCTTACTGCTTTTAGTATTCTATCTTTATTTAGAGCATTTGTTGTTCTGATTATTATGTGTCGGGAGGTATTTCTTTTCTGGTCCAGTCTATTTGGAGTTCTGTAGGCTTCTTGTATGTTCATGGGCATCTCTTTCTTCAGATTTGGGAAGTTTTCTTCTATAATTTTGTTGAAGATGTTTGCTGGTCCTTTGAGTTGAAAATCTTCATTCTCATCCACTCCTATTATCCGTAGGTTTGGTCTTCTCATTGTGTCCTGTATTTCTTGGATGTTTTGAGTTAGGATCTTTTTGCATTTTACATTTTCCTTGATTGTTGTGCCGATGTTCTCTATGGAATTTTCTGCACCTGAGATTCTCTCTTCCATCTCTTGTATTCTGTTGCTGATGCTGGTATCTATGGTTCCAGATTTCTTTCCTAGGGTTTCTATCTCCAGTGTTGCCTCATTTTGGGTTTTCTTTATTGTGTCTACTTCCCTTTTTAGGTCTAGTATGGTTTTGTTCATTTCCATCATCTGTTTGGATGTGTTTTCCTGTTTTTCATTAAGGACTTCTACCTGTTTGATTAGGTTATCCTGTTTTTCTTTAAGGATTTGTAACTCTTTAGCAGTGTTCTCCTGCAATTCTTTAAGGGATTTTTGTGCTTCCTCTTTAATGTCTTCTACCTGTTTACCAGTGTTCCTTTGTATTTCTTTAAGTGTGTTATTAAAGTCCTTCTTGAAGTCCTCTACCATCATCAGGAGATATGCTTTTAGATCCGTGTCTAGCTTTTCCGGTGTGTTGGGGTGCCCTGGACTGGGCGAAGTGGGAGTGCTGGGTTCTGATGATGGTGAGTGGTCTTGGTTTCTGTTAGTAAGATTATTACGTTTACCTTTCTCCATCTGGTAATCTCTGGGGTTAGTTGTTGTCGTTGTCACTGTTTAAAGATTGGAGCAGAAGCTGTGTTCCACTCACCAGCAGTCTCAAAATCCTGTGGCAGGGGTCGTGGGTAGCTGGCAGTACCCCGGTGCTGGTCCAGCCGGAAGAGGTCCTACTCAGGCCGGTTTTCTGCTTCCCTAACTAATGCAGTCTCAGGTCCCGTGCGCAATTGGATTGGAGCAGATGCTGTGTTCCACTCTCCAGAAGTCTTAAGATCCTGTGGCGGGTGTTGTGGGTAGCTGGCGAGTGTCAGCCGACCCTGCGCCCTAGCTACCCTGGTGCTTTTCTGACCGGAAGAGGCTTGTGGCCCTATGTAGGCCGGATTTCTCCCTCCCCAACCAGAGCAGTCTCAGGTCCCGCGTGATTGGACTGGAGCAGAAGCTGTGTTCCACTCACCAGCAGTCTCAAAATCCTGTGGCGGGGGTCGTGGGTAGCTGGCGGGTGTCAGCCGACCCTGCGCCCTCGCTACCCCGGTGCTTTTCTCGAAAATTGATCCATTCTTATCTCCTTGTACAAAGCTCAAGTCTAAGTGGATCAAAGAACGCCACATAACACCAGAGACACTGAAATGTATAGAAGAGAAAGTGGAGAAAACCCTAGAAGATATGAGCACTGGGGAAAAAATTCCTAAACAGAACAACAATGGCTTGTGCTGTAAGATCAATAACTGACAAATGGGACCTCATAAAATTGCAAAGCTTCTGACAGGCAAAAGACACTGTCAGTAAGACATAAAGGCCACCAACAGATTGGGAAAGGATTTTTACCAATCCTAAATCTAATAGGGGACTAATATCCAATATATACAAAGAGCTCAAGAACCTGGACTCCAGAAATTCAAATAACCCCATTAAAAATGGGGTACAGAGCTAAACAAAGAATTCTCAAGTGAGGAATACCGAAGGACTGAGAAGCACCTGAAAAAAATGTTCAACATCCTTAATCATCAGGGAAATACAAATCAAAACAACCTTGAGATTCCACCTCAATCCAGTCAGAATGGCTAAGATCAAAAATTCAGGTGACAGCAGATGCTGGCGAGGATGTGGAGAAAGAGGAACACTCCTCTATTGCTGGTGGGATTGCAAGCTTGTACAATTACTCTGGAAATCAGTCTGGCGGTTCCTCAGAAAATTGGACATAGTACTACTGGAAGATCCAGCAATACCTCTCCTGGGCATATACCCAGAAGATGTCCCAACTGGTAATAAGGACACATGATTCACTATGTTCATAGCAGCCTTATTTATAATAGCCAGAAGCTGGAAAGAACCCAGATGTCCTTCAACAGAGGAATGGATACAGAAAATGTGGTACATTTACACAATGGAGCACTACTCAGCTATTTAAAAACAATAAATTTATGAAATTCTTGGGCAAATGGATGTATCTGGAGGATATCATCCTTAGTGAGGTAACACAATCACAAAAGAAGTCACTTGATATGCACTCACTGATAAGAGGATATTAGCCCAGAAACTTAGAATACCCAAGATACAATTTGCAAAACACAAGAAAATAAAGAAGAATGAAGAGCAAAGTGTGGATACTTCATTCCTACTTAGAATAGGGAGCAAAACATCCATGGAAGGAGTTACAGAGACAAAGTTTGGAGCTAAGACGAAAGGATGGACCATCCAGAGACTACCCCACCTGGGGATCCATCCTATAATCAGCCACCAAACCCAGACACTATTGCATATGCCAGAAAGATTTTGCTGAAAGGACCCTGATATAGCTGTCTCGAGTGAGGCTATGCCAGTGTCTGGCAAATACAGAAGTGGATGCTCACAGTCATCTATAGGATGGAACACAGGGCCCCCAATGGAGGAGCTAGAGAAAGTACCCAAGGACCTAAAGGTGTCTGCAGCCCTATAGGTGGAACAACAGTATGAACTAACCAGTACCCCCAGAGCTCGTGTCTCTAGCTGCATATGTAGCACAAGATGGCCTAGTCGTCCATCATTGGGAAGAGAGGCCCCTTGGTCTTGCAAACTTCATATGCCCCAGGACAGGAGAACGCCAGGGCCAAGAAGTGGGAGTGGGTGGGCAGGGGAGCAGGGTGGGGGGAGGGTATAGGGAACTTTCGGGATAGCATTTGAAATGTAAATAAAGAAAATATTTAATTAAAAAAAATGTAAAAAAAAGATTGTGTTTGATACACAAACTTGAGGACCTGAGTTTAGATTCCCAGAGCCCAACTAAAGCCAGACTATAATCCCAGCAGTCCTACAGAGAGATGGGAGGCAGCAAGAGAAGCTGGAAACCAACCAACCAAGCGAGCACAGCAACAATCAACAAGAGACTCCACTGCAAAGAGTACCAGATGATGACCAAAACTCTGCTCGGACATATCTCTCTGTATCTGTGTTTGTCTGTTTATATATCCATATATACATATATTGTATATATTTATATACTATATTTCAGAAAGGAAGTAAAGGAATGAAAGAAGAAAGAGAGAGAGAGAGAGAGAGAGAGAGAGAGAGAGAGAGAGAGAAAGAAAGAAAGAAAGAAAGAAAGAAAGAAAGAAAGAAAGAAAGAAAGAAAGAAAGGGAGGAAGGAAGGAACAAGAAAAAGAAAAGGAAAGGGGGAGGAATTGAAAGGAGTGGAGAATAGAGAAGGGGAGGGGAGGAGAAGAAACAAGAGGGAAGAAGAAAAAGGAGAGGGAAGAGGGAGAGAAGAGAAGGGGAGAAGAGAAGGGAAAAGGGAGGAGAGGAGAAAGGAGGAGAGGAAAGGAAAGAGTGGAGAGGAGGGGTAGAGAGAGGAGAGGAAGGGAGATGGAAGAAAGGCAGGGAGATAAAAGGGGAACTTTTTGCCATTCACTTTGCCTGCACCATCTGCATGACCTTTGATCTTCCATTTCCATCATCCTCACCTTTCTTTCCTATACAGTGTTTGGCTTCATGCAGAAGAGCAGCTTCTTCTTCTTCTTCTTCTTCTTCTTCTTCTTCTTCTTCTTCTTCTTCTTCTTCTTCTTCTAAGGCATATTTTTTTAATTAGGTATTTTCCTCATTTACATTTCCAATGCTATCCCCAAAGCCCCCTATACCCTCCCCCTACCCTGCTCCCCAACCCACCCATTCCTGCATCCTGGCCCTGGCATTGCCCTGTATTGGGGCATATGATCTTTACAATACCAAGAGTCTCTCCTCCCATTGATGGCCAACTAGGCCATCGTCTGCTACATATGCAACTAGAGACACAGCTCTGGGGGGTACTGGTTAGTTCATATTGTTGTTCCTCCTATAGGGCTGCAGACCCCTTTAGCTCCTTGGATACTTTCTCTAGCTCCTTCATTGGGGGCCCTGTGTTCCATCCAATAGATGACTGTGAGCATCCATTTCTGTATTTGCCAGGCATTGGCATAGCCTCACAAGAGAGAGCTATGTCAGGGTCCCGTCAGCAAAATCTTTCTGGCATATGCAATAGTGTCTGGGTTTGATGGTTGTATGTGTGATGGATCCCCAGTGGGGCAGTCTCTGGATAGTCCTTCCTTTGGTCTCAGTTCCGAACTTTGTCTCTGTAAACCCTTCCATGGGTGTTTTGTTCCCCATTTTAAAAAGGAGCAAAGTATCCACACTTTGGTCTCCTTCTTCTTGAGTTTCATGTGTTTTGCAAATTGTATCTTGGATATTCTAAGTTTCTGGGCTAATATCTGCTTATCAGTGAGTGCATATCATGTGTGTTCTTTTTTTTTTTTTTTTGGTTTTTCGAGACAGGGTTTCTCTGTATTGCCCTGGCTGTCCTGGAACTCACTCTGTAGACCAGGCTGGCCTCGAACTCAGAAATCCACCTGCCTCTGCCTCCCGCGTGCTGGGATTAAAGTCGTGCGCCACCACACCCGGCTATGTGTGTTCTTTTGTAGAGCTTCTTGAGGCATGAGGTAAAGGTGAACTCCGCCCTTCCTGCCTCTATCCCTTTCACACAGACATACTTTGGACAACGACAAGAGCCTGCAGTAAGGCTGGACTGTTTCATCAATCACATTTGTTATCATTCCTTAAAGCAGCTGGTTTTACTTATCCTAACTAAGACAATAACCATAAGAGTAGTAACCCTATACACCCAAATATTTCCAAATAGCACCAGCTTCTTGTCCCTGTGTTTGCTTATATCTTTTCTGCTAGAGTCGAAGCTTACCAGTCTAAAGGCATTCATTAAGATAAGGAACTCAACTACTTTCTTGGTTATTTAAAAATAATTTTTAGATTTATTTTATTTTATATGTATGGGTGTGTCATTCCAGCGTGTATGCATGTCTGCAATGCCCACAGAAGTCAGAAGAGGGCATTGGACCCCTGGACCTGGAGTTTCAGATGGTTGTTGAGGGGGTCCCAGCAAGCATCAGGGTAGAAAGGCAATGCCAGTTAGGTGAGAGGGAAACTCTCTTCAGCCCAACCTGCCCAATCAGGATCAAACTTCTGGAGTCTGAGATCAGGCCAGTCCGCTTTAGATAAATGTAAATTCAGTAAAATTTTGGGAAAAGTTTCCTGGTGGCAATTATTCCAAGTCCATGTACACAATAAAGCTCAAGACATGACTACTTCAAAACTCTTCTGCACAGTACACATGACCATGAAGATGACTTCTTTAGCCTAAAGGCCTAGGACCTGGTGTGGTCTCTGATTGAGATCATGTAGAAGTCAGCAAGCTATAAAGTACATGTGACATCTCCCCTAAGAGGGAGCTAAAGATAAAGGTCTAAGGAGGGAGAGGGGAGTCTGGGATAAACATTCTGCAGGATTTGGGTGAGGAGTGGCCCAACAGATAGCAAAGGTCACTAGGTCATTAACAACATCCACTCCCAGCCTTCTGGGTGGGAAACAGGTATTCTTTTCCTCCGCTGGGGAGGCAAGCCTGTGTGATTAACATTCCTGGTTTCTTCAGTGCTTATCTGTGATTACTTGTGACTTCTGCTAGAGAACCATGTGTGGGTGCTGGGGAACAAACCTGGGTCCTCTAAAAGACCGAGTACTCTTAACTGCAGAACCATCTTTCCGGACTCCCCCACTCCCCCACACCCCCACTTCCTCTAACCTCCCCTCCAACCCCCTCCCTCACCTCCCTCAGCCATTTTCAACATCTCCAACTTCTTTTTTTTTTTTTTTTTGGTTTTTCGAGACAGGGTTTCTCTGTATAGCCCTGGCTGTCCTGGAACTCACTTTGTAGACCAGGCTGGCCTCGAACTCAGAAATCCGCCTGCCTCTGCCTCCCAAGTGCTGGGATTAAAGGGGTGCGCCACCACGCCCGGCTCATCTCTAACTTCTTATCCCAGCAGAGCGGAAGATATTTTCTCTGTCCCTGCTTTCAAATTACCTGTTTGTAAAGGCTGGAAAGGTGGTTTTGTTGGCTAAGACTATTTGATATTCAAGCAGGAGGACCAGGACAGGAGTTCAGATCCCAGCATCCATGTGACAAGCTAGGCTTTCCACAAGCACCATCTTTGAGGGAACCAGCTTTTGGTCAGTGCCATGGTCATCCTGTACATACTCTCGCACAAATGTAAATTAAAAAAAAAAAAAATGGAGCCTTGTTTGTTTGCAGGTGTGACAGTGGGACATATTTCCCACCTTTACAGTTGAAAAGGTCAGCTCAGGAACTTTGGGAAGGTCATGAAACAAGTGCCCCTCCAGAAGGGAGAGGCTAAATAACATTTCTCAGACCACAGGGCGGGAACTGACCTGCGGGAAGGAACAAGTTCTGCAGGTCGGACCTTGCCCATCTTCAGATGAGGGAAGTCCTTGTCACCTCATTCCCTAAAGGCCAATCAGTTTAAAGGGTGCACTGTTCTGCCAATCATATTGTGCCTAGTTGCCAATGCTCTATTCTGCCCCTGGAAACCATATAAAAACTCACTGAACGGGCACTGCCTCTCCTTTGGGTCTGGGACGAACAACCCCAGTGCACTGGAACAATAAATTCCTCTTGCTTTTTGCATCGATCCTGGATTCACATGGTTCACTCAGGGGTCCCCTGTAAGCTAAGGCTCCCTGGAGTCTTACACAGTCATGCCTAACCTCTGAGACACGCTGTCTGGCAATGTCACAAGGCATCTTGAGATCTGGAACTATTTCCTAAACTGCAATAAATCTTGGGATCACTTAAGTCTGTCTCTGACGAGAGTTTCATAAAGGGATGTGTGGAAAGAGGATAGAATAGAGTCACGTGGAGAGAGGTATAGGCAGAGGTAGTAGGACATCACTACTGAGATTAAAATAGAGACTTGTACAATCAGAAGAACCCCAGGCCTTGATTCCTCCATTGATTAGATATGGAACTTAAATCAGAATGTTTCTGAAAGGTAATTTCTGAAAACTGGGCCTATTGGGAGGACTTGTGACATTTTATTAAATTATCTGGCCCTTCCAGGCTTCTTATCCTTTGTTCTTTGTTTATTTTTTTTTTTCAAGACAGGGTTTCTCTGTGTAGTCTTGGGTGCCCTGGAACTCACTCTGTAGACCAAACTGGCCTCGGACTCTGAAATCACCTGCCTCTGCCTCCTAAGTACTGAGATTAAAGGTGCTACCACCACACCTGGTGTTTTTTTGTTTGTTTGTTTTTTTGTTTTTTTTAAAGATTTATTTATCTTATTTTACATGTATGGGTATTTCTCCCAAATGTATATGTAAACGCACCACATGCATACCTGGTGCCACGAATCCCCTATAACTGGAGTTACAGAGAGTTATGAGCTATGAGCTGCCGCATGGGTGCTGGGAATTAAATCCTGGTCCTCTAGAGGAGTATCCAGTGCTCTCAATTGAAGGACTGAGTGGGTGTTGTTTGTGGTACTGACATTAGACCTAGGGTCTTTCTCATGCTGGGCAACTACATGGGTCAACTACATCCCTATCCCTGCTTTTGCTTTTTTATTATGAGACAGGGTATGAGGTGTTCAGGTTGCCCTTCAACTTGAGTTTGTAATTCCCCTGTCTCAGTTTCCTGAGTAGCTGGAATTACAGGCCTTTGCCAGCAGGTCCAGCTAGACTGGATGCATGGATGAGGTCAGAGAGTTACTGCAGTTAGGGTGGGAGCTGTCATGGGTGCTCATAGCTGAATGAAAAGTACTTCCGGGGCTCAGCCTCTTCAGAATCTAGACATAGGAAACAATGTACAATTCTCTGGGTTTATCAACTGCAATTCCCTTCATTCAGTCCCTGGGGTTGAGTAATTCTTTTCTACATCAAGCTCCCATTACACCTCTCTGAGTCACTAAAAGTGAGGAGTCCACATGGGACAGCATGGTTGCAGATAGCAATGTCTCAAGACACAGGGGAGGATCTCATGCCAAACACTCAGTGAGAGACAATGCTGAATGGAGAGCCTCCTCCAGCAGTGACTAAAAGATCATCTGTGAATACTAGTGACACAGTGTGTCCACATGAGTGTGACAGGAGCCAGCTGGTGTTGGTTTCTTCACCTCTTCATGCTGGCTGATAGAGGAGGCACAAGCTGCCCAGTCATCTTGAGTCCAGCTATGACAAGACAATCACTCTGGTTTGACCCTCTCTTTTCAGACCCACTTTTCCTTACTCTCAGATGGCTGAGGTCTCTCCCCCTGGGTAAGGGCAGACATCTGAATTACAAACTTGTTTGGCAATGCAGATATACACTGCATGTACAAAGCACCAAGCTAATCCTTATACCTTTGTTTCTATCTATTTCCACCATCATAGTAATTCCAATTTTCTCCAAGATAATGTGACTAATTTCCAATTCGAATCTAGCACAGAGCTTAGCTGGGTGTGGTGGCATGCAACTTAGTCCCAGCACTTGGGAGGCAGAAGCATGAGGAGTTCTATGAGTTTGAAGCTAGCCTGGCCTACAGATGGAGTCCAAGCTAGCCAAGACTACATAGTAAGACCATGTCTCAAAAAGAACAACATTAAAACAAAACATAGCAATTATTTTCTATAAAGACTAAGAGCACAAATCCTTCAGGTGTGCATACTACTGCATACTCTTACATGTAGACGGGAAAGCTGATATAGATAATGCATAATGAACAAATGGCAGTGTTCTAATAAAACTTTATTTTGGACATTAAAATGCAAATTTCATATAATATTTTCCCTCTCTTCTCCCTGCCCTCTACAGATGACAGGTAACATTTAATATCAATTAAATCATGCCTTGTTCACCATGGTCTCACACACACACACACACACACACACACACACACACACAGACACCGATACTCCCAGAACTCAAAAGGTTGAAGTAGTGCCATGCTTTGTTCAGGACCGTGCAGTCCTGTGCAGTCAGTGGCAGAACCAGGATTTAAACCCAGGAGGCCTGAATCTAAAGTTCCCCTTTAGCATGACAAGAGGGGAGTCCACATTCAGGGCGTTGGAATTGCCTGCTTCTAACCCACATTTAGTCCACTAGTATTCCCTAAAAATTCCACACGAGGGAAACCTTTCCTCACCCAAACTTTAGGCTGCTGGTTTTGGCAATCTGGATTTAATTTGTAGTTTCATAGGCAGTTGAAGAGCTGATTGGCCCTCTGCAGAATTTACATTGGTCTCCTGACACAGAGAACCCAGATGCTATAAAGGGGCACTCAAACAAATTATCCCAAGTTAGGGATTAGCTCCAAGGGTAGAATACTCGCCTATCATGAGCAAAAACCCAGGTTTGAAACCCAACACTGCACAAAACCCAGGCCTGGTGGCATACTCTTGCAATCCCAGCACCGGGGAGCTGCAGGCAGGAGAATCCTAAGTCCAGGTTCATCCAAGATACAGAGCTATGAAGCCAGCCTGAGCAACATGAAACCTGAGACCCTACTTAAAAAATAATAAGACAAAGACAAATTACCCAAGTTTAAGTAGAAAGTCTTCAGCCCCAATCAGGAGGCCCATACTGACCAACCACTCCCAGCTCCCAGAACTTGACAATTAATTCCTGTGTTGTCAGGAACTATATATGCCTTAGGTCTTTTCCTTTTTAAGTTTTATTTACTTTTATTTTATGTGTATTGATGTTTCCCCAGTATGTATGTATGTCTGTATGTCTGTATGTATAGCACATACATGCATGAGGAGTTCAGGAAAAATAGAGAATTCCATTGAATTGACTGAAGGTATGGAAGTGAGGAGCCATGTGGGTGCTGGGAATAGAACCTGGTTCTCTGGAAAAGCAACCCAAGCTCTTAACCACTGAACCATCTCTCCAGCCTTCTAAGTCTTAAGTCTTTATACAACAACACTTCCTCCAAGTGATGCCCACTGTTCAGTAGCCTAGGCGACTTCACAAAAAGGTTTCCTAGGTCCTAACATGTTAAAGAATAAGATAGTTCTCAACCAGTCTCATTAGCAGCCTTGTTCATAATGACATAGGTTTTATTTATAATGGAACTCTCTCCCAAGACAGACACTAAGGAGCACTGTGTGCAGCCCTGATTCCTCTCTGCACATCAGAGTGCTGCTACTCTAAGGACCTTGACCCGCAGCCTCTGAAGGACCCTCTACGGCTAAGAATCACCTTGTCTGTGGCCACGCCCTTTCCAGAGGTAACACATATCCTATGACTGACTGGTTTAGGGGAGAATGAACATTCAGCATCCATGTTTTTGCTTGGAACAGCTCTGAAGGTTGTCGCTTTAGAACTTGGCTCTGTAGAGACACTATTCCATCCCATCCTCTTTTCTTCCTTCTCTTTTCAGATGCTGATTCTGGATGCAGCCCATAATAACCCCCCTGCGTGTCCAGCTCTAGTTTGTTGTCCTGAGAAGTCTGACCTCCAGGTGTCAGTGCTAGAAGCACTCTGAGAAAGCAGGTGTTGGAATGGCAGGGGGTGAAGGAGATGGGTCACTCGGCCCCAGCTGCCAACAAAGACAACATCCATCACCAGCTAAGCACTAATCAGGTCGTAGAAAAGAATGCATTTGCATTTGCTGGTTTAGTGAATTGGAGGTTTTTAGTTCTTTTGTTGAGACAAGGTTTCATTCTGCAATCCAGGCTGCTTCCTATCTAGCTCATGCTGGCTTTGAACCCAGAGCAATCCTCCTGCCTCAGCTTCTCATGTGCTGGGAGCACAAGCACGAGCCACAGCATCTGGCCTATGAATCAGTCTGTTGGAAAATGCAAGAGAAATGTTAATTATAACGAAGAGTGAATTGGCTAGCTGTTGCTCAGCCCTATCAATAGTCTGAGGAGAAAACAGGTGAAAGCAATTCATCTGCAGAAAGTTTTTAAAATGATGGTCGACGTGAGGGAGAAATGCTTTAATTGACAGAAGTATCTTTAGGCCTTCACAAAGTGGATATTAAGAAGATGTGTAAAAAGCCAGAGTCTCCACCAAGTTACTATTCCACAGAGTCTCCGGGGACATGTGGTTTATTAAAGCAATGAGAAATGTAAGTTGAAGGAAGAACCAGATTGTCCCAGGAGATCATAAGGGTTCCTCTGTGCAGGCCAACCTGACCTATAGAAATACCACTGCTTAGGTGGCCTCCAAAACAGACACAAAACCTTCTGGTGGTAGCACATGCCTTTAAATCCACCATCGGGGAGGCAGAGGCAGGTGGATCTCTGCCAATTAGAGGCCAGCCTGGTCTACAGAGTGAGTTCCAGGACAGCCAGAGCTACATAGTGAGACCCTGTTCAGGGCATGGGGGTGGGGGAGGAAACAGACAGACTAAAAAAGATAAATAAGCCGGGCGTGGTGGCACACGCCTTTAATTCCAGCACTTGGGAGGTAGAGGCAGGCAGATTTCTGAGTTCAAGGCCAGCCTGGTCTACAGAGTGAGTTCCAGGACAGCCAGGGCTACACAGAGGAACCCTGTCTCGAAAAACCAAAAACCAAAAAAAAAGATAAAAAGAAAGAAAGAAAACAAAGGTGTGGGTGTGATAAAACGTGTTATCTCATGTTTGTGAGGTGTGATAAAACTTGTTATCTCACATCTGTGGCAGTGGGTTTGATGACCTCCTCAGGACCATTAACCTTCTCGGAGCAGGTATTTGTGGTTCCATTTACTGTCAGTCTCCCCTGTGTAGACGCACCACCTCCACCTTGGAGCCCCAGGAAGTGTACTTTAGAGTGGTCCTCACTTCTTGAAAGTGTCGCTTTCATCCTGCCACCAGAAGCTCTGCAAAGCTCTTTCAGCATCACGGAAACACCTTCAGCCTGAGATATGCTTTATAATCTTTATAGATGAATATAAAGTTACTGAGTGTGTTGGTATAAGATTTAAATCTGAAGATTTGGGGCTAGAGAGATGGTCTAGCCATTTAGAGCATTTGTTGTTTTTGCAGAGGACCCTGGTTTGATTTCAGGCACCCATACAGTGCCTAACAACCATTGGCAACTCCAGTTTCAGGAGATCTGTCATTTTCTTCTGACCTCTCTAGGTGACAAGCATTCTCATGGTACACATATATGGTGCACATTCATACAGGAAGACAAAATACATAAATACATAAAATGAATAAATCTAGTTTTATTTTAATTTGAAGATTCAAATAGTCACAGATCAGAAATATGCAGGGTGGAAAGTGCCTATAAGAAACATGTACAGACTTTTTCCCTTGTTAACAATACAATGTAACAACTATTGCTATTATTAGGAATAAACAGGATTTAAAGTATCTAGATGTGTATAGCTTATATGCAAATGCAGCACTACTCCATTCTATAAAAGGGACTAAGCTTTCTTGAACTTTGGTATCCAAGAGGATCCTGGGAAACATGGCAGAAAAATTGTATGTACCTAATGCCTACATTTGTTATAAGGATTGAGTTAACTCAGAGCTCTCAAGAAAGCCCACCGCATAATCTTGGAACATGTTTGGTAGTTATCGTGATTGTCTAAAATGAAGTCTACCAGGTGGGGGGTAGGGGGTGGGGAGGTATAGGGGAGGTGTTCCCTGAAATAAATTCTCTAAGAAAATCACTAGTGGGGATTCATAGCTTGGAATGTGGGATTTCTGTAGAAATCAAACAGATTAGTTGGCTCACTGCTGTTGCCTTTGTCTTAGTTTTCCCATCTGCAGAATGGAAATAGCAATAGTTTATGTTATTGTGTTTGGAGGCAGGATCTCATGCAGCTCAGACTGGTCTAGAACTTGTGTACATAGATAAGGAGGACCTTGAACTCCTGTTTCTCCCGCTTCTACCTCTCACATTTTATGATTACAGGCATGTGTCACTTGACCAGCTCAAGAATAGTAGTATTATAGCTATTTGTGGGATTGTGTGAGAATTGAAAACTAGTCATTACAAAGCACCTGGATTAGTGTTTAGCACATTTACAGAATTTGATAAATTAAGCTTTTTGCCACTGTGGATATAATTCCTCTTTTTAATTTTTTGAGGTATGGTTTCACAGCAGTCTAGGGTAGACTCAAACTTCTCAAATTCACTTTGTAGCTAAGGGTGGCCTTGAATGTCTGATTCTCCTATTTCTACCTCCCAGGTGCTGGGGTTACAGGAGTATACCCAATTCTTTCTCTATTAAAAAGGAAGAAATGAGCTGGGCAGTGGTTGCACACGCCTTTTAATCCCAGCACTTAGGAGGCAGAGGCCGGTGGATTTCTGAGTTCGAGTCCAGCCTGGTCTACAAAGTTAGTTCCAGGACAGCCAGGGCTATACAGAGAAACCCTGTCTGAAAAAGAATAAAAATAAATAAATAAATAAATAAATAAACAATAAAAAGGAGGAAATGGTGTCTTCATGTGAGCCAGAAGTCCCTTCTATCCAGAGAATTCTGAATCAGATTCTCAGTTAAAGCTATGTCAAAAGATTGGCTGGCTCCCAGAACTGTGGATCCTGGGGCAAGACATAGTGAGATCCTGTCTCAAAAACAAAGCAAAACAAACAAACAACAACAGATAAAATAGGATTAAAAACACTTAAGACCTTTGAGAGATGAGATGTAACCCATACCTGGCACCATTATCAGTGCAAGGGCCTGTGGCTAGATAGGTCACAACCCCCATGGCGGGGCAGAGAACCTACTATTATTATTCTGCTAATAGGCACAGTATTTAAATGACTTTAGTGTACCCGTAGATCAGAGCACTTAGCAGTCCTCACCAGTGAAGCTTCTTGAAGCAGGAGAGAGTTAAACACAGACACCTACAAATGATCATCAGAGAACAAGAGACTTCGAAGTGATCCTCCCTAAATGGGGTCTATATCACACCTCTCCTTACAAGGCTAAGGGATTGAAAGTGGGACTGAAAGACTGGAACTGCCAGAGGCAGCGGGTGACTAAAGGAAACTTTTCTGGCGGGTGACTAAAGGAAACTTTTCTGGCACGACAGGGAAGTTGCATGCAGTGAAATCGCCGTGATTGTGACAGCACGCACAGGATCTTCAAGGGAGACAAAATTCCAAAGGCCCAGCGGGGCCTGGGGCACACGCCTTTAATCCCAGCACTCAGGAGGCAGAGGCAGGCGGATCTCTGAGTGACAGGGAAGTTGCATGCAGTGAAATCGCCGTGATTGTGACAGCACGCACAGGATCTTCAAGGGAGACAAAATTCCAAAGGCCCAGCCGGGCCTGGGGCACACGCCTTTAATCCCAGCACTCAGGAGGCAGAGGCAGGCGGATCTCTGAGTTCGAGGCCAGCCTGGTCTACAGAGTGACCTGGGGTTACAGGAGTATACCCAATTCAAGGACAGCCAGGGCTACACAGAGAAACCTTGTCTCAAAAAACCAAAAACAAAAAAATTCCAAAGACCCACTCCTAGCTAAGGCGTATTGGCATCGGAGAGCTCCTAGAAGAGAAGCAGTTTTCTTTTTAAGGATATGACGACCCCTGGTAGGTTGACCAGGCTCCAGGGCAGGCCCCACACCTAATTAATAGTGTTGGGACCTGGGTAGAATTCCCAGCACCGGTGTGGCGACCTCAATACATCTATAACTCCAGTCCAGGTGGATCCTACGGCCTCTTCCGGCTTCCAGCAGGCACCAGGCACGTGGTGCACACACATACAAAATATCCATACACATAAATAAATAATGCAAAATTTTAAATTAAAAGAAAGACACATTAACAAAACCTTAAGTGGTTCAAGGCTGCTGTAATGGTGGCAGAGCATAGGAAACCGAGGGGAGGACCGTCCATGGCAGGTCAATTCGCTCAATGCAAGCATCGCTGCCCCAGCCCTCTCTCGTTAATCTTCTCAGTTTAAGGACCAGCTGAGCCGGGCATCTATTCTAGGAATCTGAAAGTTTAAAAAAAAAAAAAAAAAAGCGGGGGGAGGTGGGGTGTTGGGGGAAGACGAGGGGCGAGGAGGCACCTGGGAGTTCCCTAAAGGGCAGAACCCATCGGGTTCTGGGCAGAAAGCATCGGGGCCGCCGCCGGCAGCCTCGCGCAGCAATGACTCGGGGTGGTGAAGCTTGTCTCTACGGAGGTCACCTACCCAGCCCAACCCCGCGGGTCCTACGACCGCCCAGGGCGATTGGGCTGAGGCTGAAGAAGGCGGACCAGGGCGGGCTGGCGAGCCCCCTTTTGCTCCGCCCCCAAGGCTTTGACAGCGCTCCCCCACGGTTGCTGGGCCATAAGAGGAACAGGAAGGGGAGGAGCTGTTTTGTGGCTGGCTGCTGAGCTATCAGTCAACCACAACGAAGGGTAATCAGGTGTCTCCAGCGTTACCCGGGCCCCCGAGGGCCAGCCAGGGCTTCGGCCTGTGGGGCCTGGAGGGGCGAACCAGTCCTGTGTACGAGCCTGGCAATGCCCCACCACAGAGCGTCATCCGGCCAGGACCACCTGAGAGCCGGCTGGGAGCAGAGACTGGAGAGGTCCTTACCGGCACCCAGAGTGGGACTCTTTTGGATGGGGCTGGGCTTGGCGCTCGTTCTGGCTCTGTTTGACTCCACGGTTCTTTGGGTTCCTGCCAGAGCTTATCCTCTTCCTTCTGAAGGCCATTCTGTCAAATTCAGTGCCATAGCGCCGCCGCTCCAGAATGCCTTTGGGTGGCAGAACCTCACTTGCCCCGCCTGCAAAGTCTTATTCACTGCTCTCAACCATGGGCTGAAGGTGAGTGCATGAAGGGCTGTTGTGGAATGCTGGGGGCAGGATGAAGGGCACTGGTATGCCCGGGGGTAAGGGGCAATGTATTTCTGGTAGAGAGTGCTTCCTATGCATCCATGTTACCACTACCCCACTGTGACCTTTGTAAAGTAGGGAGAGTAAAGTCAGCTGGCTAATTGTGGGCTTGAAATGGTAGAACACCCTGAGCTAGAGTAGGTGCTAGAGGCCTGGTGCTGAACTGCTGGGCAGTGTGTGGGAGATACTGATGTCTCTTTATCATGGTGACAGAGTTCATCCTAGCTCCGATTTAGACATGGAAGCCTGTGGAGTGGTGGCCAGGGTTCACTTGTTCTGTCTCTGACCTCTCTTCATTGGTTCCTTCCACCACAGAAGGAGCCCAATGTGGCACGGGTAGGCTCTGTGGCCATCAAGATATGCAAGATGCTGAACATAGCACCACTAAATGTGTGCCAGTCAGCCGTCCATCTCTTTGAGGACGATGTGGTGGAGGTGTGGACACGTTCAGTTCTGAGCCCGTCAGAGGCTTGTGGCTTGCTTCTGGGCTCCTCTTGTGGGCACTGGGACATCTTTTCGACTTGGAACATCTCTTTGCCATCAGTGCCGAAGCCACCCCCAAAGCCACCGAGCCCACCAGCCCCAGGTGCCCCTGTCAGCCGTGTCCTCTTCCTTACTGATCTACACTGGGACCATGAGTACCTGGAGGGCACAGACCCTTACTGTGCAGATCCACTCTGCTGCCGCCGGGGGTCCGGATGGCCACCCAACTCCCAGAAGGGGGCTGGGTTCTGGGGCGAGTACAGCAAGTGTGACCTACCCTTGCGAACGCTAGAAAGCCTGTTGAAAGGACTGGGCCCTGCCGGCCCTTTTGAAATGGTGTACTGGACGGGAGATATCCCTGCCCATGATGTCTGGCAACAGTCTCGCCAAGATCAGCTGAGGGCCCTGACCACCATCACAGACCTCGTGAGGAAGTTCTTGGGCCCCGTGCCAGTGTATCCTGCTGTGGGCAACCATGAGAGCACTCCTGTCAATGGCTTCCCTCCTCCCTTCATAAAGGGAAACCAATCTTCACAATGGCTCTATGAAGCCATGGCCAAGGCATGGGAACCCTGGTTACCAGCTGACGCCCTTCACACCCTCAGGTACTTACTGTCGATGGAAACCCAGGAAGGAAGAAGAAAGATGGATGAGGGAGAAAGGAGGAGGGAACTGGGTAGACTACTTCAGCAGGTGTCCTCAGCACTCTCTACTGTCCTCCCTAACCTGACCCTGCCTTCCCTTTAATTATCTCCAGCCACCCTCTTTTCAGAGCTAGCAGTACATCCCCACTCCCTAGCTTGTGTCTTTGCCTACAGTAGCTCTCTTTGTAAAATGAATTCTCCCTCCCTCTTTAATATCTCCTATTTTTTCTCAACGTGGCCAGGCCTATAACATCTCCTGACAGAAAGGCCTTTGCTTTCTGACTCACCTCACTCTTTGTCCTGAATTCATGGAGCTCTCAACCCTCTGAGGCTTCTTTACTGTCAGAGGAGCCCTATAATTACTGCTGTTGGTCTTCAGCTAGGGTGGGAGCTCCTGGGGGTGGGAAATGACACCATGTGTACCTCTGCCTGAGGTGCAGGACTATTGACACCTTGGTTACTTTTGTTTCAGAATTGGGGGCTTCTATGCCCTCACCCCACGCCCTGGCCTCCGCCTTATCTCTCTCAATATGAATTTTTGTTCCCGGGAGAACTTTTGGCTCTTGATCAACTCCACAGATCCTGCTGGACAACTCCAGTGGTTGGTGGAGGAGCTTCAGGCTGCTGAGAATCGAGGAGACAAAGTAAGGGGATGCATTATGAACCGAGTGGAGAAGGTGCTGTTGGGGCTGAGGAGAAGCTGCTGTGTGTGGGGCTGAGATCTTTGAAGAGGGGAGTGTCACTTCACTTCCTAGAACTACTGTCTTCCCTGGGTCCATGGTCACCTTCCTATGTCCTTCGTATACTCAATCTTCTGTCACTCCACCCAAGGCTGCCTGGATTCCTCAATGCTCTGACTGCCCATAATTCTCCCTTCAGGTGCATATAATTGGCCACATTCCTCCAGGACATTGTCTTAAGAGCTGGAGCTGGAATTATTACAAAATCATAGCCAGGTAAAGGGATAGAGGGCTTGGGTGTGGAGACTGAAGGGTTAAAATACCCTCAACAGTCAGGCAGTGGTAGCACATGCCTTTAATCGAAGCACTCTTGAGTTCAAGGCCAGCCTGGTCTACAAAGTGAGTTCTAGGACAGCCAGGGCTGTTAACACAGAGAAATCCTTTCTCTGGAGAAAAAAAAAAAAAAAGAAAGAGAGGAAGGGAGGGAGGGGGGAGGGAAGAAAGAAGGGAAGGAAGGGAGGGAGGGAGGGAACAATTCCCTCAAGCACAGAGTCTCACAATCTGGAGGAGCTTCTTTGCCAGGTGCAGAACGACCACCCTAACTCCTCAGGTCTACCCACCCTCGTTTCTGCTTCCTTATAGCCTTCTATCACTGTGTCTGGGGCAGGTATGAAAACACTCTGGCCGGTCAGTTCTTTGGCCACACTCACGTGGATGAGTTTGAGATCTTCTATGATGAGGAAACTTTGAGCCGGCCACTAGCTGTAGCCTTCCTGGCGCCCAGTGCTACAACCTTTATCAACCTTAACCCTGGTGAGTAAGGCAGAAAGGGAGCATTCCTTATCCCGAGGCTGGTGTGACAGAAAGGGGTGGAAGCCAAAGCAGGTCCTCCTAAAGTTCCTTTGTTCCCTTCCTCACCACTCAACGCTCCCTTCTCACAGGCTACCGAGTTTACCAAATAGATGGAAACTACCCCGGAAGCTCTCATGTGGTCCTGGACCATGAGACCTACATCCTGAATCTGACCCAGGCCAACGCACCAGGAGGCACACCAAGCTGGAAGCGCCTCTACAGGGCTCGAGAAACCTATGGACTTCCAGATGCGATGCCTGCCACCTGGCACAACCTGGTCTACCGCATGAGGGACGATGAGCAACTCTTCCAGACCTTCTGGTTTCTCTACCATAAGGGCCACCCACCTTCAGAGCCCTGTGGCACACCCTGCCGCCTGGCCACTCTGTGTGCCCAGCTCTCAGCCCGAGCTGACAGCCCTGCTCTGTGTCGCCACTTGATGCCCAATGGGAGCCTCCCAGATGCCAATAACTTGTGGTCACGCCCCCTGTTGTGCTAGTATTCCAGGTTCCAGACTGGGGAAAGTTCATGTATTAGAAAAGGGATAGGGCTGGTGAGATGGCTCAGTGGGTAAGAGCACCCGACTGCTCTTCCGAAGGTCTGGAGTTCAAATCCCAGCAACCACATGGTGGCTCACAACCATCAGTAACGAGATCTGACTCCCTCTTCTGGAGTGTCTGAAGACAGCTACAGTGTACTTACATATAATAAATAAATAAATCTTAAAAAAAAAATAAAAAGAAGAAAAGAAAAGGGATACATTCCTGAGTGCTGCTTATCTACCTGAGGCAAAAGCTTCAGGCCAGGGAAACAAGCAGCCTCATGAGAGTTTGTTTGGCTACACTGTGGATTACCCCTGGGGCTGATGTCTGACCTCGGCTTTGTCTAGGTCTCAGTGCTCTGGATAGTCAGACAGGAGCTATTGCCTGAGCCTGTGCTATGAACCTCTGAACCCTGTACTGTTACCTGATCCTGCCAGGCTGTTAAAATACAGAGACTCACACTTCAGACTCCACTGTTCCAATTTCTTAGTCCCAAACAGGCAGGGCAAAGGGAAGTTGGTAGCATGACCTTGACTGAAGAGTTGCATGAACACAGGAAGACACACAGCAGCGCAGACAGACTTTATTAGTGATATCAGTACAGCGGAGGTGCCCGCAGAACACGGGAGAGGGGATCCATGAGACCAGTCCCCTCCTCCCCCTGCTGGGCCTTTGAGGATGGGGCCTGGCTTGGACCAGTTCTTCCTGCTCCACCTCAAACACTGGGGATGGAGAGCCCAAGGCTGGCTTTGCTTCTGGCCCCTCATGTCATCAGTCCAGTGTAATGACTTCTGTGAAGGAATTCAATTTCTCTCTCCCAGGCCCTAGGTAGGGAACCCCAGCTACTGAGGAAGGGCAGCCCAGGGGATGTGGGGTGTAGGAAGGACATCCACAGCCCGCCCCTACCTGCCCCAAACCCTTGAGTTCCCTGGGGCCCAAACAAGCAGGCAGAGGAAGGATGGGAGTTCTTCATGGGGTCTGGGATCCTAGACGTTTGGGCTTGAGGGAACCCCACAGCGACTGAACACCCCTGCGGACAGTCCACCCTACACGTCTTGCAACTGACTCCGCAGGGGGTGCTGGGAGGCAGGAGGTGGAGGTCTGGGAGCGAGCATCCAGACACTTCTGGTAGCGGAGCTGTGGAGAAGCAAAGGGACAGTAACTCTCCGTCTCAGCCCCTTCAGGTCACACTGCTATCCCACTACCCTGCCTACTTACCATGCATGCAGCCTGCACAGCCTCTGAGAGGCTGGCAGCATTGGGCTCACACCAAAACATGTGACAGCAGAAGGAGGCTGGGCCGGCAGCCATGATGAATGCGAATGTGTGCACATCTCTGCCCACAGCCAGGAAGGAGAGAAACCGCACCCGACACTCCCCAAGCACCGCTTCTGTCTGTAGGGGAGGCAGCCAGTTAAGAAGAAAACCCCCTAACTCTATACTACTGGCAGCTCTTCCCCTGACTCGATTCCCACTCATGGCAAAGCTCAGTCACAGTCACAAGGTCTCCTACCCCAGCGCTTTACCTGCTGGTGCAAGATGGTGAGGGTGGCAGGGGCCACGCTGACATGACTTGGAGTCCACTGCTCACGGCTACTGGAAGACAGGACTGACTCCAGGGCCCCATTAATCACGTCTACCCCTGAAAGATACAGACACAAACATGCAGGACTGAGGGAAGGAAGAAGATAGCCCATCTTACCTACATGGAGCCTAAGGGTGCTGCTGTCTAGGTACTCTTCCTGGACACTCTCCTTGACTTCAGTGACGTGTGACCCTTTCTTGTTTGTCTTATCTTGAATCTCGGGTTTGGTTTTGTTCATTGTGTCTATCTCTTACTTCAGCGCCCTAAATGGACAGACCCCTCCCAATTTCCCCATGTGTTACTCTATGCATTCAAACATTACATGGCTCCTTTCACAAAAACAGTGGCTTCTGATCAGCCAGGATAGCCCCCCCACCCCCAGACCCAAACCTTTTTAAAAAATCTTTAATTTATTGTATATTTATTGTGTATGCATGGAGGTCAAAGGACAACATGCAAGAGTCAGTTCTCTCCTTCCACTATGTGGGTCCAGAAGACTGAAGTCAGGTTGTCAGGCTTGGCTACACATGCCTTTACCAGTTGAACTACCTCCTGGCTCTGTTTTTCTGTTTGTTTGGTTTGGGTTTTGTTTTGTTTGAGAGACAGGGTTTCCTTGTGAGTTCAAAACCTGGTCTACATATGGAGTCCAGACCAGCCAAAGTGACATAATGAGACCTTGAAAACAGAAAGAATAGTAGCTGGGAAAAGGACTCAGCTCAGCAATTGGGGCCAGCTACGGTGGTGCGTGACTTCCCTGCGCTCTGGAGGCACAGGCAGGCAGACCTCTGTGAGTTTTAGTCTGGCCTGATAATATATAGTGAGTCCCAGACAGCCTGAGCTATGTAGAGAGATTTGTCTCAAAACCAAAACCAACCAAAACACACACACACACACACCCCAAATAAAAGAATAAACCAAACAACCAACAAACAAATAGGTTCAGCAGGAGTGGGAGAATAAGAGAAGGTGAATATGAACAAAATACATTATATACATGTATGGAAATGTCATAGTGAAACTATTATGTATAACTAATACTTAAAAACATTGAGATAAAAAACAAAGGTCTCTCTGGGAATGCCAGCACTTTCCAGAGCCAAGAGAATCGCTGCAAGTTCAAGTCTAGGATGGACTACACATAGTTCCAGGCCATTCATGGCTCTACTGCAAGACCTTGTCTCAAAATCAATAATCCCATGATGGTCTCCTCCACTTCAAACTGCTTTTAAACTTCTATAAAATCCCAGCATACGGAAGGCAGAGTCAGGTGGATCACCACAAGTTCAAAGCTAATATAGTCTAAACAAGTTACAGTTAGAGCTCTGTGTGTGTGTGTGTGTGTGTGGCACGGGAGGGGGTGTGTTGGGGCAGGGAGATGTTTAGATTTCAGTGAAAACGATGACCTAAGGACACATTCTATGACTAATGGCCAAGTCTCCAAGGACTCTTTTCCAGTATCCATCTTAATATTCCTGATTAACATCCTAGGTCCCACCTGGGAAGCCTTCTCCAGGGCATGGAAAGAAAGATACTCCAGAGAGAACTTTTGTTGTTTTCAAGGCAAGGCTTCTATGTGTAGCCTCCACTGTCCTGAACTTGCTCTGTAGACCAGACTGGTCTCAAACTCACAGAGATCTGTCTATCTGCCTGCGTTTGCCTCCCTAGTACTGAGATTAAAGGTGTGTACCACTACCACCCAGCCTCAGAGAAAACTCTTCTACACTGGACTGTAGACACAGACTAAATGTAAATGGATTTTATGTTTCCTATTCTTAACTCAGGGGTTATCTGCTGAAGATTTCAGATACATGGCAATGTGACTCTCAAGGCAGCATAGGCAAATGCAGGAAAATGAAAAGTCTAATAACACTGGAGTGCACAGGAGGATGACGACACAGGAAAGGAGCAGATGGCAGAGTCACGCTGCAAGGGGCTCAAGAGACAGGCAGAATGGTGTGATGTCTACAACATTTAAGCTCAAATACTAGGAAATTTCAAAGTTCGCAGGAGAGGAAGGAACCAAAGTTAAGCTGAAGAATATGCCCAAGATCTTGGGTGGAGTCTGACTTCTGAGTCTACCTTGTGAGGGTCAACAGGAAGGTGCTCTAGAAAAAGGCAGCTGGCTGGGTGAGGTGGTGCACATCTTTAATCCCAGCACTTGGGAGGCAGAAGCAGGTGGATATCTGAGTTCAAGACCAGCCTGGTCTATAAAGAGAGCTCTAGGAGAGCTGGAGAGTTAGCTCAGCAGTTAAGAGTGCTGACTGCTCTTGCAAAGGTTCTGACTTCAATTCCCAGCAACCACATGGTGGCTCACAACCATCTGTAACGGGATCTGATGCCCTCTTCTGGTGCATCTGAAGACAGCTACAATGTGCTCACATACATAAAATAAAAATAAAAAAAATAATAATAATAAAATTTTTTTTAAAGAGAGAAAATCCTAGGAAAGCCAGAGCTATACAGAAAAGCCTTATCTTGCACAAAAGGAAAAGGGGGACATCTAAATAGCTGAATTTCATAGCCCAGGGTTAAAACCTCACCTGCCTACACTCCTATTTCCACTTTCCTTCTGTGCATTCCCCTCCCCACTGTACCAGTTGTTACTTTCAAATGCACCATGCAATGCACTTCTTACTGTTGATCTCTCCTTGCTAGAATCTAACCTATCTGAGGTCCAGAATCATGGCCAATGCCTTGCACTGATGTGTGCCAAGGATTTAAATCATGCCTGGCACAAGGTATTCAAGAATAATCTCCTGGGTGGGTGGATGAACACTGTAGCCTCAGGAGAACAGTGTGTAAACAGTGGAGGGAGACAAAAAGGGATAAAAAAGATAACTCAACAGACTTGCCACGCAAGCCTGATGGCCCGAATTTCTCCCCAGGACCCACTTAAAGGTAGGAGAGAACTGATTTCTCAAAGTTGTCCTCAGACTTCAATAGATCAACATATCACACAGACACGCACACTTTACAGATATAAAAGAGGAAGGAAACTAAGAACGCGCTGGTCCAAAAGAACAGTCTCTGAGAACTTGTCCTCACCTCCAACCCCAAGCTTGGTTATTTACCTCTCCTTTCTCTCCCTCTCCCTCTCTCCTGTCCTCTCATTACTCTCTTCCTCCTGCACTGGTTTCTTTGGGAAGTAGGGTCTTCGTAGCCCAAGCTCACAGTTCTCTTTCCTCTGCCTCTCCAGAGCTGGGATTACAGGCATGCACCAAGATGTTGGGACTCTGTCTTTTAACATGCGCCACATCCACCATTCCTTGGAGTCCTCTCTTTGCCTCCTCCTCCTCCCTCTTTCCCACTCTCACTGTCCTGGAAGTTCACCTTCCTCCACCCAGCCATTAAATACAAAGGTAGGCCTAGCACACTGTTCTTCACTTTGGGCTGTCCCTACTCTGGTGCCAACCTCCGCCAGTGTCTGCTACATTTAGAGAAAGGCACCACTATCCCATTGGCACTCAGCTATGCAGTCCAAGTGCTCCTTAAGGACTCAAGTCATCCTTAATGCCTTTGCTTCTTGCCCTACTGTCAATCAGTCACCAAAGCCTACTGACTTACACTCCTTTCAGCCTGCTGTTGTCTAAGACACTCTCATTACCGACTACTTTGAAAAGCAAGCTCCTCCTGCATGTCCTACATTTTCTTGCACCCACTCAACATCTTTCTTCATGGTACAGCCAAAGCAAGCTTTACTGTATTCAAATCTGCTCAAGAAGACTCCTGAAGCCTGCACGCATGGTCAAATGTTCCCTCAAAAGCCCACGTGTGAAAGCCTTGATTCCCAGACCACCAGGTTTCTGGAAGCTCTAGAACCTTGAAGACATAGGAACAGTAGGTCTGTCCCAGAAGGTCTGTCCTGGATAGGAATTGCAAAACCTCAGTTTCTCTTTTTGGTCCCAGGGCAGGAGTGTCTGTGTCTATGCCACAGGCTCCTGGGTGACGTGACACTGCCACAGACAAAGCCAACCAAGCACAAACCAAAATAAACTGCTTCTCTTTGTAAGCTGATCACCTCAGGTGTTTTATATAGTAATGGAAGCTGACCAAGGAAAATGGTTCCCTGCAGCTCTCAATCTTAAAGACCACATCACTGTCTTAAGCCTTCTCCTAGTGCTTTCCTGGTGCCACCATGTCCCCTGCTCTGGAGCCTCACACACCATCTATGCAGCTGAGAGTGACCTTTCCTGGTCACTCTTTCCTGGTCTGGATGATCATCTAGCTCTAACACATCTACTGCTATTCATATTTCTCAGTTCATATGACACTCTCACAGGAAGGCTGTGTTTTCTTTCTTTCCTGTTTTTACAGGGGTGGGATGGGTCAAGGAAACTGACTTTTTCTGTAGCCCTAGCTGGCCAGGTACTCACTTATAGCTCACCAAACTTGCAGCCAACCTGTTTCTGTTTCCCAAGTTCAGGGATCATCAGTGCTGTCACCATGCCAGGCTTCACAGGAAGCCTTCTCTAGCGTCCTAGACTGAATGAAGAGCTTTTTCTGTATCTTGCTACTTCCTTTCTATAAAGGACTTGATTTATTATGACACTTATTTGATTTGGCCTGATTATTCTACTGTAAGTTCCCATAAATTCCACGAAAGCCAGGCTGTGGCCATTGTTTCCCATGGCCCAACACAGGACCTGACACAATAGGTTTCAAAGGTAATTGTTAAGTAAATAAATAAAAAAATGTCAGGTACTGTGAAAGCGTGCTCTCTTGCTTCATCCGCTATAAACCCAGGAGAATAAACCCAAGGTATTACTGTAATTGCAACATGTAGGACTATCAAGAAGTGATGAGGTATAACTCATGGTAGAATAGTTGACTTACACATCTAAGGATTTGGAGTTGATCCCTAGTACTATGTGTGCACGTGTGTGCCAGCAAAAAGTGCATGGGCACATGAGTGTGCACATATATACAACACACACACAAATAAAATAATATATTAAAAACTCTACACTTTTACAATAGTGAAACCTATGTTAATTATGCTTACAGAGTCCTTCTCAGGATGCTCGTGGCTCACAATGAAGATGGTTATATTGAACCCAGTGCCAGGCTAATGCCTGGTGTCTCCAGCCACCCAAACACCTGCTTCCCAAACCCATGAAAGCTCTCCCATGGAATCAGGGATAGGGGAAGAAAGTCTCCCTCTGTGCCTAGCTCAGCACTAGTCTTGTGATAGATGTTCACTGAAACACGCTCACTGGAGCTACAGGCAGAACACTGGACAAGGTTGGCATGGAGGTAGACGGAATGAATTGTGAAAGGCAAGGCGATGCCACATATGAGACAACCCAGGAGAATAAACCCAAGAAAGCCCAGGGTGGGGGACAGAGCGCCAGGACTGAGGGGGCTGGGTCCCTGAGGGAAGGGGACACATACCAACAGGTTTAGCAACTGGCACATTTCCCAGGTAATAGACTTGGAACTTCTGCACCAGCTCATTCTTTGGTGCTGGGAATTCCACTGTGAAGAGAAAAAGAGGTTCCACTGCTCTCCTAGCTTGCAACACCAGTGCATGAACTATGCGTTTTCCCAGCCAAATCCTCACCCCCACTTCTCCCCTGCCTCTTTCTAAGCTTGTCCACTTATGTACTGTAAAGCACCTATCTCCATGTGCCCATGCCTGCCCGGGAGCCTGTGCCTCTTCTCAGGTCACCTCACCTTAATGAGCAAAGCTGAGCTGGGTCTTGTGAGGCTGCGGTACTCACCTTGGAAAGGGACATCCACGAGTTTAGAGTGGTCTAGGGAGAGTCCATTGACCAAGCAGCGAGCATTGCGCCGTTCAGACATGATCTGAGGAAAGAATGGGGGGGGTGCTCTGTTAGAGTTACATTGGCCCTGAAGCCCCCACCTCACTACCCACCGACTCAGCAGCCCTACCCACACCCTTCTAGAGCAAAGGTGACAGCTAGTTCAGGGAGTGGAGGGGGCCGTGCCTTGGAGCAGATCTCATGCAGGCTGGTGGCGATGTTCTTGGCAGGTGCCTCACAGCGAAACACGTGGCACTTGAGCATCTGGGTCAGCTTATCTCGAGCTACGTAGGCAAAGTCCCTGTTGGGGGAGGGTCACCTCAGTGTCTCTTAGAACCATCAAATGCCATGCCTGGCCACCGTCCCACCCACAACCTCCCTGTCCATGACAGCCTACAGGGTTTGGCCCTGGTGTTCTGTAGGTTCTGCCTTAAGGAGCTGGGGCGGACAGAGAGGCAAGCATGCTGAGGTGGGGGATAATGCCCAGCACAGCGGGTGGGGAAAGGACAGGGCACACAGAAAGGGAGCCTAGGTGCTTCGCAGCATCCAGTCCAGGTGTAGGAGGAGGAGGCACAGTCAAAGCAGACGGACGTTAATACCTCTCTCTGGGTCCGGCAGCACAAGAGAGCCAAAGAACAGATTAGACAAGAGGGCTAACTGCTAGATGGATGAGCCTCCCCCACCCTAGAGACTCCCGTGCCCACCTTCCACTGTCCCGCCCAACGCCCCACACACGAATGCTGACTATGGGCTGGGCATGCAGCAGCGTCTGGTTCTGTGGCTCCACCAACTTTAGAGTCTCGTCCTCCAGCTGGAGCAGCAGATCCTTTCCCTGCAAACCCAGGAGGTGGTACTCAGTGGTGCCCTAGTGGGAGGGTGGCAGATCTCTGCCTTCTCCAGCTCAGGGGACACTGGCCACCACTGGGGAGGAGCAGGGCTGACTTGGCTGTCAGATCATCCACCTTTGGGCCTTAGTCTAATAAAGGTTCTTCCATGACTCTTATCATCCCCATCACTGTTAAGCAACCATTCCTCGGGGCGCCAGGCTGGGGTTACACATCCATCCCTCAGAGATGCTCCTTAATTAAACCAATATCCACTCCCATGTCTCCACCAGCCCTCCATGAGACTGGTCAAATCCCCCATATCTCACAATTCCCTGCACACTCCCAGGGTACCACCACCGCACCAGTTCAGGCCCTCACCTCTCCCCAGCCCCCAGCCATCGGATCATGTAGATTGTTTTTGTGGTAGGAGAGCTGGCGGATACAGTTGTTGACTGCCACGCTGCTGCGTCCTGGGGCCAGCTCCTCCTCGGTCATCTCTACCCAGCCTAGGGAGCGCACAGCGAAACACTGCCAGACACAGAAAACAATTGGGGTAGAGATCTGAGATGGAACTGGAGGTGCCTTGGGGCACAGGACAGAGGAGCTTCTGACCTGGCACATAGAAAGTGTGAGGCAGTCTGAACTTAGATGTAAGGTCCCCAAACAAGACATGGTCAGTAGAGATGACTGTGGATCTGAGCCTTGAGAGTCCTTAAGAGGCCCTTGGGCCAACTGAATTAAGTACAGAAGCTGTCAGAAGACAGTTCAGCTCATACACATATCTTTGCCTGAAACTGGGAAGAACTCCTTGTTTGGGAGCTTTGCTGAGCCCACAGACATCCTCAAAGCACAGCATAAGGCCTGTCCTCCACACAAGGGGCTGCTTACAGAATGGGTGCTGGTCTTGAACAAACCTTGATCCCTGGGTTGGCATTCCGTTGGGACAGCTTCTCTTCCTCTTGGGGCACTGGTTCTGGGCTGGAGGCAGATGGGAACACTTGACACAGCACCCCTATTTTTAGAGTTCTCCCAATACCCGTTCTACATAGACCCAGTCTAACCGTAGTCTGCTGCATCTCACTCACCTGAGGCTCTGAGCTGGGAAGGACAATGTCGCCTCCTCAGGGTCCTTCAGTCCCAACTCCATTGGGGCCTCCTCACTGGGTTCATCCTTTGAAAAGGGATTTAGAATCAGGCCAAAATGAAGCCCCTTCTCCCACTTCCCCCCCTCCCCCCAGAGTGAAACTGGTTCCTTCATTTACCTTCCAAAACTCTCCTTCCTCAAAGCCTTCTTGGTGAGCAAAGCCAGTCCAGGTGAGCTGAAGGAGAAACAGATGTAGGGTGGGAGTTTCACCCTGTCCTAGAAGACAGACCCTTCCACCCCTGGCATGGAACAAGCCATTGAGTCTCACCTGGGACTCTTCTTGGGGGCTGCTCCCCTGTGAGGGGGAGGCCCGGCCTGGGGGTTCCCACTGGGTGGTCCCCGTTGGGATGTGCCAGTAGTAGGTCCCTGAGGTGTCCTGTACCCTCATCCATCCAGCCGGTAGATCGGAATCCGTCTCGAAAGCGTTGGGGTTCCAGAAGGAATCTGCCAGGTAGGAGGTTCAGTGAGGGTCAGCCCACCCAACAAGCAATCAGATGGCCCATCCCCGTCCCAAGACCCCATGGATGAGAAGGAGTTGGAGAAGGGACATTATAGTTGCTGCTTGCTTCTAGAGCTGGCACTTGTGTCACCACATTGAGAGCCACCAGTGGGGAGCATGGCTCAGGTCTCCTCCTGGGCCCTGCTGCTGCCTACTGTGGCCACATGGAGAGAAGAAGAAAGCAGAGAGGAAGGAGGAGGAGAGGAGGTAGAATGACCCAGGTCACCTCACGCATCATGCATAGCCTATGTCTAGCTATAAAAGATACACACACTGCCAGCTCCTCCACACATCCACGTGCACACGACCCACAATATATGTAAGCCCCACCACACACCTGTGCATCCATAAACTGCACAGCGCACAGAAAATTCTGGAAGGCATCACATACAGGTATGCTTGTGAGTTCAGGCACAAGCTGACATAGCAACATCAGTTACACACTTGTGTAGAGCTATGTGTGTATATATATATCTATATATGCCAGTCCTACCAACAGGTGTGTACATACAACATTACCAAAACCTCCCAACATATATGTGACAACCACATGCACATGCAGGTGGGGAAACACTCAGATACAATATATTATCAACCTATGCTACCGGTGTGCAGATACTAGACACACACACACACACACATACACAGACACACACACACAGACACACACACACAGAGTCCGAATCTGTGATATATACCCCTCCTCTCCTAGATCTACAGCGCTCCATCCATCCATGTCCCCTGACTATATGCCAGCCACCTCTGCTCTCTTGGCTAGCCCCACCCCACATCACACCCGGGCCCCATGGTGCCCCTCACCTGGACTGTTGTCCTGCAGGATGATAGCCAGGAAGAAGTCCTGGGAGAACATGGCGCTTACTCCCTGCCCCTCCTGCCTCCACCCTCCCTCCTCACATCCCCTCTAGCCTAGCCAGCTGGGCTCACAGCCTGCTGCTGGGCTGCAGAGAAAAGCTCATCCCGCCCCCTTCTCACCAGGGCAGAGCGTCTGCCAGGCAAGATCCTCCTCCGCCTGGAGTTCTCGAGGGAGGGGCCAAGACCACCATACTAAGGAACCTCCTTGGGGGATGGAGATGGATGAAGAAGAGGAGCTCATGAGACCCCAGCTCTTCGGCTCTTCTTTCCTTAGCCAGGTTTCCCTCCCCAGTCCCGACTCTCTACCCCACCCTCCAGTGGTGACATCAAAGCCACAGTTAAGCCAGTCTTACAAACACCAGGAGGCTCAGCCTCTTGGGAATAGCTCAGCCACCTGGGGCCCTGCAGAATCTATAGGACTCAACATAAACAGGGTGTGGCTTCCAAACCCTCAGGGATCCTTCTCCTATCTAGACTCTATCCAGCACTTTCAACCAAAGGGTGGCCTTTGAGGGCCTAAACCCTAGCAAGCTGGAGGATTTGAGGCTTCCCAGCACCACCCCCCCTCACCTGCCAGGGCCCAGCTAGGCTGCAGTGTCTCCTCGGCAACCGCAGCACCGGGATGGCTGGGAGTGCCCAGACTGCTGACGTGCTTCCCGTTACCAAGGAAACCAGGAATCCTGACTGGTCCAAGAGGCAGCACTGAGGGACAGGCAGTCTCAAGATCCAGGCTGCTGGGTACTAAAGGCACAGAGGGGCTGGGAGTAGGCCTGCCTATGCCAAGGTGTTTCCCCACCTAGCATGAGTTATTCGACAAGGTGCTTCTCCATCCTCAGCCTGCAAATGAGGTAAGCCCACAGACACGCAATGAAAAGGAGCTCTTTTTGCCCATCTACCTGCTAGGCAACCATCACTGTGTCTCCACCCTCTACTATCTGACTCTACTGAGGCTCAGCAAATGTGTGCTTTCCCCCAGATCCCCTCAGGACTTTGCCGCTAAAACCTTCCAGGAACACTAACACCAAGGGCCCTTGCCCTCCATAGCCTGCCTCGTGGTCGGTCAGGCATTTCTGGAATCTGGGGGCCAGTTCACTGTTTCCCCTGACTGAGTCATGCACACACACACACTGATCCATCTGCCATTTCTGTCAGCCTGTGCTTTCCTGCTTCAAAAAGCTTCGTCCTTCCGATCTGTCCTGGAGGGGGCAGCTCCTCCCCCCTTGACCATCTGGGAGGCCCTTCTGGAGCTTGGCACATCTCTCTCCAAGCACAGCCCACCCGGGGCCTCTGCTTCCACACACATGCATTAATAACACAACCGTACACTCTCCTGCAGGCACTCACGTGAATCCAAATATCCCCATGGCCCTTTCTTCATTCATCCATGAATGCCTTAGTGGTTTAGGCAGGCAAACTACTTTGCTGATGCTCTCTCTCTCCTCCTGCCCTCCCCCTCCCCCCCCCCCCCCCCCCCCCGCACATCATTACTACAGACCAGACGACCAGCATGCTTTAATCTGGATTACGGCAGAAGCCTCTCAACTGATTTCCTTCTGTCTCCACTACGGGCTGCACACTGTAGCCTGAATGATTCTTAGGAGACGCCAAAGTAATCAGGTTACTCTCCAGCTTAATACTCTTAACTGCTTTCTCATTACCTTCAGGACAAAATCCAGACCCCTCCACAGGTTTTATGTGCTGCTAAGAGCCCCTAGCTTTCTGCCTCTCAGCCTTGCCTCTGACAATTCCCCAGATTGGGTTCCCTCCACCTTCAGACAAGCACAAAGGGAACTCTCATGACCGACCCTCTCCTCCAGACTCCCTCAGGCAGGCAGGGCACCCTCCTGATGATCCTCTACCAACCCAGTTATCATCACTGATTGTGAGTCTATTTCTGTTTCCCCACTGTGAGTACCGAGAGGGTAAGAACATCTTTGTCCTTTCTTACACATTCTCAGCGTCCAGGACAAGGCCTTGCTCAGAGTGTAACTCCAACATAGGTAATGACGTTCATTCATTCATCATTCATTCACAAAATTCACTCGATTCACACAGTTCATTCAGTCAACAACTGCTTCGTGGCAATCCTAAAATGGGGAGAAAACCAACTTCTGTTCCATCCTACCCCGTTTCTACTGAGCAGAAACCCACCACCTGCAGTTCTCATGGCAGAAGCAACACAGCCAAGAACCTTCCTCCCCTTGGGGCTGGCCTAACGCCTGAATCCAACAACTCCTAAAATCCACCAGGACTACTGTGCTGAGTCTCCTCTCACCCCTCCCATGGCCTCCCTGAGATCACTGGCCATACCCAGCACACCCTTAGTTCTTCTGTTCTGCTACCATCCCACCTCAAAGGACCAGAACATAGCTACCAGCGATGACTTCAGGAGCCACTAAGCAACCAAGCCTCTGTTTGGCCAGTGAGCCCCTGTCCAGGATTGCAAGCTGTAACCTCCAGTGCTACAAGGCTCTAAGATACACATATGTCCTGCACAGCGCTCTTGAAAAGACAGAAATTAGTTGCTGAGTGCTAGCATCCAGAAACTGAGATAGTTTACATCAGAATCCAACTTTCAGTTTGTACTTTTTTTTCTCCAAACTCAATCTAATAAAGAACCAGACTGAGTAAAACAGAAGATGTTCCCTTTACAAAGGATGGGGACATTGGCCATCAAAAGCCACTAACATAACACAAAGAGAAATAATTACCGTTGGTAAGGTACCACCTATGAGGTGTCCTCAAAGAAACAAAACAAATGCCACTCAAACCTGAATCTGGTAAAGGCTCTAGAATTATCTACTACATTTATCTAATTATCTATTACAAGAAATCCAGAAGAGGAATATATTCAAAAACACTTAAGGAGAAAGGCTTAAAAATTCACATCATAGAAAACTCAGGACAGAAATGTGTGTGCGCACAATCAATAGAAAAATAAAGGGAGAACTTATATACATTTAAAAAAATTTAAAGCCAGGTGTTATGGCTCATGCCTATAATCCCAGCACTCAAAAGAGAGAGGCAAGGGACCAGTTTGAAGTCAACTTGGTCAACATAGTGCATTGTGAGATCTAGGTTAGCCAAAATGACAAGATTTCATAACCAAATTGAAAGAAAGGGAGAAAGAAAGAAAGAGAGAGAGAGAGAGAGAGAGAGAGAGAGAGAGGGAGGGAGGGAGGGAGGGAGGGAGAGAGAGAGAGAGAGAAAGGAGGGAGGGAAGGGAGGGCAAGGGAGGGCAAGGGAGGGAGGGAAGGGAGGGGAGAGGAGGGGAGGGGAGGAAGGAAGGGGTCAGCAAGAGAGCTCTTCAGGTAAAGGTGCTTGCTGCCAAGTCTAGTGACCTGAGTTTGGTCTCCTGAACCCACATGTTAGAAGCAGAGAATCAGCTCCTGAAAGTCATCCTCTAATCTGCCCATGCATGAGCATGCATTTCAAACAAAATGAAACAAAAGCATAACCATTGTGGCTCATCTGGATATCAATCCATATAGTTCTCCTCTTTTCAAAAGGCTAAGTGGGACATTTACCACACAATGGGGAGAATGTTAACATTAAGTGGACATCTGATGATAGGAAGGAATCACAATTTTTGTTTCTATGAGGTTTTTCTTTTTTTCCTTTCAGAAACATGCAGATAAATATAAGCAAAACAAGGCTGGGTATGTGGGCACAGTGGCTCATGCCTATAGCCAGCCCTAAGACAGTTTGGTAGAGACAAGGCAAGTGTAGGGTCCATCTAGGTTACACAGAGAAAAAATATATAATATATAAAAAATATATGTATAATATATGTGTATATATATCCTAGATGGGGTTCAGAAGTAGATAAGACATTGACCCACCGAGATCACTATGCATTGATGATTACCAAAACTGAGTGATGAATAAGTCAGGCTCATTACTGTGTTGTCTCCACTTCTGTATGTGCTTGAAAACATTCAGTTAGGCTTTTCAACAAAGAGATGGGTGGAGCTCTCAGGTATCTGAAATGTATGTCCCCTACCAGGAACCATTTGTAGGGTTTAGGTACTATTAGTACCTTAGAAGTGAAAGTCCTTGTCTCTGCCTCCCATCTCTTTTCCAGGCGCAGAACCCGGGTCATGCATGCTAAGCACATGATCTAGCATTAACTTACATCACCCCTCAACTGCAGCTTTTCTTATATCCCACCCTCAGATCTTCTGGGCTGTAGCTGTAGCTACAATAGAGAAATCTTTACTCTCTATAACATTACCAAATTCAGAACTTCAACTTTATTAAACAGGTCACATTGAGTGATCAGTTGATCACTCTTTGTTCTCTAGTATCTCCCCAAGAGGAAGCATCAGTGTACTTCCTTTGTCCCCTAACTTTTAGCCAGCATCTCATTCCCAGCAACATGGCATCCTTGCAATGGCCGGCATGGCACTCTGCATGCGGCATGTGGCTCATAAGTAGAAACCAACCCCCACACTTTGCAGACAGACATCTTTGGGAAGATGCTGGATGCTCCCTCTGGTCATAGATGTGACTGCTAAAAGAGGCCATGTTATGCACCCTAGGGCATGTGCCATGTGCACTGGTGACTGTGTAACACAGGGCTCAGCACTCACGCAGGTCTAGGCTCAGATCTTAGTTGATCATGAGCTGGGACTGTCTGTGACCCTCAGGAAGCCACTAAACTTGCCTGGGCCTCTTTCTCATCATTTGTAATTTGGCCTTAGAAAGAGTATGTCTTTCTAAGAGACATTGCTCTAATTACTGAATGCCACAATGCTTAGCAGAGGGTCAGTTTCTCAGTAAGCACTCAATAAACCAGTGACGCTACACATCAACCATGGCAGCACACATGATGAATAGAGTCAGCCTTCATGGCATGCATGATGGACATGGATGTATCAAACTGTCCAAGCACCCTCTGACTGAGAGAATCTTGGACTGAGGATATAGGCCCTGAAGCTCATGCTCAGGCTGGCCTTGGCCTCTGCATGGAGAAGCCAGACTTCTGACCCCATGCCCTCCCATATTGCCACATCTAGCTGCACAAGGTACCTGTGTCCTCCGGGGAGCCATAGGAGGGGCTGCCCTGTGATAAGGTGGCCCAGCTTGAGTCCTCGTCACTGGCTGCACTGTTTCGCATGCCAAATAGGAGGCTAGCACTCTTGCTATGTTCCCGGGGGCCGTCTGTGAGGGCCTGGGGCCCAGAGGGGACTTCCACATTCTCCAGAGGCTCAGGTAGCCCTGGAGGAGAAGACAAGTCCTCCTCCTCCTCCTCTTCCTCTTCGTCTTCATCATCCTCCTCAGCCTCGCCTGCTGCCTTCTCCTCTCCTTCATCTGGTCCCTGTTCCTGGGTGTTGATGATCAAGGTGGATCCATGAAGCCCTCGGTTGGCTGCATTGTGGGCTGAGAGCTCCAGCTCAGAGTATAGATGCATTAAGCCTTTGGAACCCAAAGGTGCTGTCTCAGCCTCCTGGCTGGCCTCCTCTGCCAAGGTCAAGGTCACATTTCGGTTCTGGTCTCGGTGGGCTGTGGCAGCCCTCCGAAGCTGGTTCTGGCCTTCCTTTAACCACTTGGCATTGGCAGGGCCTGGTTCAGGCACACTACCCTCTCCCATAGCACTTCGAAGGTCCTTGGGTACCACAGCTGTGGCTTGCAGCTTGGCGTTGAGCAGCTGGTTATGGGCAGCGTGCAGGGGTAAGGGGAAGCTGAGTGCAGGGCCTCCGTGGCTGTTAGCGTTAATGGCCGACTGGCTCAGGGATGATGGAACAGACATGGCCTTGGTAGATCCTGTGAGACAGGGAGGAGAGACCATGTTGAGTGTTCCTGTTGCTGCCCCAGACTTAGGTCCTGTCCCTCATCTTCTTGTAACTCAGTAAGCAAGCAAACACCAATCCATGTGCCATGAACTACATTCCCACCTGTCCCTACAGCCCCACCCCCACCACAAGCCAGGCCCAGCTCTGCAACCCAGCCTTTCCCTTGTGTTCTGAGTAGCCCAGTGGTGCCTGCTTTCTCTTTACTACCAAAAGCAGGATGTCTGCACAATGGCTCTCTGTGCATCCCCACGCCCCACTTGACCAACTGGGGCTCACTGTGCCAGGGACACAGACAGCACAGCACAGACTTCAGTGTTTTGGATACTAAACACCGACTGCCACAGTGCTATCTGGAGCCTCATCGTTGCCAGCCCCGTGGGCTGTGTTCCCTTCATTATAAGTCACTAATACAGTTATCTCTAAGCCCACTCTACACTGGGGACTAGTCAGACAGGAATGATGGATGTGTCCTGTCAGCAGACATCATGAAAGACAGCAGGTCACAGAGGAAGGGCCTTCAGCTCCAGCTCTTGACTCTCCTGACTATAGACAGTGTCTGTAAAATATCTCACCTAGGGTACCAGTCTCCCCTGCCAGCCCTGGTCAAGGGCTGGTCACCTGGTTATGGCATGGTCACCTCAGGAGCCTCTAGCCTTTCAGGTCATTGTCCAAGGATCACTATGAGGAAGACTTTCTCTACACATCCACTTTTAAACTGTAGGCTACCTTTCCCCAACTCAGTAACCCATTCTTCCCAGGCATGGACCATCATCTACCATGCTAAGTTAGCCTTTGTATTTGTTTACTGATCTACTCCTGGCTAAGTTCTATGTTGGTGAAAATCCTGCATTATTATTGTTATTATTTTCAATAAAATACTCCCAGCCTCTAGCAATGTCCTGGCACAGAGCAAGAAGCGGGAGCCCAGAAATTACCATTCATTGAGTAAGTGTACAAACCTACCCTCACATCTCCCCAGACTCCATTTTAGACTCTTCTCAGAAAACACTTCATTTCATGCTTTGGATCTGTCTGTCTCAGCAGTAGCTCTTGGTACCTCAAACACACTCTTCCCAGTCTACATGTGGAAGGGGACCCCTTGGTTAACAATATCATCCATTTCTCAGTAGTCTTCCTCACCAGTTCCCAACAGGCTGAGTATGACCTATCCTCCCTCAAGGGACCCCCTCCCCAGACCTTCCCTCAAGGCCAATCTGTCCTTTTCTCTGTCCCTGCCTGTTCTGGAACTCTATGAACCCTGCTCTCCTTGGAACCCCCCAACGCTAGTTCTTCCCCCACCATCCACCTCCCACTCACTCTCAACTCTCACAGCAATCCCTCCCTCAGTCAAGCCCTGTTGTCACTCTCCTTCCCAATGGTTTCCCTCAAAGTTCCCTCTTTCTACTGAACCCTTCCTCTGCACACAAGTCCCCAACAACCCAACAGTTGCAGGTCTTATTTTCTGACCCCCACTGTGCAGCTCTTCCCTTTAACATCTTACTCAATGCACACCCCCCTTATTCTCTAGCCGAGGTGTCTGACTCTGGCTCTCCACTGCCTCAGTGTGTGTGCCCCAATGCAGAATAAGTGCAAATGTTATAGGGTGTCCAAGCAAGGCTCTCTCCCATTTCTTCAGGCTTAGCCAGGGATCCTGAGACAGAAGCCACTATCTGCATTTTTACCATTTCTAGCACCTGGGAATCTAGTACAATGCTCTGAATTACTTGTATAAAATAAATGAAATAAGGTTTCTGTCCGTGTGTCAGCTTCACCTTCATGTTTAACTAACTGCTGATCTGATCAGGGTGGTTCCACCTGGGCTGTGAGGAAACTCATGGTCACTGGAATAAACGAAGGAGAAAAAAATAGGCAGTTCGGTCTCCACCCAGAACCACAGTGATTTTCCAAAAATGGAAACCAGATTGTGTCACTCCCTGCTTGACAAAATTAAAGGGCTCACCACTGCCTTTAGGATAAGGGTTGAGCTCAGTTTACAGGATACCTGAGAGGCCACTGCAGCCAAACCCTACCTAGCACCTCTCAAGCCATCCCTCCCTCCCCCTCACACCTTATACTCAGCCACATGAAGTATGGGAGGTTCTGGAACACATCAAACAAAGCCCGAGTCTTTGTTTACATTGTTCCCTCAGCCTGGAATCCACCCCTCCTTGTATTTCAAACCTTCCCTCAGCTGTCAGGGCTCCTAAGCAACCTTCCCTGGACTTTCCTTACCTTCCACTGACCATTCCCTTTTCTGTGCTCCATAACACCCAGCGTCACATGCTATCAGAAGATATGAAACTCTGTCTGACTCAGTATTACCATATCGTCATAAAGGGGAACATGTTGTGTGTCTGCCAGAGTGGCCACTGTAAAGAAGGATAGGATGAATGATGGAGGCAGACACTGGAGAACTAGGTACCTGGGGGCTTGGCACTGGCTGGGAACAGATACCCAGAAAGCTTGTACTGTCACCTCAGGCTAGAGTGGACGAAGGTGGTCTTAAGGAAGGAGCTAGAGAATGATGAAGGGGGCCTGACCGGGAAGATGGGACAGAGCCTGGCCAGGTAAGGCTCCGGTCTGTGAAAAGAGGGAGAAAAAGAATGAAAACTGAAGTCCTGGCTCACTGACTGTTCAATGGCAGCATCTCACAGAGACTCCATGCCTCTGGGCAGCTCACAGGATATCAGGAATGATGAACTCTCTGAGGCAATGGTGAAGAAAAGCCATGTTTCTAAGTCAGGCTGGGACTGGCTTTCATAACACTAGGAAATGTACCTGAAGAGAACACAGGTTCTGTGTCACTGGGTGCGTGAAAAGCCAAGTTGACTTTAGGGCAGCCCTGACCATCAGGACACCAGAGAAGAAGGCAATTTTAAATTAGATTGGGTAAGTCTGTTGTAAGTGCTGAGACATAGCTGTCTAGCCTGAGGCAATGTGGCCACCACCCTGACTTTTTGAAGCCAAAAAGATAACCAGGTACCTAGTTTCTTCAAAAAAGTATAATCCAATCTCTCCTCTCTCACTGGGGTTATCCATACTTGGGGCATCTCAGAGGATAAAAAGGGGCCAACATGGTTCATGGCATGAGTGATCTTGCCAAAAAGCCAGATAACTGAGCTCAATCCTCAGAAACCACACTGCGGAAGGCGAAAATGAACTCCATAAATTGTCTTTTGACCTCCATACCTTTATATCTTCACTGTGGCTCCTGTATACCTACACAAAGATAAATGTGTAGCACATTTATCTCTCCTCCACAAAGATAAATGTACAGCAGGAAGCTAAGCTGGGCCTTGGGTAGAGACTAAGGAGGAACCCAGAAAGCCTGAAAAGGCTAACATCACACCATAGGTCAATGAGCTGAGTCCTGTCCAACGCCAGGAGTATTCCAACCTGACAGCCTACAAGATGCCAGGCACTGCACTAAACATGGTCAAGGGTATCAACAATAGAAAATGGTTCCTCCCCTGGAGGACCTGCACAACTCCTTACTGTATAGTAGGAAGCCAATCTCTAGGACAATTCCTAGTATCTATAATTACTTTCTTCTTTTTTTTATTTATATTTTATTTACATTTATTTTTTATTTACATTTATTATTTTGTGGGGGGGGCACACCTTTACTATAGCACAAGTGTGAGAACAACTTAAGAGAGTCTGTTCTCTCCCTCCACCATGTGGGCCCTGAAGACTGAACTCAGGTCGTCGGGTTTGATACTAAGCACCTTCGTCTGCTGACATCATCACACCTGCCCACCAAAAAGCACTTTTCATTGGTGGAATAAATCAGTTACTGTGATAGAGAAAGAATACCACATGACTAGACCCTTGGCTTTCTGCAGCTCTAGGAACGAAGCCTGCTTGCACATCAATCTCCTGGACCACCCCTCAGTTCTCCCAGTCTCTCAATTTCCTTTCCAATCCCTGGAAGAAAGGGAAGTCACTAATTGGGGAACATCCTCAAACACCCAAATGGGATAAATCTGTTCTTTCTCTTTTTCTCTAAAACCAAGTGCTTTGCCTACTATTTAGATGTAAGAGCAAAGTGTTTCTTGGCCTGACCTTCCCTTAAGCTCCTCAGGGCCTCTTTCTCTCCACACTCACTACAGCCATTTCCTCTCTTCCCTTTTGGCTTTTTAAACTCTGCTTCCATTCTCAGTAAGACTTGGTAACAGCATCTACCAAGGTCCAGATGGCCCCCCTGGCATTTAACCCAATAGATGTCTGGCCAGCATGTGTACTTTCAGCAGAATTTAGCCTCAGGAGCCCCTCATCCAGTGTGCATTCATAGCTTCCATGATCTACATTCCTGGATTTCTTTCCATGAATCTGGCTGCCGGTTTGTTTGGGGTTTTATTTTGTTTGCCTGCTTGTTAAGACTTCCTTGCTGGCTCATCTTCCTCCCAGCCATTAGAGGCTGGGTTTCTCACAGAGTTGACTTATATCCTTTTCTCTTCCTTGGCCTGTGTTCGGTAGAAGTATTCATTCATGCCCACAGACCCAGTTACGATCTATACAACGATGATTTCCAAACTTGAAGTTCCCTCATCGGAACTCCAGACATGAACTTTCAACTCCCTACCCAACAACTCCATCTAGCTGTCCCAGAAGCCTCTCAAACTAATACATGCGTTCATGTTTCTCATTCCTACCGTCCTATCTCATTCTCTTTCAGGATCCGGGACCACGGGATACAGTGCACCTGTTCTGTGTCCTTCTGTTGTATGATCCTAGAGATACATGTGCGGCCCTTGCTGTCCACTCCTAGACAACGATCACATTCTGAGAAAATATTCTGGACTTATCCACCCTGTACCTAACAACTAACACCCATAATCTGCACCAAAGCCAATGATCTTATGGTCAAAATCCGTAGCATTGCCTAAACTGCCCTGTTATCCCGACCATGGCCCTCCTACCCTCTGGCCCCAACTCTTGTCATTGACCTGCCCAGCCTAAGCTGCTTTCTTTGATTCCTGGAAGGCATAAGCATGGTCTGAGCCTCATTTTCCCAACTCTCCCTTTACATTCTAGTTCATGCTGAACGCTCCTGAGAGCATCTTCCCTTGGCCCCTTGTTGCTTAGCCACCCTGACAGCCTAGATTCTGTTCTTCGGATCTCTCAGCGCACCATGCATCTTCCTTCATAATGCTGACTATCTTTACAATGTCATTCTTATTTGACTTCCTGCAAAGACATCGCTTCTCTGTGGACGAGAACTCAGTCTATTCTGTTTTTTATGACATCTTTAGTACCTCTTGCAGTGCCTTGTAAATATTAGGTGCTCAAATCCTATTTGTTGAATGAATAAATGATTGGATGCATTTTTAAAACGACCATTTATGAGTGCTGTGTAACTAAGAGGGAATAAACAAGAGCAGTCAGGGGGGCTGTCTCCACTAAGTGTGACAGCAAATGGGCTCCAGTGACATTAGCAGACCTGAGAAATATTGAAGTAGCGGGCATGACAGAGCTTGGTGAGATCTGATGTCGAGAGGTGAGGGTGAATGTTGCTCAGAACCCATATCACTGTGACCATAACCTGAACTGAATGGACAGATGTCATCGAGAGAGGCTGAAGAAACAACAGACATGTAAGTGAGGTATGAGGGGAACAAGAAATGTTAATTAATTCACCTTGAAATCTGTAGGTTTGGAATTCCTGTTGAACTGTTCAAAAGGATGTCAGAGGACAGTTGGGTATATATGAGTTTGCATTTCAGCAGTGGTTTGGGCCAGATAAATAAATTTGGGACTCAGCAGCTTATATATGAAATTTAAAGAGTTAGACATGGAAGAAATAAATGGTCAAGGGAAAAGGTCAGAGTGAAAGAACGCAGCTCAGGCCAGAATAGCATCACATATGCAGAGACGAGACAAGAGAACACGAAGACTTAAAAGCAATAGACAGTGCCTAGGAGGGAAACCAGGAAAATGCTTTAAGGAGACTGACACATACTCAGTGGTAATGGGCTCACAGCCGCCAAGTGTCCATTGGAGTTACAAGAAGGGCTCCAGTGACCTTGCTCAGAAGCTTCGGTGGATGTCTGAGACAGAATGGAGTGGATTTTTAAAATGAATGGGAAATTAGGGGCTCAGAATGCAACCTACAAACAGAACTCAGAAGAGGCTGGAAATAACATCTGAATTGGAGAGGGAAAACTGCTCCTAAGGAGCACTCTAGTCGCTGCTAGGCCTCTGTGTCAGGCTGAGATGGGAACCCCGCCGGTCCCAGGGCACACCCCTCGGTCGCTGAGGACAACAGAATGCAGACTGACAGATCCCAAGCCTGGGGCTCTAGTCTGGAATCGCGCGGCCTGGCTCCTACCCGGATCCAAGTCCCCTTCCCAGCATTAGACGTCCCCTCCCCCACTCTTCTATCGCCCCTCGCTCTCCTTCCTCCCCCCCACCCCCCTCATCCCCCCTCCCCGACCCCGCCGGGCATCCTGGAGGATCAAGAAGGAAAGCTATGGGGAGCGGTCGGTGTTAGGACCAAAGTGATCCTGCGGAGGGTGATTTTGCAGGCCCGCGGTAGGAAGGCGGCGAAGGGAGTTGGGTGGGAGGTAATCAGGCCTGGCTTGGAGACCTGGACTTCTGAGAAGAGGCTGCAAGGGTTAAGGGCTGCTGAGGCTGGGGATCCTGCTCCCGGAGCTGGGCTGGAGCCGGAGCAGCACCTACCTGCGCGGCGAGGCCCCAGGCCCAGGTGGCGAAGGTAGCTCAAGCTGCAAGGCTCCCGCAACACCGCAGCTTCTCCATCACAACATCCCCCGCCCAGGAGCGCGCAGGCCGCGGGGCCGCGCCCCGAGCGGCGGAGCCGCGCACGGGAGGGGGAGGGGCGCCATCTTGGCCGGGGCGGGGCGCGCGAGCTAGTGCGAGCCACACTGGCTGCAGCTGCCCTAGCCGCACCCTGCAGACCCTTGACCCTAGCGAGCCCTGCGGCCCAGGCCTCCTGTCTATCCCCGCACGGCTGCACCCATCTCCCAGGACCCTGCCCAGCTCTCCCCTTCCATGCCACCGTGGACTCACCTCCGCGTCGGTCTGCACCGACGCCGTGAGACGCGCCTAGAGCACGGAGTCTGATCCGCTAGGGAGGGGGGAAGGAGGGGGGGTGGAGAGAGACACGGGTGCTGGGACCGTGGCTGCGCCTCAAGAGGCTGGCAGCCGGCTGCTCTCTGGCTCTTGTGGTAGCACTCCCTGACGTCCTGTGGATAATAATAGCGCGTATTTATTGACCGCTTACTCTGTACCAGGCTCTATGTTCAACCATTTGCTTGCATTCATCCTCAAACCAGCGCTGTGCAATTCCCACAATTGTTGTTCTCGGATTTGAGAGGCAGGTGCTGACATTCTGAAGGGTAACATGACTTGCCCTCAGTAACAGAGTAAGTGGTTAAACTAAACCAGAACTGAGATATTTCTTAACACTCTACCCATGCCTCTGAATATAAAGCTATGACACAGCGCGCCCCCCCTCCCCCGCCTCTCCCCACACCCTTCCCCCACCGCACTCCCGGGTAGAAATTAACTCTAGGAAAGGACCAAGTGGAGAACTGAGTGGAAATTAAACAGAAATGTACTTGGCTATTTTCCTGTTCACTGCAGGCCCTGGGTAGGCAATGAGGCAAGTCTTAATGGTCAGATCCCTGACATCAAGGGCAAAGAGGGGCAGAAACCCCAAAAGCATTGTCCCCTGAGCTGTGGGCTTGGTGGGCTCTGAACATACTGAAAAACTGATTGGAGATGCATCTAAGTCTAACAGTGCCCAAATCTAAATTTGTTATTTCATCTTATGTTCATCTTCTAAAGAATTTCCCTGAAGTGGAAAAGTACACACACACACACACACACACACACACACACAATCTTAATGCAGGGTCACTTTATCAATCTCTGGCTTGTTCAAAGCAAGCACTCCAAAGGTGTCTTTGAATATACTTTTCATTTGTCCCTGGGTAAATATGAATGTTTTAAATTTTTGTTATAGACGTTTGCACTTATGTACAAAAATGGAGCAGTGTAACAAAACTTCCTATGCCCATCACTCATCTTATACAGTTACTGACTTGTGGCTAAGAATCCATTGTAATCTGACAAGCACCTAGGATATACAAACCATGTTGGATCCCAAGCAGGACATAAAGATTCCAAAAAGAATCTGGTTCCGCTGCATCCCACCTGAAGACATGGCACCTGACCTGGATCCTTGAGAAATGAGCACGTGTTACCTAGAAGGACATTCATTCACTCACTCACTCACTCACTCACTCACTCACTCACTCTCAGCAAATAGGTGTATGGTATGAGACACTGTCCTTGGTGCTAACACCCAGAAAGCAAAAGAGAGTTCCTGCTTTCATTCAGCTTACAGAATAAAAGAGGGAAGAGACACCACGTAGATAATTAAAATTATGGTGTCTTAAGGAAAAGACATGGGACACTGTGTGTGTCAGGTTATTCTGGCCCAGGAGATTTGAAAGGCTCCCACAGGAAGTGAAGTTTAAGTGTGAGAACAGGATGACATAGAGGTCACACAGAAGAGTAGAAAATTACTCAAAGTAGCAGGAGTACAGGTGTAGTGTGAAGATTGCTGTAGTCTAAAGATGGCCACCCAAACTCACGGTGAGTCAAGAGGGCCATAACCAAGGCCAGCCTGAACCCAAGAAGTCTGCCTCAACCCCTCCCACCCACCCTGGCCCCTGGAAGTCATGAAGGTTCAGCTTTTATGGATGAATTTGTTCGTTCATGGTTTAATGGATTATAGGGTTGTGTGGAGAACAGGTCTAGTATAAAAGCTAGTTTGTCTGTGTCTTTTTTATGCACTTCCCTCTTCTTACCATAGAGATGACCCTGTGCTATCTTAGACCCCCACAGAATCCTAACATCAAGTTGAACCTCACAAAATGTTCACCTTGATCTTGGACATCCCAGATTCTAGAAATATCAGTAAATACCCTGTCTGTGGTATTAGTTGGAATCTCAGAAAACAGACTAAGGCAAGTGTGGCGGTACATAAAAATGACAGAGGAGATAGAATAGTGTTAAATCAAGCTGAGCCTTCTATAGTCAGTTCTGAACGTTAAGTAGAAAATCATCAGAGGGCTGGAGAGATGGCTGAGTGGTTAAGAGCACCAACTGCTCTTCCAGAGGTCCTGAGTTCAATTCCCAGCAACCACATGGTGGCTCACAGCCATTTGTAATGGGATCTGATGCCCTCTTCTGGTGTGTCTGGAGAGAGCAATGGTGTACTCATATACATAAAATAAATAAATAAATCTTATAAAAAAAAAAGAAAAAGAAAGTCATCAGAGTGTGGATGTTGAGAAAGAAGAGATAGAAGGTCAATGTTGGAAGGTGGAGAACAATTAGGAGGTAATTAAGGTAGCTAAGGTGGGATGTGATGACTAAGAACTATACCAGCGGGATTAAGAATGGAGAACATTGCATAGACTCAATAAATTCAAGAGACAGAATAAACAGAAATTTAGTGATCAGTTAATTAACTGGGCATTGGCTTGAGGACATGGCAGAAAATAGCGTCTAGATTTTTGCTTTGACCAGTGAGAAAAGTCAGAGATACCGCTCACCTAAAATGACCCACCAAAAATTTTCAAATCTCATTGAACAAGGGGCTGAGGTATTCAGGAAATATTTATAGATAATCACAAACTTGGACAATCTGGCAAGAATGACAAGCATACATTAGTTATTTTTCTTTCTTTCTCTTTCACTTTCTTTTCTTTTTTGTTTGTTTATTTTCAAGACAGAAATTCTGTTTAGCCCTGTATGTCCTAGAAGTTGCTCTGTAGACCAGGCTGGCCTCAAACTCACAAAGACTCACTGCCTCTGCCTTGAGAGTGTTGGGATTCAAGGCATACATCACTGCCACCACAACCCACATTAGTTACTTTTCTGTTGCTCTGATAAAACAAGATGACTAAGGCAATTTATAGAAGAAAGAGTTTATTTGGGGCTTACAGTTCCAGGGGGATGGAAGCTCATCACTACCACGGCAGCCGGCAGGAAGGTACGGTGCTGGTGAGCTAGCTGAGAGCTTACCTTGGTCCACAATCACAAGGCAGAGAATTAACAGAAATGTATCAAGTCTTAAAACCTCAAAGTGTGCTGAGCAGTGGTGGCACATGTCTTTAATTCCAGCACTTGGGAGGCAGAAGCAGGCAGATTTCTGAGTTCGAGGCCAACCTGGTCTACAGAGTAAGTTCCAGGACAGCCAGGGCTATGCAGAGAAACCCTGTCTCAAAAAACCAAACCAAAACAAAAAGACCTCAAAGTGTGTCCCACTGATTCACTTCCTCCAATAAAGCCACACCTCCTTATCCTTCCCATGCAGTTCCAACAACTGGGGACCAAGTGTTCAATTTTATGAGCCTTATGGGGTGTCAGAGAGGCATTCTCATTTAAACTTCCATAGTGTAATTAGCTAGAGTATAAGACAAGAAAAAGGTGCATACTTCATACAGGTAATGTTCTGGTGTGTTAGATTTATACACAGTCTTCCTGAATTCCTTACGTACTTCTAGGTTTACAAAACCTTCTGACCTACACAGAATCAGTATGTGCCCACACTCTCCCTTTCTCTGCTCTTCTCTCTCATCCTGTGCTAAGATCAATCCTTGCCCTATGAAATGCTGTGGATGCTGTGATTTCCTGACCAATGTGAGTCCCTCTCAGGTAGCAATCTGCTGTAGTTATTACATTGGAAGTAGAAGGAAAGATTGATCAGAAGCAAATCTATTTAGAGGCACTTTCTCTGCAGCCCAGGACAACCTGAAACTCACTGTGTAACTAAAGCTGTTCTTAGCCTCCTGAGCCTCCTGGGCTTGCTGGGTCGCCCCCCCTCCCCCAAGAACCGAGATTATAAGCATGTGCCACCATACTCAATGAATAATGGAATTATACTATTAAATGTGATAGACCAACCAATTAGTGTTACTTGGCAATTGGTGCCCAAGTCATCTATATAGAAGAACAGAGTTTGCATGCATATTAACACTTTTAGGGCAAAAATAACTTAATGCTTTACTACACATGAATATTGGAAGCTTTATTACATTTTTTACTTACAGAAACATTTTTGCTTATTTATTTTATGTGCATATGTGTAGGAGCTCATGCATGCTATGAGCTTGTGTGTAATTCAGGAAGATTGCAAGAGTTGGTTCTCTTCTTCTCCTACTGTGTAGGTCCCAGGGATGGAACTCAGATCATCAGGCCTGGCACCAAGCCTTTACCTGCTGAGCCATCTTGCATATTTCATGCAGGTAGTGCTCCGGTGTGTTAGATTTATACACAGTCTTCCTGAATTCCTTACCTACTCCTAGGCTTATAAAACCTTCTGACCTACACAGAATCAGTATGTATCTGCACTCTCCCTTTCTCTGCTCTTCTCTCTCATCCTTTTAGGGGTTTTGTTTGTTTGCTTTGCTCTGTTGTTGTTTTCCAAGAAAGGATTTCTCTGTGTAGCTGCCCTGGAGCTCACTCTGTAGACTAGGCCAGCCTCAGCCTCACAAAGATCCACCTGCAGCTGCTTCCCAAATTCTGGGATTAAAGGCATGCATCACCATCGCTCAGTGAAATGTTGATTTTATATTATACTTTTTCTTTAAAAATAAACTTTTTTAAAATTTGAGGTAATAAACTCTCGTACTACTGGGTGGTAGCGTTAATTTAGAAAATCTATAGAATAAAATATTCTTGTGGAGGTGGAATTCAGAAACCAGATTCCAGACCTGGCAAGAACTTCCTTAAAACACTTCAATAGAACTATCCCAGCCAGGTGGTGGTGGCACACACCTTTAATGCAGCATTCAGGAGGCAGTGCCAGGAGGATCTCTGTGAGTTCGAGGCCAGCCTGGTCTACAGAGTGAGTTCCAGGACAGCCAGGGCTACGCAGAGAAACCCTGTCTCGAAAAGCCAAAACCAACCAAACAAAAAGAAATCCTAACCCACAACAGCACTAAGGTAAAAAAACAAAGGCCTGAGACCTGAACTTGAGAAATGCCAGGGCTTAGAGAGCCAGCAAGGGAAAGAACAGGACAGGAAAGGAAAGGAAAGGAAGCCAAGAAGAAACTTGAGAGTAAGAGAGGAATTGAGAGAAAGTAACATCATGGATAAGATCCAAGGGAAGGAATTCAAGGACTATTAAATGGTCGACAGCATCAACCACTGCAAAGATTTCCAATAAGGTCAAAGCAAAAACAGCATTCTTTGAATTCAGCATGATGAAGGTCGTGAACCCCCATAGTCTGATCCACATCAGCAGAAAACGGAGGTGCCCAGAGTGATGAACTGAGCAAACAGAAAGTAGGTAGGTAAGTAAATGAAGGCCCTCCATGTGAGATGCTTGGAAGAAACAGGAGGTAGCAACTGGAAAACGATTGGAGAATGGAGTTTGGTTTGGGAGACTGGAGAGATGGCTCAGCTATTAAGAGTACTGGCTGCTTATCTAGTGAACCCCCAGCACCCAGAGTGTCTCCCAACCATCTGTAACTCCAGTTCTAGGGGATCTGATGCCCTCTTCTGGTCTCTGGTGCACAGACACATGCACCCAAAACACCCTTATGTGCAAAAAATAAATCTTTTTTAAAAATTTAAAGATTCTAGCCTTGTGGCATGGAAATTCCTCAAGAAACTAAAAACAGCCAGGCAGTGGTGGCGCACGCCTTTAATCCCAGCACTTGGGAGGCAGAGGCAGGCGGATTTCTGAGTTCAAGGCTAGCCTGGTCTACAAAGTGAGTTCCAGGACAGCCAGGGCTACACAGAGAAACCCTGTCTCAAACAAAACAAAACAAAACAAAACAAAACAAACAAACAAACAAAAAAACAAATAAAGAAAGAAGAAAGGAAGGAAGGAAGGAAGGAAGGAAGGAAGAAAGAAAGAAAGGAAGAAAGAAACTAAAAACATAGCTTTTGGGAGACAGAGGCTAGAGGATCTCAATTTGGAAGCCAGTCTGGGATACATATCCAGACACTGCTAAATTTTTTTATAAATTTAAAAGCTAAAAATTAGGGAGAGAATGTCTAGAGAGATGGCTTAGTAGTTAAGAACGCTTGCTGCTTCTGCAAAAGACAATGGTTTGGTTCCCAGAACTCATGTTGAGATGCTCACAGCTCTTGTAATCCTAGCTCCAGGGGATCCTACTCATCTAGCCTCTATGCGTAGTCATGTGCATGAGGGATACACCTACACAGACACATATGCTTTTTTTTTTTTTTTTGGTTTTTGTTTTGGGGTGACAGGATTTTTCTCTTTAGTGCTGGCTGTCTTGGAACTCATTCTGTAAACCAAGCTAGCTTTGAACTCAGAGATCCAGCTGTCATTGTCTCCCTAGTACAGGGATTAAAAATATGCACCACCACATCTGGCTCACATTAAAAAAAAAGAGATTTATTTACTTTTATTTTTGTGTACTAGGAAAGGATTAAGGTCAGAAAGGAGCTTTGCATGCCTTGAGAGTGAGCTGCAGGTAGTTGTGAGCTGCCTGACATAGGTTCTGGGTTCTGAACTCGCATTCTCTGTGAAAGTATTACATGCTCTTAACTGCAGATCCATCTATCCAGACTCCACATAAATAAACAAACAAACTAACTAAAAACAGAAATTGCATCAAACCCAGAAACCACACTCCTGTTTACTATGTTTTACTGCTAGCATATTTTCCAGCACTTCTACACACAGTTATGAGACTCAGTCTGGGAAAGGGGTGCTTTAGAGACCCACCCTTCCTGTTCTTTATTTATATGGGGTCTTAGTCCCACAACCCACTTCATGTAGACTCCAAACTCAGAACCAGTCTCCCATAGTGACCAATTCAGAGATAGGCACATGACCAAAGAACATGGAAATCAGGTCCAGTGATTTTCCTGAAACTGTCAAGCATAGTGTAAGCTTGGCAGATGCCTTCTGATAATGAGGCCAGCCTGAATAAAGGGGGAGGAGAAGGAGGAGGAGGAGGAGGAGGAGGAGGAGGAGGAGGAGGAGGAAGAGGAGAAGGAGGAAAAGCAGGGTTCAGGACAGAGAGGCCTGACAATGTCAGCTTAATATCTGTACTTACCTTTGCTTGAAGTCATAGTTGTAAACCAACAAATTCTCTCACTGCTTCTACAACTTCAAGTTTTGTTTTTTACAACTGAAGAGCTGTGATGGGCTTGACTATGGCAGATTTCACCTGTTGGTGCTCATTCCTACCCTCATTTCTCTGTAATCCCCTCTGTACCACCTAAGCCCAAGATCTGAAAAACACAGCTCTCGAATTTCCTTGTCGGCTCCTTTCCCAGTTAAGTCTGAAGGTGAAGGGAAGGAAATCTCTCCCTCCTTTTCTCTCCACGTGTCTGGCCACATCAGCAGTGGTTCCTGCATAACAGATGTAGGGATGGATCCAGAAGCATTGGCAATGCAAGGCAGTCCAGATGTGTCAGCCCCAGGTTCTGCATCTTTGGAGAACAGTACCTCTGTTCTGTTTTGCTCCTCTCAACCACAATTGGCAGTTAGCTTCCTAGTGTTTGGATGATGCTGTTCTCCCGCACAGCCATCTCCAAACCTCAACTTTGTAACAACTTCTTTTGCTCAACTACTAAATTCTCATCTACTAGGAATGTTCAGAGTGGTTTCTGCAGCCACACTATACAATGATTGGTGCAACACATATACAAGTTTGCACATGCATGCAGGGCTCTCTCTCTCTCTCTCTCTCTCTCTCTCTCTCTCTCTCTCTCACACACACACACACACAGCTCAGAAATTATCAGTGTAGTGGTACATGCCTATAATCCCAGCCCTTGAAAGGTGGAAACAGGAGAAAGGGGAGTTTAAGGTAATTCTCAGCTGCAAAGAGAGTTTAAGGTCAGCCTGGGCCATATAAGACCCTATCTCCAAAAACCAAACAAACACAAAACAACTCAGAGAAACTTAAGTTTCTCAACAGAGAGCTAAGAGGGTTAGCAGTCAGACATGCCAATTCTGACGTTCCCTTTCTCTGGCCTCTAGCTGGATGTTTCATTTCCTTCTCTATTTATATCTAGATAACAATGAGAGGGAGGCAGAGAAATGAGTAGTTCACATGATCAATCCCGGGTGGAGAAAATGATTTCCAGGGGATAAAAGACAGTAAGGAAGTAGGAGAGAAGCAAGGGTGGGAATGGGGTATGTGTGGAAGCAGGACAGATGTCTTCACAGGCGAAACAGTGTGAGTGGTGAAGGGCAGCCAAAGTGGGGAAAACATCTGTGTACAAAACTTTTAGCCACCGAGAGGACACAGTCACGAGGGTGGCAGTTGGTGGCCATAAGAATGGCAGAAAGATGGGCTGGTGACATGGCTCAGGGGTTAAAGTGCTCGCTCCACAAATCTGAGAACCTAACTTGACATCACCAGAAACCTGTGTAAATTGGTGGATAGAGGTCAGGTGGACTGAGCAGCCTCCCGTGATTCTGGCCCCCAGAGACCTGGCGAGAATCCAAAACTATTGGTAGCACTGAGTGCTGGGTTTGACTGAGAGAGCCAGCCTCACTTGTAAACAGGAAGAGTGATCCAGGATGAATCCTGACATTGACTTTGGGCCTCCACATGCACACCCACACAACATGCACATGCACGGACATACATGTCCATACATTCAAAACTATGTATATGCCATGCACTCTACCACTGAGTTGTATCCCCAAACCTCCTTTTATTTTTCATTCTGAAAAATAGGTCTTGCTATGTTGCCCAGACTGTCCTCAAACTCATTCTGTAGCCCAGGTGGCAATCGTTGGCTTGGTGACCCTCCTGCCACCCAATCTTTCCAGGGAGTGGGATCACAGCACAGGCCTGTGCCAGACGCAACACTTTAGACATTTTGAAGACGTCACAGAGAGTAGGACATAGATATTCAGAATAAAACCTCCACTTGGGGGCTAGAGAGATGGCTCAGCAATTAAAATTACTAGCTTCTCTTCCAGTGGATGCAGGATCAATTCTCAGTACTCAAGTTGCAGCCCACAACTATCTAGTAATTCCAGTTCCAGGGAATCAGATGCCCTCTTCTGACCTCCACCAGCACCAGGCATGCACATGGTATACCAACATCCACACACAGGCCAAACGCCCAAACTCATATAATAAAATTAAATGCCAATACAAACAGACAGAAAACAAACACACCCACCCCTCCAGATAGTTTCAGGATTTTTTTTTTTTAATTTAATTTTAGGCCCTGAAACAAACCAACCCCCAATCTCAGCTGATTTTGGAAGGGAAAGGGAATCTCAGCTGGATTAGAACTCTCTAACAGGGTGGGTGTAAGTCTGAATCCTAACCCTTTCCCTTGGTTTCCCAGCAGGAAAGAACCAAGCATTGTGCCTTCTGTGCAGGAGGTAGGTATCTGCTGGCCTCTAGGGTGCAAACACCATGGAGAGTAAAGGGGAGTGAGTGCACCCCTGCCGGCAGCCGGCTTGTGGCTCCATCAGGCCCCCCTCCCCCTAGGCTGACTCTGTCTGTGCATCCCACTGTGCAGCTTTCAGCCACGCCTCTGTCTCCAGCCTGTCACTGTTGCATTCGGGAGTGCTTATCTGCAGCTTTGTCTTCATTCCACTTGTGCTTGCAATAAAATCTTGGCTGCTGACTTCTGCCACCCACCCACCCACCCATAGAAGACATTCCATAACAACTCCAAGCCAATTTCTAAGAGTTCCCTAAGCCCTATGGCTCCTGATACTCCTGATAGACTGGGATAAATCATGTTCTGGGCTGGGAACATGATCAGTAGTTGGTAGAGTGCTTGTCTAGCATTCACAAGTACTGGATTTAATCTCCAATGTGGCAAAACCTGGTCAGGGTTGCTGTTACAGTTTGTATATGCTCAGCCCAGGGTATGGCACTATTAGAAGGTTGGAGTAGGTGTGGTCTTATTGGAGTAGGTGTGTCACTGTGGGTGTGAGCTTTAAGACTGGCCTGGAAGCCAGTGTTCTGATATCAGCCTTCAGATGAAGATGTACAACTCTCAGCTCCTCCTGCACCATGCCTACCTGGAATCTGCCATGTTCTCACCTTGATGATACTGGACTGAACCTTTGAACCTGTAAACCAGCCCCAAATATATGTTGTGCTTTATAAGACTTGCCTTGGTCATGGTGTCTATTCACAGCAGTAAAACCCTAAGACAGTTGCACATGCTGTAACCCTAGCATTGGAAAAGTAAAGACAGTAGGATTAGAGAGTTCAAAGACATCCTTCGCTACATGGCAAGTTTGAACATGAAGTCAGCATAGGTTACAAGAGACCCTTCCAGAAAAAGAACAGAGAAGGAGGAGGAGGAGGAAGAAGAGGATCAGTAGGTTCAGAAGAAATAAAAGGAAAAGCAAGCAGTAAAAGGCCTATGGTTTGGATTCAACAGTTATCTGTGCAGGCTTCGCTGTCTCACACAAGCTCTTTTGAGCTTGGGAGTCTCAAAAGAGTAGCTGCTTCATTGGGAGAGATGGCACAGCTTTTAAGAGCTTGCACTGATCTTGACTAGGATTCACATTTGATCCCTAACATCCACATTGGGCTGCTCATAACTGCCTGTAACTCCAGCTCCAGGGGATCCAACTCCTTCCACCTCTGCAGGCTCCTGCACTCACATGCACATACTCATACATGTTCATAGTCTTTAAAAAATTATGAAATAATAAATATTTTTAAAAGAGTTGATAACTTTTCAATCCAAATAAAGAAGTTTGCTTCATAATCAACACCCCATGATTCATGTGAAGAAACCATCTGGCTTTATTAGGATGAAAATGGAGAGGTGGGCTGGGTCACATCAGGGCTCTTTACTGACTGCAGCCAAGGATGCTGTTCACCTTCTGGGGCTGAGACACACTCTTGGCTGCATTCAGTTTGTCTATACTGCTATAGCAATACAAATTGGGCCCATGGATAAAGTACAAGCTGGGACCATTGGAAGAACATGTGTTGGGGCCAAGAGACTTGTCCAAACACAGGGCCCCATCAACTTTCTCATGGGGCCAGGAAACCTCTGTCCATGTTGCCTGGGCTCCTGACTTCAGGTCCAGCCACCAAAGTCGCCGTCCTGGGAAAAAGACAACAAACTTAACATAGTTTCCATATCATGCAGACCTTGAATTAGCTCTTCTTATGCCCTCCTAGTCATCTATGCTGTGAAAAGTTAAAAGAACAAGACACCCCTTAGTACCCAAAAGCACCTCACCTGATGAGACATAGAGCCTGGAAGAACCAGGGCAGGAAAAGGCTGCATCTATGGTCTCAAGGCTGATCCCGGGAGGGCTCCCAAGTTCCTTCTCCAGTCGCTTTGGATAACCACTTACTAGGTTATTGCCTCCCTTCGTCAGGAAGACATACACTTGAGTGCCCTGGGGAACAAAGGAGAGTAATCAACATAGACCGGTATAGCCTTGTCCCTATTTCCATCTCAAGCCTTTCTCCCAATACACACCTGGATCAGATAGACTTTGTCATCCCAAGAAAAGGCAGCATCTACTGTTGAAGGACCCTGAGGCCAGTGATGAGCAATGGGCCAGCTATGCCATCCATCACGGCTGGAGTCCAGACGCCAGTAGTGGGAGCCTGTGGGATATTAGAGGTTGTGTCAGTGCTGGTGGTAAAGGCTTTCGTAGTAAAGGGATGGACAATGGATGCAGGTTTGAGACATGAGAGGGATGGAATGCATCCAGAGGCCAAGAAGGAAGAGGTAGAATGAGTGGAAAGCCATTGGTGTTGGGGCCAGCAGTGGCCTGATAGAGAAGGGATCATGCAAAAGAACAGGCCAGGCTCCTGCAACTGTGGTTCTGTGTGTAAGGCATATGCATATGTGTATGGAGGAGGACTCATACAGTCATGTATGTGTGCAGAGGACACAGGAGGATGTCAGCTGTCCTGTTCTATCATCCTCTGCCTCATTTGCTCCCTGACTCTAAAGCTAGGCTGGCAGCCAGCAAGCCCCAACGATCTTCCCATCTCTGTTCCCCAACAGTGATGTGGTTGCAGGTGTACATCCTGGTTTACCTGGCTTTTTACACGGATCCTGGAGAATCCCAACTCAGTCCCTCACACTTGAGCAGCTAGCATGCTAACTCACTGAACCATCTCTCCAATTTCTTTTATTATGATAATAACTTACAAAAAGAATTAAGACTGAGCTGAAGAGATGGCTCAGTGGTTAAGAGCACTGACTGCTCTCCCAGAGATCCTGAGTTCAAGTCCCAGCAACCACATGGTGGATCACAACCATCGGTAATGGGATCTGATGCCCTCTTCTGGTGTGTCTGAAGACAGTTACAGTGTACTCATATACCTAAAATAAATAAATAAATCTTAAAAAAAATTAAGACTCCCATTTCCCCCCCTTTCCTTCATTGCTCTGTAGTTATACTTGTGTTTCTATCCTCCACTGAAATTGTTCCTATCAAGGTGAGCACTATCCTCCAAATCTAATGATTAGTTTCTACCTCCAGGCTCTCAGTAGCATTCGATTGGCCATCACTCATTTTCCCTTTAAGACAGGGTCTCAGGTCTCTTGTATGCTATAGAGCCGTGGGTGGCCTTCAGGAAACGTCATGATCCTTGTGCCTTCACCTGCCATGGCCAATTTATATGGTGCTAGGGATCTAGTCCAGATCTTTGTGCATGGTAAGCAATCTCTACCGGCTGAGCGACAACCCTAACTATTCCGTCTACATTAAACTTAAAAAAAAAAAAATCTTGGCTTATATGATCCTAGACTCATCCAATGCAGTAGATATCTTTGTGACCATCTTCTTTGGTCTTATATCTAAAGGCTCAGAGTCCCTATTTTGTCCTCTCTAAATGCCCTTAACTCCCTTGGTGTTCTTTCTCACAAATATGCTGAGGACACCTGTGAACTCTTTGTCTCAGACTGACTTCTCCTTTGAACTTTAGGCTCAAATTCAATTGTCTTTCTGACGCATTCACTAGGTCCTATTTGGTACCCCAAACCTAGCATGTTCCAATTGGTCTCTGCTCTCTCTCTCTCTCTCTCTCTCTCACACACACACACACACACACACACACACACTTACTTTGTCTGTGGTTCTCCCCAGTGATCCTACACACTTACTATAGACTCATAATCTCTGACTCTTACATGTTTTAATTATGACATATAATCAGCTCAGATCTGCATTGTCACAGCATGTATGTTTTATTGCAGCTGTATGTTTTCATTAAGGTGTGCATTCATGCTGAGCTACATTCCATGTAGTTGCATACTTTTCACTAGCACTTGTTAATCACAACAGATCATATTTGCTTAGTCATTAGGAACTAAAAAGGTATTTCTATTTTTCTGTGCCCTTGCCATTTAGATCACTTTTGTTGCATATATCTCAGGGTGAATGTGATTGTCCCCTCCCCATTTTGGGGATGTCCTCAGTGTAGAGAGTGTGGTCACCTCCAGCCTGAGAAGTTATATGTCTCCAGATATCAGGAGATGGCTTTTACCAACCGATTACAAAGGTCAAGGTTGGGTCTCTTCCTTGGACTCTCTTTGAAGCGACATCGTAAGGGTCTAGAATACTCAATGTTTCCTTTCTGTTTTTTAGCATTGAGGACATCTCATCCCCAAGTGACACCGAGCCCAGAGACCTGGATTTAAGAACTAAGTATCTTGGAAAAATGGGGTTCCTGAAATAAATTAATGGAATCCAATGTACTCAAAAAAGGCATGTGTACTAGCAAATGACACAAGGAGGCACAGAGTCACAGGGAGATCCAGAAGCAAGCAAGAACCAGGAGTCTCAGTGAGATGTGCAACAGCAAGGGATGCAAGCAGGCATGGACACACAGAGCTCCAGAGAGCAAGTGACAGTCAGAGGACTCAGCAGAGCAGGAGAAACATTCGAAATTACTATGGATAGAGAGGTCCCACAGAATACACAGACAGGGGCGTAGATGACACTGAGAAGCAGACAGGTAGAAGACATGGAAGGAAGGCCTGGATGATGAGAGATAAGGTTGGACTATGAACCTGAAGAGATGAGGGATGGTATGTGGAGGAGAGGTATAAAGGGGCAAACGATAGGATGTGGTGATGAAAATGGAGAGGCTATGTCTGAAAGGACAGACATAAGTAAAAGAGACGGGGGGGGGGGTAGACATGGGGATCTGAGGTCAGCCTCTCACCAGTGAAGGCATAGGTGGCACCGCGATGGTCAGACAGCAGTGCAGTCAGGCCAGGATCTGGGCTACAACGTGAATGCATAGGATGGGTGCTATTTCCATGAGTAGTTCCATTTCTGGGTCTACCATGGCCTGGAAGAGAAACAGGTCATGGGGACATGAACACACACACACACACACACACACACACACACACACACACTGGGTGGAGGGGGGAGCTGGGGTCAGAGTAGGGTCTGAAAATGAATGTGGGCTTCTCCTGTTTGAGGGTAATGGGAAGAGTCACACCTCAGATGCTGGAGCACAGAGTTAAGGTGGGAGATGAACATATGAGACCAGCAAGCTCAGACAGCACAGATAAATTCCAGTAGATCCCAGGGGCTGGGGATTTCTTACCTCTGCCAGGGCAGGATACAAAGTAGTCACGGGCATCCAGAGGGTATCTGGGAGGCACCTCTCCTGTGACAGGGTTGAATCGCAGGAACTTGTTACCCTGGAAGCAGTAGTAGCGTTCAAGCCACCTCAAGGCCGATGTGCAATTCCCAACAGCTGGCCAGGAACGTTCCTTTTGGGTTCTTGTGGCAAAGTCCCAGAACCACTTGCGGTTACCTATGGCCAAGAAATCAAAAATCCTTCGTTGAAGCTGGGTTATGCACACCTTGGGCTTGCACTGGGGCCCAGGAATAGGTTGGTACAGCGGATAGCTACATGGAGCACATGACCAATCCAGTGATACGAAGAGTTGGGGAAAGTCAGAGAAAGAGGAAACGAACTAAAATCTGAGGTGGGCATTATACGGTAGACAAGAAAGGAAGCCAAAGACAAATTTGGTAAGCAGGGAATAGTGTGGAGTTTCTGGAGCCAATGTCAGGGGTGTGGGAAGGTCAATAGAGATTTGGTCTTGGTGAGATCATAAGGCCAAGCAAGGAACACAAGTCTGTCCCAGGGCATGAGGAATAAAGGAGAATGAGAGCCGGGTCCCTTCATTAAGATGACTTCTACTCCTTAGTCCATTTGACCTCTATTCTGTAACTGATGGTCCCATCTTCTTTTCCTATAAAGCCAACAGTGGCTCTTCGGCCATCACCATGAGCACCATGACTCCATCTGTGTGCTTGGTTTCCTGTGTGGACACACCTTGGAAGAAGAGGACGCCTTCACTCTGGCACTCTCCACGGTGGCATTCCACAGCTGCGTCTGGTGGGTATGGGATTCCAGGAAACTCTTCTTGGAACAACTTTGGATACCCGTTTTCCTTCTTTTCAGGAGGGTACACCCAGACTTTGTCTTCCTGCAGCCAAAAAAACAAAAAAACAAAAAAACACTGTCTTGGGAACCGTTCATCTCCAGATGCAGTGCATGCACATGCACTGTTGCTCTATTGTGCTTAGACAGTATTTCCTTACAGCATCACGCATTTTCAGTCTGCAGGCGGAGTACAGCATGTTGCCCCTTGTACAATACATACTCTCAGCAAACCAAGCCACCTTACTAAGAATGCACATACACCTGGCTATGTATAACCAGACATGCCCGTGGCACACTTAATTACAGCTTTCTTAGTTTTGGCAAGCACATCCACACATAGTTATACTCTAATCACTTGCCCATTCATATTTTCATTTGCCCATTTATTTATGGATTCTTTCAAGAAACACGTGCTGAATGACTAGTACAGGCTCAGCACTACAAGAGGCGTTGAGCATCCAGGAATGACAAGATCCCTTGAAAACAACTAACTACATCCCCAGCCGTTCAGCCACTAAGATGAAAAAGAATATCAAAAGCTCATTGAAAATATGGGGGGAATGTCTAATTATGTCTGGAAAAGCCCCAGAAAGTTTCAGAGTGGAGAGAAAGTATATGACCAAAGAATTGAAAATGAGTGAGAATTTTCCGAAGGACAGCAGCACAGAGGACCGTAACATGTATAAAGTATTCAGATGATGTTGGATAAACTTATGCGACTGGTACACAGTGAACATGGAGGAAAACAGCAAGGATAGCTCCCTCAGGCCCATGTACATCTGGAACATGGTACCCAAGTACACGATGGTACCTCTACTGAATCAGGAAACACAGAGGAAAGGTCGCTTTGTAAGAACGATGCTAAATTCATTTAGGAGGATGCTGCATTTGAGGTATCTGGGGAAGAGCTCAGATTTTCAACAAAAAAGTGAAAAGTGATTTCCAAAGCTCAGTGGTATCTAGAGCACAGAGCCCTCAAAGCCATGTCAGTGGCTGAAATCACCCAGGGAGGGTACATAAAAAGTCTCTGAGTGGTTCCCCAAGCAACAGACATTTTGAGACTGGTTGTGCTAGCCAACCTTGTCAGCCTCACACAAGCTAGAATCATAGCAAAGGAGGGAACCTCAACTGAGAAAATGCCTCCATAAATTCTGGCAGTAAGCACACCTGTAAGACAGTTTCTTAATTGATGGTTGAGGGCACAGCCCATTGTGAGTGGTGCTATCCCTAGGCTAGTATTCCTAGGTTCTGTAAGAAAACAGTCTGAGCAAGCCATGGGGAACAAGCCAATAAGCAGCATCCTTCCATGGCTCTGCATCAGCTCCTGCCTCCAGGTTCCTGTCCTGTTTGAGTTCCTGTACTCACTTCCTTTGATGATGAAGTTACATGAAAGTGTAAGCCAAATAAACCCTGTCTTCCCCAAGTTGCTTTTGATCATGGTGTATCATCACAGCAATAGTGACCCTAACAAATATACTCGTTAAGAAGAGGGCATGGAAAGAGGCAGGAGAGGAAATGAAGCTGTTAGGTAGGGACATCCCAACCAGACACACCCTCTGGCAAGTTGGAAGTTTTCTCTTCCTATGAGCAGTTTGAGCCAGGGCCTGGGTCTTCATGAACAAAAGAGTTGCTTGTCCCCTTGGTCAGGTGCCATTGTATTGGGAACAACTTGCCCCACATATAAACAAGACTAAATACAGGATCACAGAAGCCAAGGAAAGAAGTTGCAATAGTTAGGAATAGTAAAACTAGCTAGAACTGGATTAGGAATGAAAAACAGCTACTGGATATTGGTTTTTTCCTGCCAACAGATGCACATTCATATTCATTCATTCATTCATTCATTCATTCTCTCTCTCTTTCTCTCTCTCTCTCTCTCCTCCTCCTCCTCCTCTCCTCTCCTCTCCTCTCCTCTCCTCTCCTCTACCTCCCCCATCTCTCTCTCTCTCTCTCTCTCTCTCTCTCTCTCTCTCTCACACACACACACACACACACACACACACACACACACACACACGGAGTGGGTGGGAAGACTGCTTTTTCAGGAGAGTAAGGTACAGGGGAGAAAACTTTACACCTATCATCAAGGATTCGATCATAGTTTGAATGTGTCCTTCAAGGTTATATGTGGAAAAGTTTGTTCCCATGCAACAAACAGTGCTGGGAAGCAGAGCCTAATAAGACCTTGTTAGTTCATCAGAGTCCTGCCTCACAAATGGCTTATCATTAGTAGGTCAATATGATAATGGGAGTAGGTTAGCTATCATAAGAATGGGTCACTATAAAAGCAGGTTTGGATCCTTTTTGCTCTCTCATGCTTTCTTTCCCTTACCTTGGTACCATCTTTCTATAGGCCATTACACAGCATGAATTCTCTTGCCAGATACCAGCACTCTGCCCGTGGGTTCCCCAAATTCCAGAACCATGAGCCAAGTAAAATCCTACTCATTGAAATTATTTGTATCAGATATTCTGTTGTGGCATCAGAAAATGGACCATGTCAGGCTCTGTGCCAAGGACACTCGAGAGAGAGACTTCACTCCAGCCCTTTCCAGCCCAGCTCTTCTCTTGACCCAGCAGTACCTTGATCAGGAAGACACTGTCAGGACCACGGAATGCAGCGTCCACTGAGGTGATGGGATTCTTCCACCTTGCTGAGATTAACTCCCGGGTCCCTGAGTGACCCCTCCACACAAACTCCCCTGAAAAACCAATACATTCTGAGTGGTCCAGAACAAACCCTTGACAAATTTAGACAGTTTCAAAGAAGCTGTTACTGAGACCCTCATAAAATCCCTGAGCCCTCCTACAGGTGAAGAGCCCTCTGGAGGGATTGTGCTTAGAGGCTCAACTAATCCAACCCTAGCCTCTTTTGTTTGCTTGCTTTCTAGACAGAGTCATGTATGTAGCCTGCATTGGTCTTGCATTACTACTCTCTACCTTGTTGTTAGCATTTACCAACACGCACAGCTACCCTCCCTCTACCTTTAAAGAACAGCATGGTCCCATTGTGATCCATGGTTGCAGCATCAAAGCTCCAGGTATCCGAGCAGTGCTCTGGGTTAGAAAAATATCAGTGAGATGTTAAAATGCAGAGACATAGAAGACAGAAAAAACTCAGGGAGTTAGGGTCTTACCGGGTACATCTGAATCTGGCTTGGTCCCATTTTCAACTTCGGCAACTCTCCCATGGGCACTAGAGAAAATACAGATAAAAATCTGGGTCCAGTGGGTTCTACTTCTCTTCCTTAGTTTGTTACCTAGAAACTGGCCCCATCACCCACAAACCCAGACCACAATCCTCTATCCCTAATTCCAGCCCTACTCACGTAGGAAGAGGGTTGGCAACAGCCAGGGACCAGCACAGGCCCAGCAACACCAGGATATTTAGTGCCACTACTGTCCTAGCCATGCTGAGCTGCAAAGGCCACACAGGACAGCACTGGGCAGGAAGCTGAACTTATATAGAACTGGTAACAGCACCACCCCCACTTCCCACCCTATTGAGAAAGATTTGTCTTCCATGACTATGCCAATATTGGCAGATGACATCACAGCAAATAAGGTCAAAGTCTAAAAGAAAACCTGAATCTAAGACTGACTATCTTCCCGGCAGTAACCCCTACCCCCTTCAGCAAATTTCCAGCCATGACTAGCTGGTATCCAGTGAGACTTTCTCGAATACTGACAAGAGGTGGTGGCGCTCACAAATCACAGCAGGATGAATGGTGACCTTCTGAGGTCACTCACCTCCACAGTAAGAGGAGGAGATGATTGTACCAATGTCAGGTCCAACTCAACTAAAGCCTATGGCAACTAAACAGGTGGCCACTTATACACACCCTATAACACCTACACACACAAATGAACGGCCTCAGAAACATCTGAGAGAAGGGTTTCCAAGCACTGGCCATGGAGGCCTTTTCTGGAGAATATACCTAAACCTTTTCAGCTTTATCTCTGGACTACTGGCTTGGAGATATGGCCTCACTATTGCCATATAATACAAACCCTGTCCCAAACTCAACCCTTGCCAGGAAAAGTACAAAAAAGTTGCAAAAGGCGTCTGAGGGAAGGCCTGACAGTAACAGGGCCCAAAGAGGAGGTGTCTCTTTCCCATAGTCTCTCTTGGTAGTTCCAACTTAGGAGAGAAATGCTTTATTTACCTATCATAGGACATCCTGAACTGTACCTAGGATGGAAACACTTACAACCGATTTCTACTTCAATGTTCCCTTCACCATACACGCTTTCCTGGCCAGCTTTTCCCACTTCTCAGCCTCTCCTTTTCTTACATCACCCTACCAAAATCCGAACCATTTTCCCAGCTATTTATCTGGCTGCTTTTGTTAGTTTTGTTTCTTAAGCAATCCTGGGTTTTCCACATATTGGCAAGTGCTCTACCATCCCTGGCCCTGTTCTTGTTTTATTTTCATTTTGCTGACTTGTTTCTCCTCTTATCATTAAATGTCTGAGAGATTATCCCTCCTCTATAGTAAGTGAACATTATTAATGGGGGCATTTCATGACAGGTGCATACTGAACTCTAAGGGTCACATTGCCTGCCACTGCCCTTTATCTGGTGGTCCTGTTTCTCTCCTCAGTGTTTCAGTCCCACGCCCTGCTCCCTCCTGAGCTATTACCTGCCATTACCAGTACCTTCTGTTCTCATCACTCCCAAAGCCTGCTTCATTTCCAGGATGTGCTGCCAGCTCTGTAAAGAGTTGTAGGTAGTACCCACTGTGTGTTAGCCCCAGTCTCCCAGACGTCTGATCCTTAGCGACCCTCTTAGGTGGTCTTATGGCCCTCACATCCCTCTACACGCCTGAGCAGAGGCCAGAGATAACCTTTTCCTTCATGAGGTGCTGAGATCAACCTCAGGCCATGCTCACGCTGAGCAATGCTCTGTTACTGAGCTGCTCCATTCAGTACTTTTTTTTTTCTTTAAAGATTTTTTATATATTGTATGTAAGTACACTATAGCTGTCCTCAGACACTCCAGAAGAGGGAGTCAGATCTCCTTACGGATGGTTGTGAGCCACCATGTGGTTGCTGGGATTTGAACTCAGGACCTTCAGAAGAGCAGTCGGGTGCTCTTACATCTCACCAGCCCCGCCAAGATCACTTTTACAGTTGGTTGGGTCTATTGCAATGTACTGCAATGCTGAATTCTGTAGCCAAAGGTCTACTCGCCTATGAGTGAATTCTCATGTATACCAGCTTTTATTGTGCAAACCTTGTTCCTTAATTTAAAACTATTGGTTAAATAAAAATGGTACAGCCAATTACTGGAAGGATTAAAGGTAGGAGGATTTTGAGTTACCTGATTGGGGGTTGCAGGGTCGGGGGAGAAGAAGGAGGAGAGAGGAAGGAAGATGGCTCATAAGCACATGGCCAGGAAAAACAGCAAGTATTTGGGGTACACTACAGGAGAAGTAGCCAGGCCAACAGTTAGAAAAGTATATACTAGGGGTTATCCCCAGTAATTGTCAAAGCCAAAGTAAATAACCACAGTGATTCTCATTCATTTGTAAGCTAGACAGGGATAAGTTAAAATTGGTTCAAATACAATGTGCTGTTAGTGTCAGTCCATCCTCATGGGTCAGTGGGCAAAGCTAGATTCCCAAAGGACAAGGAACACTGAGGCTGGACACCCACACTTGCTCACCCCAAGGCATCTCTGGCTGGATCTGCACTCGTAGCTGATGCTAAGTAGAGGCTTTAGCCTCTAATACTCTAATATAGGGCCTTTCTGACATCCATTACTAACTTATAAGCCAGTGTCCCTCTGCCTAGCAGAGACCTCAAAAGAGAAACAGCACATGGGCTTGAGAGATGTCTCAGTGGTTAAGAGCATACACTGCTCTTCCAAAGGTCCTGATTTCAACTCCCAATACTCACACTGTCTGACGCGGTCTTCTGGTGTGCAGATATACATGTAGACAAAGTACCACATATACATAAATTTAAAAAGTTTAAAATAAATAAAATGGGGGCTGGAAAGATGGCTAAGAGGTTAAGAGCGCTGACTGCTCTTTCAGAGTTCCTGAATGCAATTCCTAGTAACCACATGGTGGCTCACAACCATCTGTAAAGGAATGTGATGCCCTCATCTGGTGTGTTTGAAGACAGGTACAGTATACTCATATATATATATATATATATATAATACACAAATACTAGATGCTTGTTTATAGCCTGGCCTCTTCCCACACAGCCCTGGTTCCGTTTGTACCATTCCTAGATCCATCACCTATCTCAGAATAGTGTTTATGGCCCTAGTTTCATACTGTTATCTCTTAACTCACTTGTCTACCATTCATTTGTCTGGTGATTTAAAGTCATTACCAGAACTTCCATGGACTTTCCCCACTCCCACCCCTGCCCCGACACAGTGTTTCACAAACAGGCAAACGAAGTCCAACTTGTAGGCAAAAACTGTGAATTAGAGAATTGCGCCCTTCTGGGAACTCTGGGCTGTGAATTTGCTGGCAACTTTGGTGCTGGTCACAGGTCATAAGTCCCAAGGTAACGCTTTTCAAGCACTCAGCACAGCACTGACCTTGATTTTAGGCCTCTGCTTGTCCTGATCCTGTCTGGACCAAGAAACTTGTTCGCAGTTATGCACAAGCGCCCCCTGGAGACTACAACGCACTCACACCATTCAATCACAGGTCAGAGGCAGGGAATATTTCCCTCCTGCAAACTGGCTTTTCAGAGTTCCCCTCTCACTCCTCCTAACCCCTACCTCTATGGGCTTAGGAACACACCCTCCCCTCTGCTCCTTTGCTGTCCTCTATAAACCTCCTTTAGTCAGAGAGGGTATAGAGGCCCTCAGTTCAGCTTTATTTCCAAAGAAATTCAAGCTCTGAAAAATACAATCCTTTCCTTTTTGGTGTAGTCTTTTCAATTCTCAACACCATCAGCTTTCTGACTCCGCCGCCCCCCCCCCGAAAGACTGAGCCCAGGTCAGCAAAGCCTTAATGGCTAGGACATCCTCTGGCACTGCAAGGCTCTGTATTTAACCTGAACATCGACCTCACTGTCCCTTGGGATAGCTCTGTCTAACCTGCCTTAAAACTAGTCTGATTTCATAAATTCCTCCTGGGAGTACTGAGTAGTGGGTGTGCTGTGCTGGGCCTGGTGCTTTCTCTGCCTCCTTCAAAGCAGAGACGGGACTCTTCCTCTCCTGGGATTTGATGGTTTAGGAATAAAGCTTCAGGCTGCTAAAAAGAGCTCACTGGCCCCAACTGACCCCACCAACAAAACATCCTCTTTTTAAAGTTTATGTTCTAAATTGTATATGTTAATTTTTTATTTATTTATGTGTGTGTGTGTATACCTGCCGGTGCCTGAGTCCAGGGTGGGTGGTGGTGCTAGAACTCTGGAATTGCAGTTACAGACCTGTTTAAGCCTGACGATTCGGGTGCGGGAAACTACACTCTGGTCTTTTGAAATATCTCTCCTGCTCCTAAACACCCTATTCTTATCTCCCTATGAGTAGAAAATAGTTTATTCACATTTACTAGGCACTGGTGTCTGCTGTTGTACTAAGCGTGTAGTCAAATTGCATTTAATCAAATATATGTTATTTTGATCCTGTGGTTTGAATATATTTGTCCTCTCCAAATTCATGCACTGCAAGTTTATTTCCCAGTAAGTCAGAGGTGGGAGGTGGGGCCTGTAGGGAAGTTCTTAGGACAATGCAGCTATAAAAATAGCATGGAAAGGGTTCTCTCTCTCTCTCTCTCTCTCTCTCTCCTTCCATGTCAAGAGCAGGCCATCCTCACCAGGCACCAAAAACACCAGCATCTTGATCTTGGACTTTCCATCCTCCAAACCTATAAAATATACATTTCTTTTCTTTTAAAATCATCCACCTCTGGTGTTTTGTTTAAGCTGCACAAATAGGTGATATAGAACTGTTTGTCTTTTTTTTTTTTTTTTAATAATTAAGGAAATCAACATTACGCATCTTAGCCAAATCACATTGTTAGCAAGTGATAGAGTCCTGGTTTAAACTATGGCTTCCTGACACCGGGCTGTGGTCCTAAGTTTATGAAGGGGCATACTGGTAAATATTTAACATCTGTTCTCTAGGGGGGAGAAAGCCCTGATTTGTAACATTTGCTGACTTCTGTTGTATAAATTCTATTACAGTTTGTAAAAGTAACTTTTATTGTCATCCTGGAGGCTTCCTGCTGAATAACCTCACCCTTTCCAGTTCTTTCTGAACTCTGGTTGGCTGGTTCAACTCAGTTGTTCTGGCTCAAACTCCTCTCCACACTGACTAATCCAAATTGGCTTCTCTCTGCTTCTAACTGAATTGCTCTGCTTGGCTTCAAACACACTCTAGCAATCTGTTCTAGTCTTCTAAGTCCTTCTCTTTCCCTGGCTCATTCTGTCTTCACCTGTGTATTAGTCAGGGTTCTCTAGAGTCACAGAACTTATGGATAGTCTCTATATAGTAAAAGAATTTATTGATGACTTACAGTCGGCAGCCCAATTCCCAACAATGGTTCAGTCGCAGCTGTGAATGGAAGTTCAAGGATCTAGCAGTTACTCAGTCTCACACGGCAAGCAGGCGAAGGAGCAAGAGCTAGACTCCCTTCTTCCAATGTCCTTATATTGTCTCCAGCAGAAGGTGTAGCCCAGATTAAAGGTGTGTTCCACCACACCTTTAATCCCAGATGAAAGGTGTAGCCCAGATTAAATCTCCTTAAACTTGGAGATTTAATCTTCTGGAATCCATAGCCACTATGGCTCAAGCTCTCCATACCAAGATCCAGATAAGGATCTCCAAGCCTCCAGATAAGGGTCACTGGTGAGCCTTCCAATTCTGGATTGTAGTTCATTCCAAATATAGTCAAGTTGACAACCAAGAATAGCCACTACAACCTGCAACCTGTCTCTATAAAACTGTGCTGGTGAAACTGCCTCTTCACACACCACAACCAGCTGAGTCTGTATGCCAGCCAGAGGGATTAAAGGTGTGTACTAAGGGCATTATCTGTAGCCTCTGGATGTGGTCCCTTGCCAGAGCAGCCATGTTGCTGGAGTAAAATTCCTCTACAACAGTTGATCAAGCTACAAAATGTTTGAAACACAAAGTGAGGAAAAGACACCCTGTAATGGAGTTCTATGTGGCCTTCCTACCCAAGAGATGTACAAATTCGGGCACACGTGATGGTAAAACAGGCTGTAGGGGTTGCTCCTGTGTATCATTCAACTTTAAATTTTTAAAAAGACTAAATTTTAATGTCATAGTTTAACTTTTTTTGTGGGGGGGGGTGGGGTGGGGGAGTAAGACAGTATGTAGCCCATGATGGTCTCAAACTCATGATTCTTTAGCTTTAGTCTCCTAAGTACTGAGCACACAGGTTGGGTTTTGTTGTTGTTGTTGTTGTTGTTGTTTTGGTTTTGATTGGGTAGTAGTTTTTGTTTTTCCAAGATGAGGTTTCTCTGTGAAGTCCTGGATGTCTGTAGACCAGGCTGGTCTCAAACTCAGAGATCTACCTGCCTCTGCCTCCTGAGTGCTGGCATAAAAGGCATGCACCACCATCACCCAGCAGCCCCCATTTAAAATCATAGATCTCAGAGAAACCTAGGTGTTCATCAGCATGGAAAAGTTACATAAACTTTTGCTAATACATATTGTTTTAAAAAGTATATGTACCCTTAAAACAAAAAAAAAAAAGCCTGGAGAAATAGCTGGGCATGGTGGCACACAACTGTAATTCCAGCACTTGAGAAGCAGTGGCAGGAGCATCTTAGGGAGCCATGGTAACTGGCTGCAGTTTAATAATGGCTGGCTTTTAGCAATCAGGTCTCAAAGTCCCTGACAATCAGTTCTCATTTGGCCGAAATGGAGGCGCTACAGAATCTACTAGTCACTATATTATCTAATTTTGCAGAGATTTTTTTTTTTTTTTTTTTTGTACTGGAGAATCAAACATGGAGTCTGGCACACCCAGGCAAGCATTATACCCTTGAGCTCTACAAACCCAGGCCCAGGATGAGGATTTCATCTGTTTTATTCCCCACCACTGTATCTTCAGCACATGGAACAACGCCTAAAATACTGTTACATAATTATTAAATCCTGTGAGTTCTGCTTTGTAATTATACATGAAACCTGTATATTTCTGGCCCTTTAATAGTGTAAGCACCATGTTTTCTCATCTGCCCACTGAGATAGCTTTCCCACTTCTCCTGTTCCTCTGTAATCAGCCTACCCTATACATCTGTTCTTATTGCCATGGTGATCTCCAAAAGGATACCTGAGGTTACCTCTTCTTGCGTAAAAGACTTATATATAGCTTTGTCAAACACCCCCTCCCCCCTGGCCTGGAACTTGCTATATGGACTAGACTCTCCAACTCATAGAGATCCACCTGCCTCTGCCTCCCAGTGCAAGGACTAAAGACATGTGCAACCACACCTGGCTCTTTTCCTGTTCTTAAAATATCCTTCCTAAAAACAAGGATCCTAATAATGGAAGTTTTTCTTCTACAGCATACTTCATACATCAGCATTTTTGTTGTTTTAAGACAGGATCTAGAGGGCTGGAAAGATGGCTCAGTGGTTAAGAGCACTGACTGCTCTTCCAGAGATCCTGAGTTCAATTCCCAGCAACCACATGGGGTTCACAGCCATCTGTAATGAGATCCAATGCCCTCTTCTGGTGTGTCTGAAGACAGCTACAGTGTACTCACAAAAATAAATAAATAAATCTAAGAAAAAAAAAAAAGGAAAGGGTCTAGATGTATGGCCTGTTACTCATGGTGTACTGGCTAATTTTGTGTGTCAACTTGATAAAAGCTGGAGTTATCACAGAGAAAGGAGCCTCCTTTGAGGAAATTCCTCCATGAGATCCAGCTGTAAGGCATTTTCTCATTAGTGATCAAGGGTGGGGGGAGGGCCTAGTCCTTTATGAATGGTGCCATCCCTGGGCTGGTAGTCTTGGGTTCTATAAGAGAGCAAGCTGAAGCCGGGTGTGGTGGTGCACGCCTTTAATCCCAGCACTCGGGAGGCAGAGGCAGGCGGATTTCTGAGTTCAAGGCCAGCCTGGTCTACAAAGTGAGCTCCAGGACAGCCAGGGCTACACAGAGAAACCCTGTCTCGAAAAGCCAAAAAAAAAAAAAAAAAAGAGAGCAAGCTGAGCAGGCAGAAGCATGCCAGTAAGAAATATCCCTCCATGGCCTCTGCATCAGCTTCTGCCTCCAGGTTCCTGCCCTATGTGAGTTCCAGTCCTGACTTCCTTTGGTGATGAACAGCAATGTGGAAGTGTAAGCTGAATAAACCATTTCCTCCCCAACTTGCTTCTTCTTGGTCATGATGTTTTGTGCAGGAATAGAAACCCTAAGACACATGGTGTAGCCTGGACTGTCCTGAAACATACAGCAATCTGCCCACCTCAGCCTCACACATGCTGAGATCTCAGGCTTATAAAGACAAGACTATACATTGTTATTGTCTTTTTGGGACACAGTCTACATCCTGCAACTCCCTAAGTAGACCAGGCTGGCCTAGAACTCAGAAATCCTTCTGCCTCTTGCCTCCTGAGTGCTGAAATTAAAGTATATTGCACCACGTGCAGCTATTTCTCCAGGGTTGTTTGTTTAGTTTTTTTGTTGTTGTTTTTTAGAGGTGTAAATAGGGTATTAAAAATACAAATCCGCAAAAAGGCTTATGGAACTACTCCATGCTGATGGACACATAGGTTTCTCTGGAATTTGTTTTGTATTGAAAAGCTATGCTAAGCATTTGGAGCATCCACTCTTCTATTTGTCCAATTTTTCCACAGGCTACATCCCTAGAGTTTAGAGCTGTCAATCCCTTTCTTGTCTCCCCCCACCTCACTCTCTAGTTACCAGTTCATCTCACCCAGCCCTACTGCTTACGTTATTCAGTGGTTTGCTGTTACACTTGGACCCAAATTTGGCCTTAATTAAATCCAGCTCAGCTCTCGCTCTTCAACCTGCTTTCCCTTTCTTCAACCACCTTTCTGAAGCCACCCTGGCCTCCTGAAGATTCCAAACCCATGAAGCCCTCCTCTTTGGCTGTCTCTGACTCTTTTACTTACAATAGCTACTCCCTTGGCCACTCTATTTCTTCAGCAGGCTGATTAAGGGGCTTTCCCTGCTTCCCCTACTTAACACTATTTCTGTCTCTGTACTCTATTTTTCTCCTTCATACTTGAACTCAAGTTGTCATTATACATTTAGTTCTTTGTCACAGCATATCTCTTTTCCCACTATTGTAACCTCCATAAGGACAGGACCATTTCTGTCTTGTTTTCTTAGGGCCCACTGTAGTAAGTGTCCAGTAACATATATGGTCATAGAGCAGTGGTCTCAAGCTGAGTCCCAACCCCTTAGGGAGGTTGCATATCAGATATTTACATTTATGATTCATAACAGTAGGAAAATTACAGCTATGAAGAAGTGATGAAATAATTTTTTGGTTGGGGGGGGGGTCACCACAAATGGGGAACTAACTTTATTAAAGGGTTGCAGCATTGGGAAGGTTGAGAACCACTGCCATGGAAGATCACCGAACAAGCAGGATTTGAGTTCATGCAGGACTACAAAAATAACTTCCTGATCTGTCCTGAGGAAGGTTTTGTAGTGATGCCCCATGTGTGTGAAGATGACTTGAGTCATACCAGTTCAATCAGGACATGAGCTCCACAATCCTAGAATCATTTATATCTACTTGAACCTCAGATCAGAACTAGACAGAAAATACCCAGGATGGATCGATCTAGGGGGAACGAAGTGGCTTCTCTTTGAGACACCTCTTGCATGGTTTAGGAAGACTGCCTAATTTAGAGACCAGCTCCAGGGTGGGTCCTGCACTCTGGCTGGCACAGGAAGTATTTAAGTCACCTTTACTAGCACTTCACTTCCCCCTTTTGCTTTTAGGCATTCAAAAAGAGACCCAGGAATAGGAACTTGGAGCTCCCATTCTGTATTGCAGCTGGTGCTTTGCTCGGAATGGAAGGGAGGAATAGACTCTGCAGACACTGGGCCCACTGCCTCTTTAGGTCAGTACATGGACTGAGGCAGCACTGCTCCTCATTAGAGCCAGGTGCATAGCTTGGAGAGAACTCTGCCCTATAGCTTCAGGAAGTGTATTCCTCCACCTGCCTATGAAGACTCAACCGTCGGGGATGGAGAGGACCAGAGTTGTTAAGTATAACCAAGGCTTCCATGTGGAACAAGCAATACATCCTTGACCTCTGCAAAGACTTTGTGATGTTCATAGTGCCTCCAAGCCAATACCCAGGAATTTTATTGGACAATACCTTCTCTCTTTCATAACCTCTCATGACCAGCCTCCTCAGATCCACTACTGCTTAAATCTTGTGTTACCTCCCCTGCCAATTATGCTAGGTGCAAGGAGCCCAGAATGAAAGACGCTGTGATTCACTGTTAGAGAATGACAGCTATAGATCCAACTCTGCTCTGCAGTCAACAGTGTGACCGATTTCTCTGAGCCCAAGTCTCTAGTAGAGAGAGAGAGATTGTAGTCCCTACCTCCCAGTTCACTGAGTACTGTTTTAATGATCTCTGGGATTAGCAGTCCTACTCTAGTAGAGACTAGGGCTCTGGAATGCAATGTGAAAACCTCCATTCCACTGTGGGAAAAGGGCAGCAATAGAAAGGGCTAGGGGCCCATGTCTTTGGAATGACCTCTACCAGTGACTATGGAGCCCCTTACATCCAACCTCCACTTGGACAAGCCTCACGGAATGCTTTCATATCTAAAATGGTTCTCCTTGTAGCTGTGGCTATGCACTGGGTAAGAGTCATCTTTTCCTAAGTTCGTAGCCCCATGAAGGGAGGGTGGAGGGACCTGTTGATTTCTACAGCGCACACAAGAGATACAAGGCCTGGGAATGAGGAACTGGCAAGTGGCTGGGGTCCCAGAGATTCACTCTTTTTTGTTCTCATATCCTGAAGTGGTTTTTGTTTGTTTGTTTTTGTTGTTTTTGTTGCTTTTATGCAAACCTGGAACTGGACTACGTGGGTTATAAAAGAAAAGACCATGAGGGCAGGAGGCCATGTTGAGGGGCTGCAGGGGGAGGAAGAGGTGGATACGACCAAGATACATTTTATACATGTGTGACATTGTCAAAGAATAAGGAAAAAAATTCTTTAGGGGCTGGAGAGATGGCTCAGCTGTTAAGACCCCCTTTGTTCTTGAAGAGGACCTGGACCTGGTTCCCAGCACCCACGTGATGGCTCTCAACCATCTCTAACTCCAGATCCAGGGGCTCTAACACTCTTCACAGGCACTGCATGCATGTAGTGAACAGATAAGATATGCAAATAAAACATCCATATCAATAAAATTAAAATGAATATTTAAAACAAGACAAAAACTTTAAAAATATTCTTTAAGGGCTAGAGAGATGGCTCAGTGGTTAAGAGCACCGACTGCACTTCCAAAGGTCCTGAGTTCAAATCCCAGCAACCACATGGTGGCTCACAACCATCTGTAATGAGATCTGATGCCCTCTTCTGGTGCATCTGAAGACAGCTACAGTGTACTTAGATATAACAATAAATAAATCTTAAAAAAAATTTCTTTAAAAATGTCACCACTTGTTGCTGATACTGTGTCATTTGCCTGTCTTCTTGACTACTTTTTAGTTCATAGTAGATACCAATACTCCAACCCTTCAGAGACCCACCCCACAAGAACCTAGCAAAAACACCTTGGCGAACACATTTATTTAATATAGGGGTGGGGTATTGCTGTCTCTGTCAGTGTGTATGGGGTGGTAGGGAGACAACCAGAGGGACTTCTGAAGTAAGAGGCTGTTCTGGCCCCAGGCTGGGAGTCAGAGAGCAGACTGAGGGTATAAGGGGGGTGTGTAAAGGGGTTAGGGTGAAGCTCTGCACACATCCTTGGGACCAGTCCAGGCCCACCCAGTTACCAAAGCAAGAACCGAATAAATAAAGTGCAACCGTGGGGTTGGGGAGGAAGGGAAGGGCACTGGGCACACCCATGCCCATAGCCCACATTCAGTGCTGCCGGGTCTGGCCCACCTCTTAGCCAGACCCTCTTGTCCAATCACCCCTATGTTCGTCCCTCCATGAGCCAAGCAGGGCCCTTGTGCAGCTACTGGAGGTATCGATAGGCCTTAAAGCAGTGGTTGCCAGCATCAGCCACTACCACGTGGCCATCCGAGGTCAATGCCAAGCCCTGTGGGCCATATAGTGGCTCTGCAGACGTGTTGATATAGGACAGGAAGGAACCAGAGCTGTCGAATACCTGGGGAAGACGTGGAGAATGGAAACAGAAGTCAAGTCAGGCAGAGAAGAGTCTGTGTGGGGAAAGACAGAGAGGCACAGAGAAAGCCTCACCCTCAAGCCATCCCTGGGCCTAACTCACCTGTATGCGGCTGTTGCCCCAGTCGGCCACGATGATGTTCCCATTGGAATCCACAGCTACTCCCGTGGGGGCATTGAACTGTCCGTTGCCCTCGCCATGCGAGCCAAATTTGAAGAGGAACTCTCCATCAGCACTGTACACCTGGTGGGGGAAGGGGCTAGGGACTGGGGACCTGACCTCGGGCAGAGGGCAAGGTCTTGGAGGGTGGGGCAAAGCTCCAGGGAGAATTCTCAGATCTTCAGCTTGGCCCAGAAATTCTTCCCAGGGATCACACACTGTATCCCACTGCCCAGATGATGCTTCCCTGGGGGAGTGAGTGGTACTTCCCATTTCTCTGTTCTGACACTGCTACCACCGTGCTGGGACAGACCATCTCCATTCCACCTTCTCAGCTTGACACAAACAAACAGACACATCCCTGGTTCTGTCTCAAGTCTGCCTTTCATATACATACTGCAATGCCTGTCTCAAGTCTGCCTTTCACATACTTACTGCAATACCTGTCTCAAGGTCTGGGTGCTCACTTCTCATCTTGACCACTGTCTCTAGCGCTGCCCCAGTCAGAGTGACCTTTCTAAGACACACAGAGGTTCACCACACCCCTGCCTGCAATTCCTTAAGCACTCCCCACAGCTCTTAAAAAGGGGGCTAGCCCTTCACAGGGCACACATGTCACAACCTCAACTTGCAGAAGTATACCTAGTCTCAAGTACCCACAGTTGCCGAAGCACCATGAATGATGCCAACTTCCACGTAGGTCTGTTCCTCTGTGTGTGTGTGTGTGTGTGTGTGTTATTTAAAATACAGGGTAGTACATATCTCAGGAAGTCCTTGAATTCTTCATGGATACAAAGGTGACCCTGAACTGCTGTTCTTCCCTCCACCCCGAAGCACTGGGATTACTGGTGTGTATCACCACACTTAGCCTCTTCTGTGTCTTCTGACTCAAACTCTCTCCTTCTCTATTTTTTGGTTAATTCTACTGGTACTTTAGGTCTCCCCTTGTATCAATGCCTTCTGCTCAACCCTCCCACAGTTCCCTGTGCCTACCCAGAATCTATCACTTCAGATGGTAATTTCCTGCTTGTCTCCTCTACCCTGAGCTACTCAAACCTAGAAGACAGGGAATGTGTTTGTCTTGCTTACATGGAGTCCCCAGCTTCTAGCATAGTGCCTAGGACAAAGTAGCCAAGCCATAACTGTTTATTGGTTCAATGAAGGAGTTCAAGGGGGCTTAAAAGAGGAGGGTAGGGAGAAAGGAGTTTTTTGAAGAGGAGGGGTGACTGGGACAGTGGTCATGGAGGGGGAGGACACTGACCTTCACTGAATGGTTATGGAAATCCGTTACTACAATCTCATTCTTGTTGTTCACAGCCACAAAGTGGGGCCCTGAGAACAGAGGGGGGGGGGAGTTAAAGCATTAAAAGTCAGGTGAGGGGTATGATCTCTGGGAGGGGTGAGATACCCTGTCTCTGGGAGGTTGGAACCAGGTAGTAGGAAAGGGGAATCAGGGTCAAGATATAGAAGGGGCCTTTACAACCAGAGGACCCTGGGAAATTCTATGGAATTGGAGCATCTCAGTCTAATCTTGGGGTTGCTTTCTTATACCTGCAAAGTGGCGGTCAGTGGCCCCACGACCTCCAAAACGCCCAACAAGCTTGCCATTGGGCTGGAAGGTGAAGACACAGCAAGATTTGTTATCCACTACAATGATATGTCCATTCCGGTCCACAGCCACTCCCTTGGGTCCCATGAGGCGGCCAGCTCCAATCTTGGTCTGTAGGGAAGGCATATAAGGGACTTTATCCTGACTAGTATAGTAGAGAGTAAAATCTTAGCCTGGGATCAAAGCAGAATCTTGAGCTAGTGACAGACCACTTCAGGGCCTGACTCAGTAGCATGGCCATCTGAGCAGGTCACCAGGGGTTTGTAGTACAGCAACAGCAAGCTTCTCACCTTGAACTTGCCCTCAGGAGAGAAGATGCTGACCCAACGGTTGTCATAGTCTGCCACAATAATGTCTCCATTGGTGTCCACTGCCACACCTGTAGGACGCTGTAGTTGCCCAGGTGAGCGCCCACGGACCCCAAATCGGAACTTGAACTGGCCCTCATTGGAGAAAACCTGGAGTAGAGGAGCAAGGGAGGGTGCAGGGAGGAGGGGAACACTGTGGGTATAGAGGAAAGGGTCCTAGAAAGATCCCATTCATTCAACAAGTATGTGCTGACACCAGGCCACGGGTACAGAGGGATCACTCGAGGGCTACCTTAAGGACATGCAGGACAGGTGTGACGGGAGTATGAAAACACAAAAGGGACCAAGGGTATGGTGGGAAAAGGCACCAAGAGAAGGAGACATGTGAGCCAAAGGCCAATAAAGATATCAACTGAGGAACCAACCAGAAGAATCCATGACAGGCCCAGAGGCTCACTAGCACCAGCCCTGTTTGAGGACCTCACTGGTGTGGCTGGAGTAGTCAACGGGAATTCCATGTGCCCTGGCTATAACTAAGAGCCACTGACAATTTATGGCCAGAGAAGCAATAAGATCAGATCTGCTTTTACAGAAATAGTCTGACAGGAAGGAGTCAGGACTGGAAGCTAGCCAACCAGTTAGAAGCTAAAGCAGGAATCTAGATGACAAATGATGAAGATTTGGACCAAGGAAACAATCTAGAGGGAAGCAGATGGATTCAAGAGAAATACAGAAGAGAGACCCAACAGAACTTCACAGCCAGCTGGAAAGGGGTAGGCAAGGAACATTGACAAGGTTTGTTCTACTCCAGTTATAGGCTGACAAGGCAGCCTTTCTTCTGGACAGAAGAAATCCGTTTTTAAGTTTTTTTTTATTTTATGTGTAAGGGTGTTTTGCCTTCCTGCATCTCTATAAACCACCAGTGCAGGTATCCGTAGAGGCCAAAAGAGGGCACTGGATCCCTTGAAATTGTAGTAATAGAGAATTGTGAGCTCCCATTATGGTTGCTGGGAACTGAACCCTGGAACAGCAGCCAGTACACTTAACCACTGAGCCAACTCTCTAGTCCCCTAGAACGAATCCTTCAATCTCCCCTTCTCCTACTCCTCCATCTTAGCCTCATAAGATGCTAAGATCTTTTCATCCTAAAGTGTCTCTTTTAATCTCTTCCTCTTAGATCACAGCTTCTAATTTAACAGCTCCATTACTCATTGCAGAATTCTCATACACTCTACTTTGTTATAGCCTCTGGGGACACAAGATGGATGGATCAGAGCCAAGAAGCTAACACAGAGAGCTCAAGTTTCTGAACCTTGGACTTGATGTTCAGTTCAGCCCTGCCCTCTCCTTTTGGGCTGGGCACCCAGTGATAGGTCTCCCAGACCTGTCCGACCACAACACATCACTTCTCCTGACACAAGCCTTGTAGCAAGTCTTCACCTGGTCAGCCAGCATTGCACCTGAAGTCTGCACTGGTCCTCTGCAAAGTCAGAATTGCCAGCAGGATAAAAGAAATACCAGAGGGTAAAGACAGGAAGTGGTGGGACTAAAAGGAACAGGTAGTTCAGCAGTGAGGCGGTCCATGACCCTCCTGCTGCTGACAGCTTCAATTCAGACTAACAGTGGGGTCTGGGAAGCCTCACTCTTCCCATCCTTTCTCACACCCCCTATTAGAACTGGCCAACTCCTATTATCTATAGAATTCCAATTTTCCAGGTCACTTCTTTAGAGTTTCCCCTTTGTTCAGATCAATATATACATGTAAAGTTAGGGCTCTACAGTATGCATTTTATACCTTTCTTTGTAACAACTATCACTTTGTAGCTGTATCTATGACCTGCTCCTTCTAAGGATGCAAGCCATGTTTGGAGCTGGTGCTGCATCTGTTTTGTCTGCAGCTGCTTCAGTGGTGTGTAGCTTCTGTCATCTACTATGCATTCAACCAACAAAAGAACTCCCAATTCAATCTCAGGCCTGAACTCGATGAACAGATCCATTTGGAAGCCACCCAGCAGCCTCAAAACTCAATAGGGGTAAAAGCGAACTCTTCAACTTCAAAGGGGCCTGCTTCTTAAGGGGAACAACCGGCATGCAGCCCACTAAGTCCCTCCACTCTCTATCCCATCCCTCTTTACCATGACATCTGGTACTCAGTAAAAGCTGCCACACTGTTTTGTCGCAGCACTAGATTTTGCTACATTAAGTAGATCTCTGACCTCAAAGATCTCAAAGGAAATGACAACAAAAAGATACAAGAAGACAAAACCAACAAACCAAGCCAGAGAAGGAAAAGTGTGAAAACCACCACAGGGAAGGGCTGGGAGAGGTCAGAGGATCACAGCATAAAGGATGCACCCAGAAAGAGCTCATCAACGTTTTTTTGGACTATAACAATGATTCAATGCCAAATATTTACACATCAAGTTATTCATTCAAAATCACAGTCTTTTCTTGCTGTTGTGTGTGCCTGCTCTATCAGCAGTGCTCCACCCTGCTTGATTGAACAAGCTCACAAGGAACCCCAGCCTCAGGAGCAAACCAGGAGAGGGAGGTGGTGTCATATCTTATCAGTCCTGAGTAGCCCAGAGTAAGAGAGGCAAGTGCTCAGCACTGGAATCCAAGAAGCTTACAGCAGCTATGATGTCAGGGTGGACTTGGGAATGGAGCGTTGAGCAAGGACTGTTAGAGAATAGCAGGTGTTTGGAAGAGAGAACTATGCCAAGCCTCTCTCACAGCCCTCCACTAGATGGTCAAGCAGCACCAGTGTTTCTGCATGTGTGGTAAGTGCCCAAGTGTTTATACAACATGACAGATGTCCACAAATCTCAACCTTTGGGCTAGGAAGCATTTCTAGCTTCAAGGGAAGGGGGCGGGGAGGTGGGTATTAAAGGTGATCCTGAGTACAATCCCAGCATTACCCAAGAGCTCCCAAGTTTCCCTTTATCCCTTCCTGGGTTTCTCTGTTTCTCTACCCTAAGAAAAACAGAGCCAACAGGCCTAATAATCTGGCTGCAAGAGTTTCTGCTAGGTGAAGTGGGGCCAAGAAGTTGCAAAGAGTGACAAGAAAGGCAATTCAGGCAGGGTCAAAAACTGTAAAGCTGTTTAAAATCAGGATCTTCAGAGCTAAGGTTCAGCTGCCCAATAATACATTTCTAAGAACTGAGGTATACAGTACAAATCTTACAGGGTAAAATCAAAATTCTATAATCATTTCCAAAACAATTTACAATCTGACCTCAGCCACCTCAGGTTCCGAACAGCAAGCCTCTTGGGATGGGATGGGAACTTCCCGCTCCAGCACTTTCCCACCTCCTTGACTCTGTTTACAGTTCATACCCAAACAATGATATATTTAACAACAGCAAGGTGTTGGGTGTAGTACATTTAATACTCTCAACAATCCTGAGAAATGTGTTTTCTAATTTTACACATTAGTTAACTACAGTGTCAAGAGGTCACATGACTTGCTAGTACAGGGAGAGCCAGGATTCAAGCTGAGGTATCTGGTTTCAGGGCCTAGGCACTCAATCACTATGCTATCTACCACACTCATGCCAACTGTGCTAGGATCAGTGCTGTCTGCAAGGGATGTAAAGGAGGGAAGCCATGTTTCCTGGTTGTAGCAAGGAACTTGCAGTACATCAGAGACCATGAACACTGAGTATGACTGGCCAATAAGTAAGCTATGAGAGGTACAAGGCAAAGAAAGACAGGTCCGAAACCACTAGAGGTTGTGTGCTACCCTCTTGCTCATGAAAGACACTCTAGCCAACCAGATGCCTGCATTCTCCAGGCATTTACTCTGGAGCCAGGCTGGTAAGCTGAAAGATAGCTGGGAAGGGCAGATCTGCAACCTGAACACTAAGACAAAGTAGCCCAGCAAGCAGTAAGCTCAAGAGCAGACAGAGAAGAAAAAAGGAGCCACTGATCTAGGAATTTACACAGTCTTAGCATGGCTGGAAGGGAAAGGCCACAGGAACCCTGGCCCGGATTAAGGGCACTATTTTGACCTGGGTGGGCAAGAGGTACTTTGATTCACGGCTCTTTAAAGACAGTATTGACTGTGGGTTTCATCTTCCAGGAGGTAACCTTGAAGGCCATAGAGTGTGAGTCCTTTCTGGTATTGAAGGAGCTAGGTAAACAGGCTTACCTGAATACATTGGTTGTTGCTGTCTGCTACCACGATGCGGCCACTGCTAGCAGCGGACACACCTTGTAAATTGGTGAATTCACCCTTCTCCCTTCCACGACTGCCTGTGAGTAAGAGATGAGAAGGGAAACATGAATTAACGCTGAGATCAGTCTGAGCCTCACTTCCCTACTCCCCAACCCCCTGTCTGAGCCAACTCATTCCCCCACTACCTTTCCCTGGGCCCCCACCAGCCCCTCCATTCACCCTTCATTTAACTCTGCCCTTAGCCTTCATTTGGCTCTGTGCTTGGCCCTCCTACCAACACGAAAGACGAGTTCATCCTCAATTGGATTGTCCTTCCGTTTGCCACCAGTGCTGTACATGGAGCTCGGCCTACGTACTGCCTTCTGGCGCACATGACTGCCAGGACCACCGGGAGACTTGACCCGGCGCTTCACATCATCTGGGGAAGGTGGCAGGTCCCCAGGTCGAAGGGCACGCACACGAAAAGGGCTGCCACGCACCGGCTGTCCATAGAGCAGCACTGAGAGGAGCAGGTCACCTTCTGTGCGTGCAGTGTACACCAGCTCGTATGTGCCATTTTTGTGGTCCACCACCGGTACTGCAAGGCGCACGCCATCGGGGCCAGTGATCTCTGCACACAGCTCTGCGCTGCCTGTGCGCACCAGCCGCCCATCTTTGTCTTTGGTGGTGACAGTGAGAGAAGCAGGCTGGCCAACCAGTGCCTGGCGCAGGCCCTCACCCGTGGCCACTGTCTCATGGGCTGTAGCACTGGTGGTGAGCAGTGCCCCCAGGTTGAGCACCGATCTCCGCAACCCGTCCACTTCAAGGACCAGTTCCAGCTGGGCATTCTCATGTGGCCTTTCTGGGAAGGCCTGAGCTGCCAGAGCAGCCAGCCTCTCTCGCATGTGCTTTCTTACTAGCAAAACCTCAGGGGCAGAGCCCAGTCTCAGTGCCTGCTCTGCAAAGCTGCAGCTACTGCCAATGTGTTCCTGGCCCTGGCGCAGTGTGTCTAACTGTGTCTGCAACACCTGTTGGAGAAGAGGAGAAGCAGTGAGCATGCAGACTGGCAAGGAGGGAGATGCCAGGATTACTGATGAGTTTGTAGTATCATGGCAGGAAAGACTGACACAGAGACACATGTGTGGATGGGGTGCTGTGGTGGTGGGGCAGACAACCACAGCAATGACAGACCATAGTTAGCAAAGGTGATATGACGCACCTTCTGCTTGGCCCCACAAATGCTCTCCAAGTCGCTGACCAGAGCCTGCTTGCGCTGCTGCAGAGCTTGCTCCAGGTCCTCAAAGGCGGCACTTATCTGGGCCAGGGCCTCTGCCTTGCGCTCTTGCAGCTGCTGGCTGATGCCCCCAACCAAGGCGATAGCTGCAGACAGCTGTGGCAATCTGAGGAGGTAAAACATCTCATACCAGGATGGCTGAAGGGTATCCTGGCCAAATCAGGCCTTTTCAAAGATGGCCTCACTACCGCCCTCTGGGAGATCCCCTACTTGACCTTCTGCAGCCTTCCATTTCTGCCTTTCCCAGACCCTTTCTTTCCCCTCCCTGAGGCCCCTGCCCTGCCCCAGCTGAGGCACCAGTCCCCAGAAGATGCCTACCGGCCACGCACAGCCTCAAGCTGGCGCTGCAGAGCTGCCTTGTGCTGCTCCACCACATCCCGCAACAGCACTGTGCCGTGTTCACGGTGCTCCCCTGCGCGGCACTCACCACACATGGCAGTCTCACAGGCCTCACAGTAAAACTCCATTGTCTGGTGGTACAAGGGCTCCTGTGAGGCGACAGCCACACTACACTTCTTTGCCCCTCCCCTCTGGCCCTCTTCACCCCTGCAGAGCCCCTTAGCCACCACCACCCTACCCTCATCACCTCTCCTTCTCCTCCCACCCCAAGTCCTGGCCTCACTGGGCCTCGCTTGGGCCCACCTTGCCTTCATGGTTGGGGCAGGAGAGAGGGCGGCCAGCCACTGCGCTGAGGGGGTGGGGGTCTTCAGGGTCATGAGCCCCATCGGGTGCCTGCTGCATGGCCTCCATGAGGCTGCTGATGAAGAAGTTGTTTTGTAGGGCTGAGACGCCCTGTTCTGGGAGGATGGATGTCTGCCGGCACACTGGACAGGACAGTGTCAGGCTCTGAGGAGGGATGTAGTTCTGGAGGCATCTGACCAAGGAGAAGGGAGAGTCAAGGGGGGAGTGGCAAAACGTCCCTCATAGATGCTTAACCCCTTTTACATAGCTGTGCAATTAAGATTTCATTTTGAAGCATCTTTGTGTGGTGCACACAGGCCTCATCCACCAGCAGGTGCTAAAAGGCCTCTGAGGACTGAGCAGAAATGCATCCCTGGTCTCTCTAAGAACAGACACATCTACATTCCTCTGCTTGAACAAACAAAGGCTCACCTTTCACAGGTGTTTACCAAACCTCAAGAAAATATGTAACAAGCCCTCATCCTGCTAGCCCTGGCCCCTTTAACTCATTAAACATTTACCGACTGCTTATTCTTGCCAAATTTGTGCCAAGCTCTGAGGGTAAAAAAATAAAACACGGTGCCAGCTTTTAAAATAGTTCCAGTCTTCAGAGGGATTAACAAAGACACAGAATTAAAGACACTGGCCCTAGAGCTAGCGTGCCTCAGTTCAATTTCCAGGCCAGGGACCTAATCCACTTATGGCCGCTGACAAGGTACTGTCATGAACCAAGGAGTCTGCCCTTACAAGATGGTGACAGCACAGAATTCAGTCACATGGGATTAAATGTAAAGTCTGGCCCACACAAGCACAATGCACAAAGAACAGAGGAGATGGGGACGTGCACATGGCTCAGGAGGGGGGAGAAGAGGCTAGGAGGCACTTCAGAGGTCCAGGAAACCTGTGTGGAGAAGTAACTGTTGGGCCAAGCAGAGAAAGGCGGAAGGAGGGGAAGCAGGGTACAGAAAGCACTTTAGCAGGATAGGGACAGCAGTGATGATGAGGAAAGAGGAGGCGCCCAGCAGTAGGTCCCAGCAGCAAAGAGCAGCCAAAGGAGGGCAAATCTGAGGGGACATGAGGACAGATAAGGCAGTGGCACCATCAGAGTTGCTGTTTACCAAGGTCACATGTGTTGGATGCCATGCTTTGTACTTCATGTGTCAGGGCACAGCAAGGGTGAGTGGTCAGAGGAATCGAGCTACTGAGTACTGGAGCCTATATTTAAATGTAAAGCAAGTGTGTGCTAACTAACACACTCAGGATATTCCAGACAGGACAGGAGATAGACCTGGGTATGGGTGGGAACACATGTATATTGAAGAAACACGGCCAGGTGTGGCAGCACACTCCTATCATCCCAGCACTCTGGAGATGTAGTAAGAGGACTGCCTCGATTACACAATCAGCTCAGGCGATGCAATGAGACCCAGTTGGGGTTGGTGGTGGAAGACTAGATATAGGGAGTAAGAGGAAAGAAGGGGAAGAAGGGATGCAGACAATGACAAGTAGATACGGAGAGTGAGGGTGACCAGTCTTAACTGGCTCCCAGCCTCCTAGCTTAGGTACCTCACTGATGGTGGCACACATCAAAACGAAAACACACAGAAGAACAGCACTGTTGAGAAAGGGGGGTTAAGAGACAGAGATGGGGGGGACATCAACATCAGCGAAGACAGAGGAGGACTGCAGAGAAGATGTAGACACTGGTAAGAGAGGGACAAAGAAGTCAGTAAAGATGAATGTGAAGAGCAGAGGGCATGGGCGGAGAGGCTGGAGGAGTGACTGTCCGGTCAGATGTGGGTCTGGAGGAGGGAATGACTCACAGGGTGAGAAGTGGCTCCAGAGTGGAAAGTGCCCACTGCATTTGGCAAACATGAGCAGCCTTTTCTCTGGGAAGGTGACAGCAGTGGCTGCTGGGGAAAAGTCTGAACGAGACAAGTTGAAGGGGTGGGGGCTGGGCAGTTGGGTGGGAAGGTGTTGAAGGACTGGATGGTGTGGCAAGGAGACAAGAAGACAGTTCTTCTCTGCTAATAAGGGGTACTTTAATTTTGCAGTTTATCCAATCTACTACTGAGCCACATCCCCAGCCCAGTATAAATGGGGATTTTGAGATTCTCTTTAAGCTAAAGTTAACCGTAGAGAGGGAGTGATGGGAGAGACTAGGAAACCAGTAAGACAATGTCTTGGGGATGGAAGGAGGCTTGGTTGGGCTAAAGGGGAGGCACGGGCCCCACCTTTGGTGGTGGGAAGGAACACAGGAAGGGTGGTTTTTAGCGGAGCACAGGGACAGAGTCAGAATAAGGGTGCCTAACGTCTCAGGGGGCTCAACCACAGAGCAAAGACTGGAGGAGTAAGGGGTGACGGTGGTGGCTGGGATGAGTCACCCAGGGAGGGAAGCACGATGATTACTAGAAGCAGACAGCAGACTGAAGGCGGCCGTGCTTGGAGATGGTGAATCTACAGAGGAAAGATACCCACGGTGCAAACTGACCTGAATCCCAGACTCTTCTCTTGCTCTTGCCTATGCCTTCTGTTCTGAATTAAAATGTAACAAACATAACATGCCGGGTATGATCTTAAGTGCTTTACAAATAATAACTGGTTTCTCTGTGACCTACTTCTCCCTGAAGTCCCTCCCAGTAGAGAGTGGTTTTTGTTTCATGCTCCACATTCCTTAGGGCCAGAAGGTGGGGTTGGCTCCTCCTTCGTCCCCACTGGAACATTCTATGTGTCTGCAGCTCCTTTGAAGCTGCTCTCTTCTGCCTATCCCCACCCCCACCCCACCCCCTTGCTGCTGTCTCCACTGACCTAGGAGTTTTTTCTTGACTTGTTGAAGTACTTTTCCTGACTCAACTCTTCTATCCCCCCTCACTCCCTCGAGTTCTGCAGTGTTCTCAGTGGCTCTCCATCACGGTCTCTTCCTTACTTCCTCACCACTAAACTTCTTCTTCACCTCACCTCATCCGTTCGCACTCTCCCACTACCGCCCACATCTCAGCAGTGGCCACCTCTGGAATCTGAAACCCACCCCTAACAATGCTTATCATTCTAGTTCTATTCCTTCCATGATCTTGAAGCTGATGGATAACTTCTGTTGGTCAACATCCCCGGACTGCCACAATTTCCAACTGGCCTGGGCTACACAGAGATTCCCCAATTCCACCACCTCCTAGCTCCTGCCTCACTCACCAGCATACACTGCCTTTTCTGGTCTCTCGTTTGCTGTTACTTTTTTACTGTTTACTTCTTTTCCTTGTTACTATTTTGCATTTTTTTTCCCCCTTGAGTCAAAGTATCACTACATAGCTCCTCTGGCCTCTAAACAAGAACTAAAGGTTCATTCCACCACACCCAGATTTGTTTATTTCCTAAGGCAAAGATTTTTCTATTGCCAGCACCCTTCTCTCATATCCCTGTTATATGTTGGATATCCCTTGGCTATATTCCTTTGTATTTAATGACTCAACCTTAGTTTTCTCCTCTCTAAAATGGGAATGATGCATCTTTCTGGAGCTAGGAAGATATCTCAGCCGGTAAGAGGACTTGCTATGTAAATGTAAAAAGGGTTATGTTTGAATCTCCAGTACCCTCGGAAAAAGCCAGGCATAGCTACACATGCCTATAACCCTAGCACTGGCAGCGGGGGTGGGGTGAGGGTGGTGGGGGTGGGAGACAGCAGATCCCAGGAACCCACTGGCAAACCAACTTAACCAAACAATGAGCTTCAACAAAAGACCCTATTATAAGGCAATACAGCAGAGAGTAATAAAGGAAGACACCTGACACCTTCCTTTGGTCTTTACATGATGTATATGAACTCACACACCTAGAAAATGCACCTACTTATACATCATACACAGCCAGAGGGCGGGGGAGGGGAGGATAATGCATCTTAAGTAAAATAATACATGTAAACCAAGTAGAAAATCCATGGCCAACTATAAGCAGTCACTGATTTCACCCAAGAGTGCTTAGTGAACTAGGCACACAAGTACGCCGGCATCTAGTTACAGCTGTGACATAGCACTGAGCCTCTGTAACACAGGCTTAGTGAAGGACAAAGGTGAGAGAGAAGTGGGCCAGGGATAGTGAGATGATCAGCTGTAGGGCTGAGGATGGACAGAAAAGAAAGGGAAGCCAGGGGGAGGTGGCAACGTGGGAAGAAAGGGAGCAGCCAAGGAGCCTAGGCTTTAGAGCTAGTCAAAGGTGTCACAGCAGTATCAGGGTGGAAGGAGCCAGAAGAGGAGGGGCTGGAGTTCACAATTGTGGAAGCACTACTTTCCAGAGTCAGATAGACAGAGTGGGTTGAGGTCCACAGGCTGATGGAAGAATCTAAATGAGCAAGAAGCCAAGATTGTTGCCCACTAGTAAACAGGAAGAAAATATTAAACCTGGAATCTCAAAGGGGAGGGCTCTCAGGGAAGCAGGAGGTAGACAGAAGGTTTGGAGAGACTCTGGTGAGAAGACCTGGGGGCTATGATATCTAAGACACAGCCATGAGATCGGAGGTCAGAGAGTAAAAAGCTGCCAAAACACAACGGGAGCATGCAGAAAACCATGCAGGGGCTCTGAGTGGATCTCAGGTAAGATGACTTTCCTAGTGGGCTTACCGAGCCCACCTCCCAGTGGAGACCACTGCAATCATTCACTATGCTCCAGCTCCACAGGGTTTCTCACAGGCCCCTATCCAAGACATTCCTAGGCCACAAGGCCTTGCTGAGTTTTCCACTCTGCCTCACCTGCTCTTAAATTCCCTTTACCTAACTCGTGGGATGAAAAGGATTCAACAAACTTCAACGGATCACTGAGCTCACACAGTTGAATACCATATCTGCAGAATTTACTGTGAGTGCAATTCAGGGTCTACAATGCAGCTCTATAAATGTCACTTTACTACAAACCCTTAAATCATAAAGATCATGTCTGTAGGGCTGGATATGGTGGTGTAGCGCATGCCTTTAATCCCAGTACTTGGGAGGCATAGAGGAACAGATCTCTGTATGTTCAAGGACAGCCAGCTCTACGTAGTGAATTCCAGTCTAGACAAGACTATACAGTGAGATCTTGTCTCAATAAATCCATAAAATAATTACTTTTTTCCCCATCTGCTTCTTGGTGCATACTCAATCACTTGGATAGGGTCTAACACATAGCAGTTACTCAATAAAGCAATATTAGAAGAACGAAGGCAGGATGCATAGAAGCCTAGAGGCTGGGCAGTACTGCCTTTCATTTAGTGCCTCAGAACAGACAGAGAAGAACAAACCTAATTTCAAATATCCATCCCTCCATCAGTCACAAACTACGCTGGTCCCACTGCTGCTTGGGAGCCTCAGTGCTGATTTCCCCTCTGGCTGCCTTGAGATCTGGGAAAGCTGAGAAAGCCTGATTCTAGGCAACTCTCTGGCCCAGTGTTCAGAGTTCTGATACTCTCATAGCTTACTGCAACCCAACCCTTGTCTCCTGCAGGATGAGGTTCATTTGTCTCTCTCTCCCATGTATTCACATTCCCCTTGTTTATAACATGGGTTTTCCTTGGGGGCAGGGGGCTGCAGGGTCCTTGTCCCCTCCAGTAGTTCTCCTCACCTTTCACAGAAGGTATGTAGACAAGGCAGAACTTTGGGGCACCGGTACCGATCCAGACAGATACTGCATACCAGAAACTGCTTGTCCATTGGTTGCACTTCCGGGCCAGGGCTGTCCTCCCTCTTTGCCATGGTGACCACAGATGGTTCCTGTCACTCACACCAGCCTGTGTACAGAGAAATAGTCAGCAACAGGAAAGCCAGCAGTCCCTCCCCCCCCTCCCTACCAGATCTCCTGCAGAGAAATGTGCCCCTTTCTTCCCTGCAGGGACAGGACAAGGTGGTGGCTGAAGTGCGTGGGCTGAGTGACTCCTGAACATGGCACTATTTTAGAGCACAGATTTGGGGTTACACTGGGTTTTAAAGGCCCTCTCTGGGCAGCTTGGTGACCCTGGATCATTCTAATCTACAAGCTTCAGTTTCTAATTCTTTTTTTAATTAATTAATTAATTAATTACTATATGTAAGTACACTGTCGCTGTCTTCAGACACTCCAGAAGAGGGCATCAGATCTCATTACGGATGGTTGTGAGCCACCATGTGGTTGTTGGGATTTGAACTCCGGACCTTCGGAAGAGCAGTCGGGTGCTCTTACCCACTGATCCATCTCACCAACCCTAGTTTCTAATTCTTAATAATGCAAATACTATTTCCCATCTCACACGGTTGTTTTAAGAGCCTGAGAGAGGTCATGTCAAGTGCACAGTACAGGGATAACTTTGCACTGACACCCCCAACTCTTATTCTGCTCAGCACCTCCATCCCACCTCTAAGAGTCATTCAGGTAGCTCATCCCCCTACTACTTAGCACAACTGCTCAGGGGTGCACTCTTCGCCACACTGATCAGTATTAAAGTTAAGGATGACTCGAAAGCTCTCCTTTCTCCCAAATTCCAAAGCGTTGCTCCCATCTCAGGCCGCCCCGCGCTCTCTTTCATTATTATTATTATTGTTATTATTTTATTAGGTATTTTCTTCATTTACATTTCCAATGATATCCCAAAAGTCCCCCATGCCCCCCCCTCCTTGGCCCTGGTGTTCCCCTGAACTGAGGCATATAAAGTTTGCAAGACCAATGGGCCTCCCCTTCCACTGATGGCCGACTGGGCCATCTTCTTATACATATGCAGCTAGAGTCACGAGCTCCGGGGGGTACTGGTTAGTTCATATTGTTGTTCCACCTATAGGGTTGCAGATCGCTTTAGCTCCTTGGGTGCTTTCTCTAGCTCCTCCATTGGGGGCCCTGTGATCCATCCAATAGCTGACTGTGAGCTGCCACTTCTGTGTGTGCTAAGCCCCGGCATAGCCTCACAAGAGACAGCTATATCAGGGTCCTTTCAGCAAAATCTTGCTAGTGTATGCAATGGTGTCAGCATTTGGAGGCTGATGATGGGATGGATCCCCTGCTCTGAGCTCTCTACTAGGATGGAGTAACTGGTATTCTGCTCCTAAGCCTGTGCCTTCCCATCCACCACCCCTTCTAATCAGAGGGAATTTTCTGAACACAATTTTAACCCTACCATTATTCCTCTTAACTTCCTTTGATGGTTCTCCACCGTCCGGAGGAGAAAATCCTTAAACTAGCCCTAGAGGCTGAGTACCAATACTTTGTCCACACCTCCCACTCAACCTCTGGTCTCACAACGTGTGATCTGTCATAATGGTTTCACTTCCTAGAAAACTCCATGTTCTCTTTGTTTCTGTAGTTAGACATTCTGTTCCCCTCTGCCATCGATATTCCCTTACCTAACTTTCATGTAAACACCACTTCCTTTAGGAAGGCCAGACTTCCCAAAGTCTGTGTTAAGTGCTACTCCTGTTCCTTATATTTCCTCCATCCTAAACCTTACCCTATACTAGAATTTTGTTACATCTCTGCTCCCTTCCTATGCAGTGTTCTTGAAACAGGCATAATATTTTACTTTTCCATTTCTAGGACTTAGCAAGGAGTATGTTACAAAGAACATCTTTCCTGAATTGGATAACTAATTCAAAATATTCCAGTGTGCATAGACACAAGAAATGTCTGAGCAAAAGTGAGGAAGTGACAGTGGACAGATGGGTGTAGTGGTGCACATCTTTAATCTCAGCACGTGGCAGGCAGACATAGGTAGGTCTCTGTGAGCTTGAGGCCACAGTGAGTTCTATAGTTGCCCATAGGTGGCAAGGAGTACTATGAAGAAAAATGGTATGAAGAGAAATGAACTTCTTCACTGAGTGATGACAAAGGCTCTTCAAGCAGAGGATGTAAGTTGGGGTGCTGGTAGGAAAGGTGGGGAGACTGTAGGGCTGAAGCAAAAGGCCACGGACATTCTTGGGAGAAGGTTCATCTTACATGGACCATGTGCTGAAGGCAAAGTGAATGCCAGCAGCACTAAGTGAGGGGACACAGAGATTGTGAAGAACTCGTAAGCATGGTAAGAATATTATTTTATCCTAAGATAGGCAAAGGGATGAGGCAACTTACAAAGGGAGGATAATAAGCCAGAGCACACTCTTTTGGTATGACAATTATGGAGGAATAGAGTGGGGAACAGAGTGAGGGAGGTCATCAAGAAACTACCCCAACTATTCTGGTGCCAGTGTTACAGAGCCAGAGGCAGAATGATAGACTAATGCAAGTAATGTCTGTGAGGCTGAATCAGGACAGTGTTATAGACTGGATGTCAGAGGTGAGGGGGACATTGATAACAACTCCCCAGTTTCTCAACTGAACAAATAGAGGGCCATGGATAGGCAGAAAGAGCTAAGGTGGTGTGTGTGTGTGTGTGTGTAGGGGGTAGGGGGCTGTCTGAGGGAATGCTGTTCCGGGCGAGGTGAGTTTGAAGTTCAGACATAATGTCCAGGTAGAGCTGTTAAGTGAGAAACAGAATACAGGTGCTCGAGAGAAGTCTAGGCTTGTTATTGATTTGGAATCACTGTCATTAATAGGCCCTTAAAGCAATAAGAATGGATGAGACTGCATCTTGGGACAGAAGTGGAGAGTGATAGAGGGTGGGGTGAAATAGGTTAAAGACTAGAAGTGTTCACTATGTGTGGTTTTGGCAGAGTAGTTCAGCTCACAGTGATGAGCAGGTGAAGTTAACAAAGCAGGTGTAGACAATCTGTGACAGAAAGTTATCCATGAAGAGGCTGAAAAACAGGCAGTGACTAGGACCATATCATCACTGCTGTGCCCAGCTTCATGCACCATGGGTTTCTTTAAGACAATGAATGAATGACAGCCCATAGGCCTCTTCAGGTTTGGGAAGGTATGGGAGGAAAGCTAAAGTGCATTTGTCCAGCGTGTATGTGCTGGTGGGTGTGAGAAGGTAAGGAAGGACTCACTTAAGAGCATCTCTCCTGATGTTGGCACTGGCATTTGGGGGGACTTAATACCAGGGCATCATTAGAGGGAGGGAGGGAGGACAGCTTGGTGGCTGGCAGGGCAGGGAGGTTGGAGACAAGCTGAAGCTTCAGTCTGTAAATGGCAAGGCTGGGAGATAGAGTACCAGTAGCGGCTGAGCCCAGCTGGGGCAGCTGGACGTTAGGCTCCACCCCTCTTTAAACTCAGGGGATCTCCCAGCCTGTCACACAGAAGTGGGAATTGGGCTCTGTCCAAGGACCAACAACTCCTCCCTCCCTTCCCCTTCCTGCTTCTACTTCCCACTCTGATACACAGGACATCACATCTGCTGTGGCCATGCCCCAGCCTGATTCTAGGATTTGACAGATTGATTCCTTAGGCTCCTCCCACTCGTGGGTCACCTCTCAATTCTAGAGATAACACCTTCAATAGGCCAGGACTCAACAGCAGACATTTGGAGGATTCTGGACATAGAACTAGGATGCAACCTCCTTCCTTGGGCATCTTTGTCCCTTATCCCACCCGTCTCTTTCATGGTTCAGTTCTAAAGGCACTTCAGTCCTCATCCAGCATGCACTGGACACCTCTGCTGGGACACAAAGATAAATGAACACAGCTGAGCCTTCATGGATTCCAAAATCAAATAAACAGACTTCTGCAATGCAGTGTGGTGACAAGCATAAGGAAACAGACTGTTCTAGGAGTACAAAGAAAGTCCACAACCCGGACCTGGGGCAGGAATGGAGATTGAGGATGGGTAAGTTACAGAAAGAATACATGCTGCCTTCTGCCTCTGGAAGCTGCATCACTGGCTGTGGCAGGAAAGGGCTAACAAATGAGATGCAGAGCTAAGCAGGGCTCCACCACACAATGGTTTGTTGCCCTTATTAAGGACTTTACCCCCTTCCCTGTTAGGGGATTAAGGCTTTATCCAAAGTGCAAAGGAAAAGTGTGGTGGTGGTTGGTGGGTGGGGGTTAAGCCCAGAATGACAAAAATAGATTTTTGATTGGTGTGTGGAAATACACAGGTCAAGAGTGGAAGTTTAAGAAACCAGCCTGAGGAGGGTGATTGGTTGCTAAGGGAGGCCAAAATAATTTTCATAGGCAGAAACCAATAGAACCTGGTAACTGGTTGGTTTCATATGAAGAGACAGGGTAGGAGAAGGGATTAGAAAGGGTTACTAGTTTCTAGCTTAGAAACTGGAAGAGTTTAGATAACAAGTCCATTGTGGACCACAATGACTCCACGGTGCCCACGGGACACAGCAGAAGTGGAACAGTCCAGCTGTTGGTTAGAAAGGCAACCTCCAAGTATTGGAAAGAGAAGACATGGATCTAGATGCCTTTGGTAGAGAAATATTTCTGAAGCCACAGTGAAGTGGATGACACCAGGGTAGAGTGAGAAAGGAGAGCCTGCAACTCAGCCCCAGGGAGCAGCAACATTTAAGATAAAGGCTCAGAACGCCAAGTCTGCAGAGAAGGTTGAGAAGGTATCAGAGACAGGAATGGCAGGAATGGCAGAGAGGAAGCAAAGATATCTAGAGGCCAAGGGAGAAGAGAGGTTTACTATCAAGGCAGTGATTGTCACTGTGAAATAGAAGAGACTCTGTGATTTAAAGACCACTAAGAAACTGCTCTAGCCTCAAGAAGTGTAGTTTCTGGGATCTGGAGAAGTCAGACTCAGAGAGTTAAGTTGATTTTGAACAAATTAAGACAGCTAGTGCTGAATGAACGAGATGCTGGACGTGGGAGTGGGGGGGATGAGGAGGGGAGGGATCTGCTTCAAAGCTTTTCAGTTTTTCCAGATTCTCAAGCATCCAACCCCCCACCCCCCATGTTCTCCTCCAGTCACACAACATTTTCACTGTGCAAGACTTACACAGATGTGATCTGGAGGTGGCCACAGGCATTGTTGAGGTGTGTATGGGTGTAGGGAGTCAGCAAGGCTCACCTACTAAAAAGATACACTCCTACTCACTAGCCTCCAGGTATATTTGATCATTTGAGGCTCAGAAAAATAACAAATGTCTGTAGGTTGTAGCCTTTGGGCTTTCTCCAAAGGAGAAGAAACAATGGATGGGGGAAAGCCCTAGGTCCTGAGCAACCCTTCCCTTCCCAGAAGTGATGAAATTCATATTACTAATCTCCCCCACTAATGCCTGACAGAGTAGGTACAAGAAATTTCCCTGGGCACACTCTACAGCAAGCCCTTCATCTAGGAACCAGACATACAAAGTTGGATCAAGTGGCTCCCTACTTTGTTACCTGTGGGACACTGACACGCACATACATAATGACAAGGTGATAAGGTCCATGAGACTGACATGTTCAAAATGCTATGGCAGGATGATTCTAACTTGGTGGAGAATGAAAACAAGGAAGAGATGTTTGAACTGGATCCTGAGTTTGATAGGTACCTTGGGAAAACTTCATAAAAGAACGGAAATATGAAACATTTGCAAACAGACTGAGTTCCATGGTTTCACGATCTAAGTCCCTCACTCGTGCCCCCCCTCCCCCACTGCCCATTTCTTACATGTTTAGTTCATGGGGTTTTGTTTCAGGGTCTCTTCTCTGTTTACATACGCTGCCTGGGTAATCTCATTATTTGCCACAGTCTTAATTCTTACTCCATTCTAACAAGCTCCAAAGCCTTGTGCTGAAAGGCTCCTTTGAACTCAAGACCTATACATCTAATTGCCCTTCTAGACATCTTAGCCTGGATGATAAACAGGAATAGTTCCAAACTAAACTCCCTTCCTCCTGACCTTCTCCTCTTGCTGTGCCTCTCCTCTCTATAAAAGATGCAACCATCCCCCGGGCCTCATCAGCCAGAACCCAAGTCATCTCAACTCGGACTTTTCTCTCACCTCCGCATACAAGGTTGATGTAACCTTGATGCAAAAAATTTGCTCAAGTTTAAAAAGTCAAGAGATGTATCCATTAGGGCTGGGGTCTCCATGACTCTACACTTGTGCATGCATTTACACACACACACCTATTGACAATAATAATCAAAGAAAACGAGGCTATCAACTTAAAGGCGAGCATGGGAAGGGTTAGTAGGAGCATAACTGGGAGAGGCTGGAGGGAGGAAAGGGGGGAGGCAAAGTGATGTAATTCTATTTTAATTCAAAACGTATTTCTTTAAGGCATGAAATTTAGGATCTAGTCCTGTCACTAACTCTACCACACAAGATAATATCTAAGCAACTTTTTACCTCATACCCATATTTGTACAATGGGAGGAAGAGGGTGGTCTTGTTTTCAAAAATCAAGGCTCCTTCAGACTGCAATGTGCCATGACTAGATCCTAACGCAAACTACCTTGATGATTTGACTGCTAACTTCCATCACATGGTTAGGCAAGTTAGAGAGTGCTCACAAGCGGCCCCTCTTCTTGCTTTCCAAAATAAATGTTTTCTGAGATTGTCACCTTGGCATTCACTCTCAGGACTCTCCTCTATAGCAATCACATACCTTCTGAACGAAGGCGATACTATCCCACCTATGGTTCTTTTTTCTCAAGTTCCATTAGCAGAAATGCCACTGTCCCCTAAGCAGCTGAGCTGGTAACTACCATATAGAAAGTACTCAATAGATGCTGGTGACAGAAGAGTTATGTTTAAACTCTGCAGGTCCCTCTCAGCAAAGAGAAGCAAAATCAAAAGCAGAAACAAGACAAAGGAACAAAATTCCAAGGAGAGAGACCTCTATAACACAAGGTAGCTTCCCACAGTCTAAGTAGCAAGTGGTAAGTCTCACTGGAGGCATCCAAGCCGAGAGAGGCAGGGCACCTGTCAGGCCTGCCGCTCACATTCCCATTCTGCAGCAAATCAGACCCCTGCCTAGGAGATAGGCACTGATATGCTGCACAGTATGTCTGGAGACCTGGATAACCACTGCATCCTCCCTGGAATCTCAGATCTTCCCTCTGGAGCAAGTCCTGGATTTTTGCGGTCCGCATAGGACTCCCACACCAGGAACATGCACAGGGCCTCCCTTTTTTTTTTTTTTTTTTGAGTCAGAATGACCTCCCTGGGGTGCAGCCTGCCCTTCCAACCTGCAACCATCTGTCCCTGCAGATTTGTGGCCCAGGTTCTGAAACCAAGTGCAGGAGGAAAGAGGTGGGGAACCAGGGAGGGGACAGGAGTCCTCCAGCCAGGGCCCAGGCTGAGGAAGAACTAGAGGGGTCCTTTCCTACAAGACACAGCCTCTGCAGGAAGCTTCCTGTCCAGCAAGCAGTGCCCGCAGTGGAGGAAGGATGTCCTCCATCCTGGCTGGTGGGCTTCTTGGTGCCTAAGGAGGACGGAGAAGGGAGCAGGGGTGGAGGAGTCTGCACTCAGGAGAAAGGAACCCTTTAGATGAGCGGGGCCACAAGATTCCAGAGTGCCAATCAGCAACCCCACCCACCCACCCCCATCACCATCGGCCGCAGCTTTCGGTACCCTCCGCCAACACAGAGACTCCCAAAACCCGCGCTCCTAAAATGAACCATCACCCATCCACCCGCGCCTCCCCCCACCACACAGCCCGCAAACACGGACCTCACGTGAGCAGCCACAGCCCAAAGAATCCCCCGCTGCTCTCACAGACACGGACACGCCTCACGTGGACAGAGACAGGAACAGCTTTTGAAAGCATCTGTGCCCCCACCCAAAGACGCTCGGACCCACACACCGCCGCTAGCACCAGGACCCGCACCCCGATACACAGGAGGACCAGACGCACCCTTGGGGCCCGCGCGGCGCACTCACGGCGTGGGAGCAGGATGGGAGGGCAAGGCCCGGACTGCAGCCACTCGGAGCGGCCCGCAGCGCTGCCCCCGCTGCCAGCGCCCGTCCGCCCGGCCCTGCCCGCGGCGCCGCCCCACGTCCCGCGCCTCCGTCTGTCCCCGCGCCGGCGCCGCTGCCGCTGGACCCGTCGCACAGGCCGGAGGGAGGGGCCGGGGCGGGGCTGCGGACCCGTCGGGGGAGGGGGCGACTCCGGAGCCGAAGGCCCGCCTCAACCACGCCCCCACCTCTCAGACCACGCCCGCCAGCCCCTCCGCCCTTGCGGCTCTTGGCTCTCCCTCTGCGGTGCGGTTTGGAGCTGGCAAGCGGATCCCGGATCCTAGATCCTAGATCCGGGATCCTCGCCTGCTGCCTCTGGCTCACGAGGCCTAAGGGCGAGGGTGAGTAGCTGGGCTCTGATAGTGGCACTTGATGCCCTCAAGTAAAAGCAGCTAGAACCAGCTTTAGTACTCCGAGAGCCCGTTCCTGCTGCTTCTGGTCGCTCCTTCCTGGGCTTTCCCGGAGGCTCCTGTGAAATCTGCTAGTTTGGTTTCCACTGAGCAAGAGGGAGGGGGACCACCTGTACCTCAACCCAGAACTCTAGGAGAAGGGGTTTGCAGGCCAAGTGGGAGACTTCTTTTCGGTTTTCGGTTCCTCAGGTGCCGCCTGAGGAAATTTGGTTTAGACCATCCAGCGCGACTCCTTCCTTACACCAAAGACCCAGAGCAATTCTCAGAATCATTGCATTATGGAAAAACAGCCTAGGTACAATACAATAAAAACTGTACATTAACAGGGACTGAGTGTTTATTACGTGCCAGACAGAGCTAATCACTTTACATACATTATCTCATTTAATACGCATAACCGTAATCGGTAGCTGCTTTTATTAGCAGCTTTACAACGGAAGGAGCGGAGCGAGCGTATGTTCCCCAGGCATTAATCCTAATCAGCTAGAAAATGGTGGAGCCATGTTTGGGCTCTGCTTTCGGGTTCTGTCTCCAACCATTTGAAGATTCAATGCCCTTACAACGAAAATCCTCAGTGGCCCATAAAGTAGGGGGCTAATAAGAGAACCAGCACCTCTAATAATCAAGGCAGACAGCTGACTACATAAAGGCTAATTAAAGCCCCAGAAGCCTGGCTGGGGATTGCAGTTATCACTGACAAAGAGTCAAGTTAGACTGGTGTGCACCCCGTGCTGTGGGAACCTGCTGACTGGGTTGGTCCCCTTTCTCCACCCTCCAGAGGGGAGAGAATGCTGAAGAAGTCTGCAATTGTCTTTGGACCTGTAGTTGACAACGGCACTCAAGCCCTGTCTAAAGTGCTGCTGGGAGTTTTCTTATACAAAGTTAAGGTTTGACTTCAACAAGAGCAGTGCAGGTTGCAGCAGGTGCAGTGAGACAGCCTTTATCTCCGCAGTAGCTACTCACTGGATGTGAAGGAGCTCAGGCAGGGTTCATGCTTAGAGTGACAAGCAAGGGTCACTAGGCTACCCAATAGTCCAGGATGTTTTCAACGCTACGCTTCTCCCGTGCTGCCAGACCTCTAAGAGGTTTCTTAGTTCCATTTCTCCAAAGATCAAAAGTCTGCCTCTTGTCTCATGCACTTAATTTTTCACTCTGGACTGAATTCTTATTCAGACTTTATGAGCATTGGCCTTTCTTCCTGAGCTGTTAGCTACTTACTTTTTCAGATCTCAGCTTTTAAACTGGCATCGCCATCTCTACCTCAGTCTAAGCTAGATGCCCCTTATCTGGTGCTCCCACTGCATCTTGTATCCTAGCATTTCTCATTGTATTGTAGTTGCCTGGTTACTTGTCTCTATCCCCCTCTAGGCCTTAAGCACTGTGAGCAGGGACTGCGTTTTATTCACTGATGTTTCCCCAGGGCCTAACGCAGTGCCTGGCAAATAAAAGCACTCAGTAAACATCGGCTGTATGATTGAATGCATGATGGTTAGCCGGCCCAACCCCCTCTGGACCCTATGCTCTTCAGACACATAGATTGCCTTGGTGCTAACAGGAAGAGAAAAATAAAGCTTTGGCTCTGAAAGTGAGGGGCATCAGGCCTTCGGCAGCTTCTCAAACTTAGCTGCAGCTCTTCTGAATTCATAGGAATCGAATGCAAGATTACTGGGCATTTCTTACCAATCCACCCTCCTCTAGTCCCCCACAAATTGACCTCACTGGGCCTGCTTTTATGAAAGGTTTATTCCTAGTGCTAGAACCAGTCTTCTGGGGTTCTAAGCACAGTTCAACTGGGTGGGTGGATGAGGGGAGGGCCCATTCAGATGCAGGGCCACAAATGCAGCTCCCCATTATCCCCACCCCTCTGGTCCCAGTCCCCTTCTCTGCAATGGACACACATTGAGGAGGGAACAAAGGGTACTGGAGGCAACACTATTGGCCCAGAGGAGCCCAAGAAGAGCTGCCATTGGCTGACAGAACCTTTTGAGGTCCTGTCTTTGGTCAGGGGCACATCCCAAGAGCTGGGGATAGGCCTGAGGAGTGGTGCCATTGGCCAGGGAGTGTTTTGTCATAGCCTTTGGCTGTGGAGTGAAAGGAAAAGATCTGGGAATGAAGCCCAGTGGCCAGGAAGATAAAGGACAGGGCAGCAGCTTCTGGGCCTATGGGCCCTCTTCAGACCACAGCAGTATGGGCAAAACTGGTGTCAGACCCCAGTCAGAAAAAAGGAGCCCAAGCCAGCAAGTAAGTGGCAAAGGACATCCCATGTCCAATCTCCTCCACCCTGGGGCTGCCCCGCCCAGTGTCCTTCTTGATAGCCAAGTTGGGCTGGGAGCCGCTCACTGCTCCTCTAACCAGGAAGGCTTCTCGGCTCCTGGAGGCCGCAGCTTGATGTTGAACTGCTGAAGAGTCTGCTCCAGCTGTTTCTGGTTCCCAGCGAAGTAGGCAGACACGGCATTGTGGAAGAGCAGCAGCTGCTTGTGCATCACCTTGATCTGGGGGCCCAGCAGGGTCAGCTAAGGCTAGACTCAGGCACCCTCAGGGAGGGGCTACAAGCCTAAGCCCAGACACAGACCAGAGCAAATAGACTCTGCTGACAGTGTTTTGGGGTAGGGACTTTTCAAGAAGTCAAAAGAGAAGGGGCAATATGAAGAAAGAAACCTGACTTGATCTGCTGGGTTTAGGGTTCTAGAACCCCAGCCAAGGGGCAATGTTTTTTCAGTTATGCTACTGGGACTAGAAGCCAGTGATGAGGAGGGTGAACTGAAAGTGCTCAGGTATCAAGGGGCTAGGGGAACAACCCACTCCCTAGCCAGGGGCAGCTCCGCACCCAACAATCAGAAGGGTCTGAAGGGATGGGCACTGTGTCTTACGACTTAGGTGACTTAGGACCAAGGGAGTAGGGCAGCACCTTGTTTTCTTCCAGGAACTTCAGCTTGATGGCCACATCTCCCCGCAGCTTCTCATATTTGTCCCGATGGGTCTGGAAAGTGGCCTGGGCACTCTCAAGTCGACCACGAGTCCCTGCATCCCGGGGCCCTAGGCTCAGCTCTTCTAAGTCTGTCCGGTAGGCATCATATTCCAGCCTGGGAAGGGGGTGATAAAGGCTGGTCTCCACCTCTTCATCCACACTCATATTTCCTTTCCTTTCTGAATCTGTATGCCCCTAATGTTTGCATTTTCACCCATGCCAGCCAACTTCCCAAACCGTGGGCCCACACCTGGCAGCCTCATACTGTTTGACAGTCATGAGTGTGTCTTCCATGGTCTTGGTGACCAGTGTGTTGATGCTAGAGACAAAGAAGTTCACAGCCCCTAGCAGCGTCTCCCCATTCTTGCACAGCAGCTTTTGTGTCTCTGCATTATAGCCAAATTCCTCCTAAGGGCAGAAGGGAGGCACAGGCATTGAGTAACACTCCTTACCTTACTGCAGCTGTAGAGCCCTTCATATCCCTCCATCCCAAAGAAGAAACAGCCATCAAAACTACAACAACCAGACTGCCTCTAGCAAGGCTCTCTTAGCCACAAAGTTAGTAGGGTCCCTTGGCGATGCCTGAGGTAAGAGTGTGGGGAGTACGAGTTCTTAGGTGAGTTTACAAGATAGAACAAGGAGAGCTAGTGCAACAGGCAGGGAGGGAATCTGATTAGGCCAAGCACCAAAGGCATTCTTGATGATATGGAGACAGGTTACTTATGAGGTACTGGTGAGCCCTCTCCCACAACCCCTCCAACTTCTGGGCCTCTGTACAAACCCTTAGGCTGCCTCCATAGGTGAGTGATGCTGGGGGCAGGACTGGGCGCACCCCAGAGGGGTTCTCCCTGGGGGCTGCAGGAGGAGGGAGGGAGGGAGGCTGAGGAAAGCCTGCCTGGAAGGACCAGGGCCCAGTACCCCCACCCTCTTTGTTTTGGCTGAGGCACCTGAAGCTCTGGGGACTTCTGGCTGAGGTCAGCAAAGGCATCACCTAGTGCATGCTGGGTCTGCAACAGGCTGTAGAGGTGGGCTGTCAGTGCCCGGCCCAGCTGCAGGACACTTTCATACTTGCGCTTCGTCTCACGCAGCAACTCAATCTGCAGCTCTAGCTCCAGATCCACAGTCCGGGAGCCTCGGCCAAATCTCTCTGATAACAGCTGCTTTGTGCACTGATTAGAAGGGGGGGGGGGTGAGGTCAGAAATCTAAACTCCACCCCAACAATGAACTACTCCAGCACCCCCGTTCTCTTAGTCATAGCAAAGACTATATAGTAAGACCTGGGGAAAGGGAAAAGGTCCCCATGGAGAATTTCTGAGAAGAAGCACTTGAATCTTACCTTATATGTGTTGATGCCCCATTTCTTGACGATGTCAAACTTTTCTCCAGCGATGCCCCGGGCCACCTCGTCACCAGGGCCAGAGGGTGACGTGCTGTGAGATGGATGTCGGCCAGACCCTAAAGGACCAAGTTCTCTGACACCAGTTTCTCTTAGATATAACCAGACACTTCTATGGCCCATTTCCCCGCCCACCCCCCCAACACACGAAATGACCCCTCTGAAGAAGGATTATCTAGACAGCCAACTGCATTCTTCTGCTCACTAGGGGGAACAAGGACTCGTGTCCTGACAACCAAATCAATTCAATGTATGTATCTGGCATTCTTGGAGTAGGGTAGGAGTGTTGTTGGTGTACGAAATAAGAGGGAATAGAAGCAAACATGACATGTGCGATTGGCAGGATCAAAGATGGTGGGCACAGAAAACAGAGAAGTTAGCTTATATTTCTAGGTAGAATTCTAGCCAGTAAGAGTCTAAAATGAAACTCTGAGAAGCCTCACAAAGCTCCAAACTGGCTTTAAGCTCCTGAGTGCTCATAACCTTAAGGTCTTAACTTGGCTCAGATGGTAGCGGCAAGGAGGAAAAGACGAGTGAGATTATCTTAGAGACTGACTGGCTAGTGGGAGGCAGATGGGCAACTCAGGGAGCTGGCCTGGGACTGGACTGTCTATGAACTTCACACCAGCAGTTGGCAAGCTCTCCAGTCCAGGAGTCAAGCTTTCTTGTATGTGTCTATGTGCCTGCAAACTGTCTCAACACCCCACCCCTCAAGCCTATCTCTATCATTCATACCTGTGGGGATGAGTCCGTCACCAGAGCCCCCATAGCCACCAGACACAATGCTAGTTTCATTGAGGTTGGGTCCTGACACCATCACCTGCTGGAGGTCCTATAGGTCAGAGAAGAGGGGGCCACCTCAGGAACACAGGGATGGATGAAACATTTTGGGGATGGAGACAGTGCATAGTAAAGTCTGTACAGAACCATAAAGAAGATTTGAAAAGTATGAAGGAGTTTAGTTAACTGAAGGCTACTGGGACAGGGGAAAGTAAAAGGTTTATAAGTCAGGAATGTATAACAAAACAATGAGAAGAATCAAACAGAAGCACCTGCTCCAGCCCATCGTCTTCAGGAAGCTGCCCAGCTTCGCCATTTCCGTGGATGGGAATCTCCATTGTGGCTGCCTTCCCTAGAATCCCGTCCGTCATGGCTAGGGAAGGGACTGGAGTCAAGGTCTCCACCCCAGCACGCTGTAAAACCCAACACAGACAATTCTGGAAACTGGCCAGCACTCCAGAACAAGGAGGCCTTCCCTGTGTTCTCAGAGGTTTCAGGGGTTGTCTTAGGGCTTGGGTGTCCTGGGATCAGCCACCACGGTTTTCCTTGAGTTTGTGTGTTTCTTCTCTTCTGAGTACATTATTTCTACAGATGCATGCATACCAAAGCCTTGGGTGTCTTCTCATAACCCCCCTACCTCACCTTCAGTAACCATTCATGCATTCAGTCATTCAACAACTATCTAGTGTCTATTATGTGTGAGATACCGAAGCAATGGAATTGCAGCAGTGAGGACCAGAGGGGAGGTCTATGCTCTCTGGGAACTTAACCCTGCAGAGGCATGTTTACCAGAACCCTTTCCTAGGCTCAGACGCTCACTTGCCACTCAGGCATGCTCTGCAATCCTGGTCTTTCACATTCTTTGGTGTTCCTTCCCCTCTTCGTTCAGCCGGTCTAGTCTCTTCTTTTCTCCATCTTATGCACCTGACTCCCTTAGGCCCTCCCCAGCAGGCCTTGGTTGAAGCAGTTAGTGAATGTTCCTGGTGTCAGGTGAAAGGCTCTCTTTCCCAGGACACGGGCAATCCCTTCCAAAGTCAGCTGAAGCCTACCAGATGTGAGGGGCTCCCCCCACCCCCATACACCTGGGCATCAGGTGTGTCCTCATCCTTGCCAAGGGCTCAGGGCATCTTGCCCTCAGTACAGGTTCGTGCGTTCAACTTCCCTTCGTCCAAGTATGTCCTTCTCACCTGGGCCGGGCCGCTCTTCCCCTCAGGGCGCGAGGCCCGGACCGCGCGGGGACCTCGGGTTCCAGTTCTCCTCGCGATCCTAGCAGCAGGTCAGAGATTTGGCGGAAGTGACATGTTCTCTGGGCAGAAGAAGCCGGCCACGTCGCAGAGAAAAAGGGCGGAGGTGACGTTTGCAGTTGTGGGCAGGGCGAGCCTGGAGCTACGCCTTCAAGCTCTTGGGGGAGTAGTGAGAGTTTACTTCCGGGGCGACTCTGAGAGCTCTACCCCACCCCACCCCCGCGCGCCACCCTGCCACCCCGCCACGAGCGGAAGTGACTTGGGCTGGGCGCCCTGGGCGTGATGGAGCAGCAGCAGCAGCAACTGAGAAACGTGAGTGAGAGCGCAGTTGCTCTCTGGGTTAGACGTGCCGAGGGGGAGACGGGCTGTGCATCCCGGGGAGCTTTGGCGGTGGTGAAGTCGTGGTTCCCTTTTCTCTCAGTTGCGAGACTTCCTGTTGGTCTACAATCGGATGACAGAACTGTGTTTTCAGCGCTGTGTGCCCAGCCTGCACCACCGAGCTCTGGACGCTGAGGAGGTGGAGACTGTGTGGGGGTCCCAGAGTTGACAACGTGACGTGACACCCCTCCCCCCATTTCTCCCCTCTTTCTTGATCTCACTCCTAGGCTGGGGACCGGGAAGGAAGGAGGCGGGCCCCTTTTAGTTTCTACTTACATCTGTTTTCCTTCCAGGAGGCCTGCCTGCACAGTTGTGCTGGGAAACTCATCCATTCTAACCACCGCCTCATGGCCGCTTACGTGCACCTCATGCCCGCCCTGGTCCAGCGCCGCATCGCGGACTACGAGGCTGCCTCGGCCGCGCCAGGTGTTCCTGCAGAACAGACCAGAGACTCGCCATCAGGCAGCTAGCCGTCCCTGGCCCCAGGAGAGAAGGTGCTTGGATGGACTCCTCTGTGGACCTTGGGCTTATCTAAATGTGTACAGAGAGATTGAGCTTGAAAGCTGGGTGCTGTTGCTCCTTTTCTTGGAGCCAATAAACCCGTTTTTACAGTCTAGTTATTTTGCTGGGCAAGAACTTTTGTCTATGGGTACCAGCCTTTATTGTGTCATCTAGTGCATGTATACTGCCTTTAGCCCTGGAGGTTGATGTAGTGCCTTCTTATGTGTAGAAGGACAAATTCAGCATTCCCAGCACCCCAGCAAAAGCAGGGATTATGGGTAGAGCTTTAAGGTTAGTAATAGCAATGGAAAATTGGTTCCAAAAGGAGAGCTCTCAGTGGCTGTCCTTGGGACTAACTCAAGGACCTGAATATACATTGACTCATAACTAGTTTTTATTCTCAGCTGTCAAACAAAAAGAATTGCTGTGAACCTAGGGGAAGAAGGTAATATCAAACAACAAAAGCAGGAAGAAAACAGTACCCCCTTAGGCTTTAGCCACTCCTTCCTAGGAGGTCAGTGACAACAGAACAAAGACAAGCCTCTAAGAATTCAGGAATGTTGACCATTTCCCCAATTTACTCTCTTAGTATTTCCTGCCTTTGTGAAATTAGCAATAAAGACTTTAAACAAAGAAGTGCTTTCTTGTCTTCAGAGTCAGTCAGGAAGGCAGTATTAGTCAAACCTCAGGAAGAGAACCCGAGGGAGAGGGAGATGGTATTAGGGAGGGATGGTTAAATGCCTTCTGTGCCCCTCCTCTTTGTGTTTCACTGCTTGTCTAATCTAGTTTCAGCTCTCTATCCTGCACCTTACACTATTCTCACTGTAACTGCTCTGATGCCAGCTTCTCCCCAACCCCTCTTGTGGGATTCACATGTGTATTCAGGAGGAGTCCTTTCCTGGCAGCTGCTGTTCCCATGGCTTCATTCCTAATGTGGAGATGGGGAAGGAAAGAGGATGTGGCATGTACCACCTTGTGGGGCTTCAAGGATGACAGTCTGCAGGGCAAGCGACAGCATGGGGTCTGCATTTATTACTGTTTTACAGGAGATTAAGCTCAAGTACTTGTGCTTGCCAGGCAGGAACTCTTTTTTTTTTTTTTTTTAATGTCAGGCTATAAACCATTCTTAGTGCTCACTGGCTTCTGAACACTGAGCATTGAAAGAGCCACTTGCTCTTTGCCCCAATGTCACAGGCAGAGCTGAGCAGCTGGGCCAGGTCTGTGGTGCTGATCTAGGACAGCATCTTCAGGGCAGCAGGCAGGAACTTGTAACAACTAAGCTCCCCACTTCCTCTTCACTGCTTCCCGTAATTCCATCCCATCCCTTCCCTTCCAGTATTGCAACAGGTGGCCAGCTTTCTTTTTTCTTTTTTAACAGAGGAATTAAATTCCTCGTCAAAACCAACCATTCACAGAGCAGATTTGCTGTCCTACCCCCACCTATAGGTCAGAAATAGGCATTTATTTATTTATTTATTTATTTAGAGATATGGTCTCATGTACCCAAGGCTGACCTGGAAATTGTAACTAAAGATGACCTTGAACTCCTGGTCCTTCTGCCTCTACCTCCCAAGTGTTGGCCAGCCAAAAAGTTGAAAATCTTAGTTGATTCCATATTGAGAAGCAGATCTTGCTCCAAGGCTTGTTATACTTGCCTGTAATCCTTAACAGGGCAAGAATTGTAAGTTTGGGCCGGGCGTGGTGACGCACGCCTTTAATCCCAGCGCTCGGGAGGCAGAGGCAGGTGGATTTCTGAGTTCGAGGCCAGCCTGGTCTACAGAGTGAGTTCCAGGACAACCAGGGCTATACAGAGAAACCCTGTCTCAAAAAACCAAAAAAAAAAAAAAAAAAGAATTGTAAGTTTGGAAGCAGTCTGCACTGTTAGATCAAGACTCTACCAATAAAGTGCAGCTGGGACATTAAGCCTGATATTCTTTGCACTACAGCAGGCTGTTTCTCTAAATCGTGTCTGTTGAGTTATTTTGTATAAATTTATCATACTTACTCCTTTTAATTGTGAAACTAGGAGGTGTTATTTTTCACTAGACAGGTAAAGAAGCAAGAAAACAGACCTTAGGAGAGCCCTGTCTTACACAGTTTTTGGAAAGCAGATTTTGGTGTGTCACTTTCCTTTCCTTTCTCTCTTTCTTTTCTTCTCTTTTTTTCATTTTCCTTTTAGGTGGTTTTGTCGTGGACCCATTGGCCTTCAACTTGTGATCCTCCTGTCTCAGCCTTCTAGGTACTGGAATTACAGACACAGGCTACAACCTGTTGCTAGATAATTCTTTAGGCATATAAAACTTGCTGACCAGGCGCTTCCTTAAAGAGTGACCCGACCTCAAGATTAATCTTACTCCTTGACAAGTACACAATGTGAGTAGAGCAGCTTGTGAACTTGTTAGTTCCCAAAACCAGGAAGGTGGAGACCCAGGATATTGTGTGGCTGCCGAGAGAGCGCTGCATCAGCACCTGTATGTATCCTTTCAATAAACATGTGCTGTGAGTTGTCTGTGTTTCCTTTCTCCCCATGTCACACATAATTAGTGATGGCTGGAAAAAGACGAGGAAACAGATATGCCCGAAGCCTACTCTCTGAATGACCTGAACTTTTTTGTTCTGTCTTGTTTTGTTTTTGAGATGGTCTTATTATGCAGTATCACACCTTGGATTCAAATTAGCTGGCCTTTACTTCCAAGTGCTGGGGTCACACCTATGCCCCCCACACTAAGTGTAGAAAGCTCTTATACCTAGCATTATTTGTAGCTTGTTTGCCTTCAATGCAAAAGCAAATGTACCTCAATCCGGCCTGTCAGTCCTTCTCTCCTTTCAGTCTCCTCTCCAGTTTCTTCAGCATTTAAGAGAAACCCCTTCGTACTGCCCACTTTCTATACTTGCTGGTTGTTTTCAGGTCTTGCCATTGGCATGGTAAGAGCAGGGCAGAGTTCTCAAGCGCAGTGTACAGGAATTTTTGTTTTGCTTTTTTGTTTTTGAGACAGAGTTTCTCTGTAGCTTTAGCTGTCCTGAAACTCTGTAGACTAGGCTGGCCTCAAACTCACAGAGATCCATCTGCCTCTGCCTCCTGAGTGCTGGGATTAAAGGTGTCTGTTATCACCATCTGGCAGGGATAGTTTTGTTGGTTTGGTTTGGTTTTTGAGGGGAGAGGGTTTCAGGAGGTCTAACTCAGGTTTTTGTACAAGTTAAAAAAGTGCTCTACCTTTGATCTACATACCCAGACCATGAGTAAATTTCGACATAGTCTTACCACATCACAACCACTGGAGGGCAGAGGTGGTGGTCCTGTCATTCTGACTTCAGAACTTCACTGTCTGTTCCTCTGCCCAATCTGTTTGCTTTAAAGCTATTCATCCATTCAGCCTGCTCACTGTTTTACTCTTCTCATGGACTTTCCCCCCTCCCCTTAAATAGCTCTTGTATTTCTATTCACCACGTCTGCTTTGATGTTTATACAGACAATCCATTCATGAAGTTAAGATCAATGAAGTTAAGATCACTTCATTCCATTTAGTTGTGTCTTGGCTATTGTCATCATTCTAAGCCACCCAGTCTTCAGAATGCTGCTACTAAATCAAACAATATAACACTGTTTTTTTAATTTTATTCACTGACCATATTCTTTCTGCTTGGTTTAGAATGTCACTGTCCCTACAATCATTTGATTTTACTGTAGCTTTCCCATTCTTTCTTTTCTCACTAGCACTTCTCTTTACATTCCTAGCCAGCTTAAATGACAGTGATTTTCCTGCTAGAGCTGAATTTTTTGTAGGTGTCCTTCCCTCTTATGAAACATTTGTGTCTGCATTTGAACAACTAAATGCTACTTAAGGAGATCACTGTAGCGCATATTTATGCCAGTTTGAATTCATGGTTAAGTTCAAATGGAATCTTGGCTCTCAGACTCTCATTGAGTATGTATGTGTGTGTCTTTTGTTTGAGCAGTGTATCACTCTGTAGCCCTGTCTGGCCTGGAAATTCAGAGATCCTCTTCCTTCTACTTTTCAAGTGCTGAAATTAAAGGCACTCACTACCACACCCAGTGATTTTTCTGTTCTTTACTACTCCCCTAAGTAACTCTTTTAAGTCAGTATCTGTAACCCTCTTTGTCCCTTATTGTTTCCTTTCTGTAGGCCATTTTATTCCTCCATGGGGAAAAGTAAACGCTGTCTGTAGGTAATCTCTAGTATCCTACTACTGACTAACCCATCCACATTATTCCCTTTCCCTTCTAAATAGTGAGAAACCCTCTGGACCAGTGCCAGTGCCCATTCTTGGACTTTGAGTCCTAGTCGTTCGTACTTGAGTACTTCCAATTTCCTCTTGTTTATTGTTGTAAATTTCTAAATATGCTAAGGACTCTACTGTTAAACAGTTATACCCAGTTTCCAGTTACCATCCTATTTTTACCACTTTACAGAGGTATCTCAGACACAGTTGTATCCACCTTGCAAGCCATTATCCATTCCCATTCCCCAGACTAGCACAGAGTTCTGTAGCCCTTACTCTATTCAAAAAGTGCTTATTATGATCACCTGGTAACCTTATATCTCTAAATCCATTGAAATTTCCTGGGCCTCTACATACTTCATCTCTCAATGGCATCTGATAATATTTATAGTTAGTGCCTCATTGATATCCTCTCAGCGTCTCGATTCCATTATTAGGTTTTACTCCTATCCTTTTAATTATGGTGTCCTAACCTTTGTATTAGGCTCACCCTGTTCATAGCCTTCACTAAGTCATGTTCTTTTTCTCTTGAATTTTTCCAGGAACATTTCATTCCCCAACTTTGCATTTTAGGTACTCATGATCCTATGTGTTGCGTTGACTTGAATCATGCTTTACTTTCTCTGTACTCCAGCCACGCTAGCCTTTGGTTCCTTCATACACTGTTCTAAGGGCCTTTGTATTTGTTTATTTCTGATATATAATGGAGGAGACATCCTGTTTTACCTACTGAACTTCCTAATCCAATTGCTATTTCCTTAAGGACATTTCCCCAGAATTCTGGTCATATAGTTCTTGTATGTTGGGTGTGTGACATTTCTTAATGGTATATACTTCACAAGGACATGATCCATGTCTTTATAACTCAAATCACATCCTCATCAAAGCAACCAGTACATAGTTTTTAGCTTCCTTCTTGTTTTATTATTAACAATGAAAATTATCAAGAGAAAGTTTGTTTTGTCAGATGATATAGAAATTCTGCAAATGTAACCTTTTGTCAGTAATTTAGACTTTGACATTTTATTGTTTGTTTTTTTTAAAAATAATTTATTTATTTATTACATGTGAGTACACTGTAGTTGTCTTCCAGCACACTACAGAAGAGGGCGCCAGATCTCATTACGAATGGTTGTGAGCCACCATGTGGTTGCTGGGATTTGAACTAAGGACCTTCAGAAGAGCATTCAGTGCTCTTAACCGCTGAGCCATCTCTCCAGCCCCTTATTGTTTGTTTTTGAGACAAGCTCTCCCTATATTGCCTAGGTTGGTCTTGGACTCTAGAGATGCAAACTCATCCAAGGTAGAAAATTGACCAAAAGTAAGGATACCACTATAGTCTAACTTGTTGAACTAATGAATTTATTAAGACTACTTATAGGAGTGTATATAAGGGGTTATTTACAGCACCATAAATGACTCCAAGAGAGCACATCACCATGGATGACAGGTCACAGGAGAACTTCAGACTCACTGCATACTTTGAAGACAGCTTGACAGATTGGAGAGTGTCTGTTCCAAGGCAGCTTATCTTTTTCCGAGGGTGTCTCTTAGCAGTCCTAACTGCATATGTATGCTTGGTGAGGGAGTGCCTGATGCTTCTGGTCAGATTCAGGAACTTTTAAGCTCTTGAATTGTTTACTTCCTGAATTTTAAAGAGCTTCCCTGCGGGATTCAGTATCTCAACTCTCTTTAGAACATCCTACATCTTTATCTTAAGGAGCTTCCCTCCAAGATGTAATATTTGGCTAGAGGAAATTATTAATAAAACACCATCCTAGCCTCTGCAGTGCTAGGACTATAGGAACAAGCTCCCATGCCAACTGGACATGCCTTTTTAATCCCCAAACTCACTGGATGGTATCTTCTAACACTGTATGCTCAATCATCACCCAAAGGCCCATTTACGCAAGCAGTTTACTCTTTCAATTTTGTAGGTCCTATAATTGTGTGTAAATATTTCCTTTTAAAAATTCTTTTCAGTAGTTCCTTTTAATTTTTTCATTTTTGTTTTGCTTGTATGTATGTCTGTGTCAGGATGTCACATTCCCTGGAACTGCAATTCAGTTGTGAACTGCCAGTTAGGTGCTGGGAATTGAACCCAAGTCTTCTGGAAAGAGCAGTCAGTGCTCTTAACCGCTAAGCCATCTCTCCAGTCCCATTTCTTCGTACCATCTATAATGGGATTTGATGCCCTCTTCTGGTGTGTCTGAAGATAGAAACTGTGTACTCATATACATTAAATGAATAAATAAATCTTTTTTAAAAGAATGCTGGGCTGAAGAGATGGCTCAGAGGTTAAGAGCACTGATCGCTCTTCTGAAAGTCCTGAGTTCAAATCCTGACAACCACATGGTGGCTCACAACCATCCATAATGAGATCTGGCACCCTCTTCTGGAAATTCTGAAGACAGGTACAGTGTGCCTACATATAGTAAATAAATAATAAAAATCTCTAAAAAATATATTAAAAAAAGAATGCTAAAATAGAAGACATGTATGTTGTCATGGAAAATTCACGAGTACAAATTCACTTGTTTATGAGAACAAGATTCTATCTTAAGTAATTTGTTTTGCATTTGTGTGTGAGTGTGTGTGTGTGTGTGTGTAAGCATACATGTGGTGTCCTTAGAAGCCAGATCCCCTGGTGCTGAAGTTATGTGAAAATGTAAACTAGTGTGGGTGGTAGGACTCCAATTCTGATCCTCTGAAAGAAAGGTAAGTGCTGCTTACTACCGAGCCATCTCGCTGATCTCCTGAAGAAGTGACTTAAACACTTTTTGTTATATTTATATTAATTTTGTGTGCATATCTATATCTATATACACACATACACACACATGCATACATACATGGACACAGGTCAAAATTCTGCTTCAAGATGCAGCACTAATTTCCACATGTGTGAAACAAATTCAACCCCCTTCTCCCTTACACATACACACAGAGACACACACATCTCTCTGGAGAACCCCGCCTTTTTTTTTTTTTTTTTTTTTTCAGGAGATGAGTTTGTGGTCAGCCTGGTTGGTCTACAGAGCGTTGAGTTCTAGGACAGCCAGAGCTATTACACAGAGAAACTCAGTCTCAAAGAAACAGGTGCTAATGTTATTATTTGAGAATAAAGAATGCCCATTTATTTTTGCCTATCTGGAAAACTGTTGTGTCAAAGCCTAAACTTCTTGACCTTCTGCAACCTGTGGGTTTCCTCACAAAAAGAGTTGGTTGGTTACCTATGTTCTTACTCATTCCACACTGAACCCTGTTATGTCTCACTCATGTCAATTATATCAAGAGTCTATTTTTGTGAGACTAAACATTTTATATACATAACATCATTTAATCGCACAACTGTCCTAAGAAGTAGACACTATTTTTATTTTCAAAACTATAAGCCAAGTGGAAAAATCAAGATTTTAATTTAGGCAATCTGATCCCAGAACCAGTCTTACCAACTAATATTGTTATCCATTGATACATTTTCCCATATTTTACAATCATCTATTCATAGTACTTAGCACCAAGGACTGGAGATAGAGTAAGAGGCAATAAGAACAATTAGAATCTCTGCCACTATGGAGTTTGTATGTTTTTGTTGTTGTTGTTATGATTCTGTTTATTATTTTCTTTTTTATTAGATATTTTCATTATTTACACTTCAAATGTTATCCCCTTTCCTGGTTTCTCCTCCAAAACCCCCCTATCCCCTTCCCCCTCTTCCTGCTCACCAATCAATCTACCCACTCCCATCTCCTGGCCCTGGCATTCCCCTACACTGGGGCCTTCACAGGACCAAGGGCCTCTCCTCCCATTGATGACTGACAAGGCCATCTGCCACATATGTGGCTGGAGCCATGGTCCCTCCATGTGCACTCTTTGGTTGGTGGTCAGTCCCTGGGAGCTCTGTGGGTAATGGTTGGTTCATATTGTTGTTCTTCCTATGGGGCTGCAAACCCCTTCAGCTCCTTGGATCCTTTCTCTGGTTCCTCCATTGGGGACCCTGTGCTTAGTCCAGTGGTTGACTGAGAACATCTACCTCTGTATTTGTCAGGCACTGGTAGAGCCTCTCGGGAGACAGCTATATTAGGCTTCTGTCAGCAAGCACTTGTTGGCATCCACAATAGTGTCTGGGTTTGATGACTATATGGGATGGATTCCCTGGTGGGTCAGTCTCTGCTCCACAGTTTGTCTCTGTAACTCCAGGAGCTTATATATATATTTTTAATCAGGGTAAATGGATAAGCAAGTATGAGATAGCAATCAAAGTATGGGGTAAATTGGTTTGGGGAAAAGAGGGTCTGGACTTATGGGAGAGTGCTGACTTCTGGGAAATTAAAGGATTCACTATAAGGGGATGCCTGAGCAGAAACTTGAAATAATTTGAGAACAATGTGGAGAAAAGTGCTCACTCTTGTATACAACCCTTCCACCAGTGAGATGAACTATCAAGGTTATACCTCCTAATCTTTCCCAAACAGCTCCAGCAAGGGACCAAACATTCAGATATATGAACCTCGGGGTCATTCTCATTCAAACCACCACAACCTTTGCAAAAAAAAAAAAAAAAAAAAAGATTAGATGTGAAAGTGCCTAGGTCAGGCCAAGTGAAGGAGTGACACAGGCAACTTCCAGGTTGTGCCCTTAATAAAGAGTGTGATTTCTTCTCTTCTTCATCTCACTAGTTGTAATGGGCCTAGGCAGAGGAGGTGATGAACTCTCTTGGATCCTGAAGGCAAAGACTATTTCCTTAGCCTTAGAGAAAGCAGAACACTCTGGCCATGGTCCTGGGAATACTCAAGCTTGAATGTGACTCAAGTGAGAGCAAACACTAAATTTCTAGTTGGACACATAAGCATAATCCTTTCCTTCAGAAGGTTGAGGCAGGGGAGTCATGACTTCAAGGACAGCTTTCATTTCTAGACTGGAGACTAAACCCAGGGCTTTGAGCATATGAGGCAAGTGTTGAACTACTGAGCTATGCCTCTCACCCGTGAGATCTGTATCTCAGACTTAAAACTTGAAATATATGAAATCAGACACCCTACTCCCCCAAGTCTACTCTTTTTACTGTCTGGCCTATCAAAATTTCCACTGATTAAAATCTGTAACAGAGGTAGGCTTGCTCTCTCTCTCTCTCTCTCTCTCTCTCTCTCTCTCTCTCTCATAACTAAACCACTCCCAGAGTCTTCAGCCACTACTAGATGTGTAGCTTGTTGAGAGAGAGACAAGATTTTTGTCTCACTCAGGTTTCTTGTTGCGACTTGAGGTGGGACAGTTGGATATGCTGTCAAGGGAGGGGAGAGAAAAAAATCAGTGAGTGGGTGAGTCTCCAGGATTACACTTGCTTCCTACGACCACGCCCCTAATGCTGTTAGCGCCCCCAATCAATCTTGTCATTCAGTCTCCCACTCAGCCAGATTCTCTTTGGGCCTTTGGGGTGTCAGGTTAAAAGCAGCCTGCTAGTGTGGCCTGGGTCCCGCTCCCGCCCCCAGGCCCCTCCCACATGCCTGTTGAACTCTCCTGGCTCCCGTTTGAGGCTCGGGCCTCCAGGATTCTGTAACGGTTCTAACAGCTGGGAGCAGGTGGTGCAGCTGAGTCCTCTGCTCTGGGATCTGCTACCCTTGCCCTCAGTGGCTCTGTTCTTTCAGTGCCTAGGGAGGCCCCGCCCACTGGCGCACCGGGAGCTGTCTTCTGCCACGTCTTTCCGCTAGGTGTCCTAAACTGCTTCCCTACCTAGTAGCCAGCTTTGCACTCTGGACCTTCTCAGTCTATGGTAAAGGCTTCAGGGGACGGGAGCTTTGCTGCCTTTGAGTGACAACCCCTTTGTGTTTCCTTTTCAAGGTGGTTGCCAGCCTCCACTCTGAGGTTTTCCTCATGTGAACACAGTTTTTCCAAAGATTTTGCAAGCGTGTATCGGTCTCTGTGTTAAGTGACTGGAACTGAGTCTAAGTTCATTCACGACAGGGAGCGCTCCGCAATGAAACCTCATTCACAGACCAGTCCCCCTTCCCTTCCCATGCCTTCTACATCCTGCAGGCCAGGTGAGACGAGGCCTTGGAGGGTGGGAAGGAGCTCCTGGGCAGGGAGGGCTCCCTCTTGGACTTGTGCTAGTCCTTGACAGTGAGTGGCTCAGTAAGGGCTCTCTACTGGTCTTCCTATGCTCTACAACTCTATCCACCTTGCTGTCCTAACCCTACCTGCACCGCCCAGAGCCAGAACTTATACACGCCCCCCCCCCCCCCGACCCTGCTGGGTCACACAGGTCAGACCCAGAAGCCAAAAGCCTGGAATTGGCATTTGGACCCCGAGCTGTGGGCAAGATCTGTTCGACAACAGTTGAATACCTGCCTCCGCTTTATTCTGGAAGAGAAGGAAAACCCATGGTTTTATACCCTTCAGTCTGGGCTCGTTGGATGTAGCTGCAGCGGACAAGAACACTCTAGGGACTGTCAAATGAAACAGGAGGATCTCAAGGCAGTGGTTGAATCAGAGCAGCGGACACTGCTGAAGCTGCTACTGTCTGAGCTTCAGTCTCTGTTCTCAGCTGTGATGCAGGATGGCAGTTGTGAAGCTTGGCGCTATCTGCATGCAGTACTGGGCCTGTTGCCTCCATACCGTGAGATGCTAGCTGGTCAACTCGAGTTGCTGCCCTTCCTGGAGCAGCTGTACTGCTGGGCACCCAAGGTCCAAGCCCGGCTAGAGCTGGACCTGCTAGATGCCATAGACAAGGCCTTTCCCCCAGACAGTTCTTTGTTACATAGTTCTTCCCATGTTGACTGTAGTCCATGGATGAAGAGGTTTCATCGAGGGCCTCCATGCTCAGCATGCCCTTTTGTGAAGGCCCAGTGGGACCGGCAACAAAAAAAGGAATTGGCCACGTGGCTCCGACCATTGACACTGCCTGAGCTACAGCACTGTCTGGGCATTGTTGGTGCTGAGGTGGCCCTAGAAGAGACCCCATGGCTGGACAGCCTTAGTCTTTTGCCCTTGGCACTGGCTACAGATATCCCTGTACAGTATGGAAGCAGAGATACTGAGCACGCAGAAGGGGAACCTGCTGGGAGAAAGTGAGTGGCATGGTTTGGGGCTTTAAGTAGAAGAGATAAAAGGAATTAGTTTAGGTGCCTGCAGGGCTACTGACTTCTTGAGCCAGCTCCTTCTGGCTCTTCAGGATTAGCCCACCTCTAAAGTGAGCTGGACTAGGCTGCACTTTTTTCACTTGTAAAAACAAAGCTAATGTCTCAATGCTAATCTATTGGGAAACACTGAAATCAATAGCAGCCATTAGGAAGTCAAAACTTGACCTTGTAGTTTCCAGTCTTCTCAGACGGTGACAGAAGCTTCTTTGGGGCTTATATTCTTGGTCATTTATATTTGCCAAAACATACTTTGGGGCATATATTGTGCTGGTCCTAGGAACTCTATATGAGGTCTTTGATTACTCTAGGGAGTGCTTGCATGAGTGGTCTTCCTCCACAGGTCTATGTGAACTATTCCAGGTCTAAAGCAAAGCACTGCCTCTATGTCGACTTCCTGATCTGACAGTAAGGGAGGCCCCTTGAGTAATGATCTATTCCTTCCAGTCCCCCAGTCTGGCTTCCAAAATCCTAGGATTTCAGAATGCCTAGAAGATCCCTTCTAGGAGTTCTTTTAGTATAGGAACTTCTTCCTAGCTCTGGCCTGCTTTTCCCTTTTTATGTAGCTTGTCTATGATATATTCACTCTCTAGGCAGAAAAAAGCTAACTTTGCATGCAATCAAGCATGACTTACTTGCTCAATTTTTGCTCTTAAATTTACAGTGGGCTCAATTTGTGACTTTTTCGTGACCTCTCAGATCCCTAATGGTGGACAAGTGGGCAGGTTCCTGGAACTATGAAGGAAGGTGTCAAATGTCAACAATTTGGCTTCAATCTTCTCAGCCAAGCTTCCCTCCTGCCCCTAGCATGGGCCCAAGTCTAACTCACTCTTGGAAGACCTTAACAGAAATGGCTCTGGGTTGATATATCAGGAAGGAATCAAGTATTCATACCTGTATGAACTTGGCAGTCATCCTCTGAGGTCTAGGTAATACAGTTTACTCTTCTCCAGGACTGTCTTCCTAGGTTTTGGTTCATTTAATAACTTAATTGCTACTTGGATGTATCCAGATGCTGGGAATGTAAAAAATAAATGAGCCAAATAGATTTAGTTTTTTCCTTTGAAATCAGTCTTCCAGTTTTGTAAGGGAGATATTAGGACAAGTAACGTATAATTAACAAATTGTAGTAAGTAGTATAAAACAAAAGGCTGTTGGCTATTGCCTGTGTACTCTTGGTGGAATGGGATTGGGAAGGGAAGGGGCTGGAACAGTAGTAGTAGAAAATTTGGATAGAGATTAGATTAGTAAAGTGGGTTAGGAGGTGAAAGTGTGTCAGTGGGGCAGCAGTTAGTTGTATTACATGCTAGTGTGCGTTTGGAAATGAATGGAAGACAGTGGAAACACCGTTTCATTCTTCATCAATACCTGCTTGAAAGAAAGAAAGACACTAGAACCAGAGTTTGAAGTAATTCTGGCATCTGGATGAGACTCTTGTTAAAGAAGAGGGATATTTTCAGCCTTTAAGACACAGAACCTGAGATGTAGGTACTCTTTGTTAAAGTATCTTTTATTCTCCTGTTGTAATTGTTGTCTGGAAGGCTCACTGCCTCTGTCTGCTAATTACACCTAGTCTTGGGAGCTTCTAAGTCTCCATACAATCTTATCTAGGCCTAAAATGTTTTCAGCCTCTGAGACTTGGTGCTGAATAAACTCATCCTTTCTAGTTCTTAATGAGCTCTGACTGGCTGGTTCAATTCAACTGTACTAGCTCCAACTCTTCTCCAAGCTAACTGATTCAATCTTGCCTCTCTAGGCTTCTCCTAAATTGCTCTGCTTGGTCTAAAACTAGCTTTGGCAATATGTTCTAATTGTCCAGCTGCTTCTCATTCTCTGGCTCGTTCTGTCTTCACCTGTGTCTCGCTTGTTATCTCTCTGCAACCGGCCTCTGTTCCACTGTCCTGATAAAACTGCCTCTTTCCTCTTCCTCTGCACTAGTCTCTTAAGCAGCTTCCCTTTCCTCTCTTCTCATGAGAGTTGGGCATATTTTTTTCTGTCAAATCTTTCTCTGATTTGTCACTTTGCTGCTCAATTAGACATCACTTTAAGACATGTGTACTTTACCTTCATTGTTTGGGATTAAAGGTGTATACTAAGGGCGTATCTCTGTTCCAGCCAGAGTGATTAAAGGTATGTGCAAAGGGTAAAGCCACACCACAACTAGGAACAGGTTTTTCTACACAATCTTGGGGTTCATGGTGTGATCAAAGGGTTGAGCCACACCACAACTAGAAACCGTTTTGTTTTTTTTTCAGTAAATAGCATAATCTTGGGGTTCAGTGTAATCAAATATCCTACAGCACATCTGTATTTGTAGACTAAAGGAATCACCAGGTTATAGTAAGAGGAAAATATATGGAGCACAATAAGGAATATAGCATACACTTGAGAAAGTGGCCTTGCAGAAAATAAAGGGCACAGTCCCCTCTAGCCTGGGAAGACAGTGTGGGAGAAGGCAACTGAAACTAAGGAGTTAGTTCTGAGCTGAGAAGCTCAGTTTGTTCAGGCAAAGGAGGAAGGATGTGATGAGACTGGGGATAGGCAGGGCTGAGCATGCAGTTAGGGATAGCAGCTTAGGGAGTTGGGAACAATAGTTGTTTGTACCATGATATCAAACAGAGAGAGCCCAGAATTGAGACTGGACACTTGGGATCGTTCAGGAACCAATAGTTCTAGTTTTGTGACTATGTGACCTCACTACTAAGAAAATACATTTTTCTTTTTTGTCATGCTAGGAATCAATCCTGAGCCCCCATGCATGCTAAGCAACTGCTATACTACTGAGCCAAATTTTTAGTCCTATTTGTACTTTTTATTTTGAGATAGGGTTTTACTAAGTTGGTGGTGCTAGCCTAGAACTTAATGTTCTCTTATGATCATGGATATAGCAGTCAATAGGACTTGGTCAGGTATCAAAACCTATAAGCTGGTACAATAATGCCTTCCTATTACTTTATACAATGTTATATAACATTGACAGTAGTAACCACAACCAGTCTAGTCGAATCATTTATCAGAAAGCAGAGTTTCTCATACCCAGGCTATAGTTGACTATAGCTGATGAACATGCATGATGGACTATAATTGCTCAGTATGTGACATCTTTGAGTATAGATTAGACTATCTAGGCTCTGATAGTGTGTCCCTTCAGGTGCTTGATCTAGTGCCTGCTTTCCATGGTTAGTGATGGTAAGGCTCTCCTCTAGGCACTGATCTCTTTGCTCTGCCTTTTCTCCCTGATTTGTCTTGTCATGCAGACTTCAGGTTGCCTCTGAAGCTCCTGAGGAGAAGGCCCTCAAGAAGAAAAGCTCTAGGACTCCCGTCTTGAGAAGTCAGGTGAAATCCCTTCTGGAGAGAGACTGGACCCAGAAGAAGATCCACTTCCTTTATCTCAATGTGGTTTCTGATCGGCACTTTAAGTAAGGGCCTGGATCCAGGGCATTTCTACAGCCCTCTCCAATGCCTGGCCATGCTACCTTCTAGCTTTTTGTCTCCAAACCTATCCCCCTCTTCTGCTTGCTGTCCACACACCTCTCCCGCCTCATGGCTTCCAGCTGTCTTCCCTTCTCAGCCTCCTCTTTACCCTCCAGATCCTCTCTGCTTTTACAAGCCCTTGTCTGAATTGTGCCTTTCTTACTTTTGCTCCTTATTCTTTTGTAGACAGAAGAAAGCATTTATTTATAGCCTCAGAAGCACATTTAATGCTGACCTTATCCAATTCCAATGTAAGAATCACGTGTTGAAATCTCAGTGTTATGGAAACTTGGTCTTCCAAAAGCATCCTGATTTTAGACTAAACTAAAATGTTCTTTTCCTGGACTTCCACCTCTTGGTATTTTGTTTTTGTTTTTTGTTTGTTTGTTGGTTGGTTGGTTGGTTGGTTTCGGAGACTATAAAAACAAGCCTCTGGGTTCCATATCAGTTGCATTCATTCACTTTCTCCCATTGGATCCAAATCTTTTTTTTCTTGGATGGAACTTGGAGACTCACAAATGCTAGGTGAATGCTCTACCACTGAGTGACACCCCACCTTGCCTTAATTCCTCTTTCCATCTTTCCCTCACAACCTCCTAACAGGCTCTGATAGTTACGACTAAAACACTTCCATCCCCACCCCACACACAGTTCAACATCTCCAAAATGTCCATGTGTCTTAAAAAAATCAAAGTATCACAATGGGAGGATTTTTAATTTTACTTTTCATAAAATAATATTGTATCTTACATGAGATGATGTCTTGATTTTTGTGAGATGTTCTGTATCTGAAGATAAGGCCTTGGTTCAGGCTAAAAAGCTAGATGTCGCCTTTCTCTTTCTTTTCACCTATCTTTTGCTTAAATTGATGTTCATTCAATCATTCTAGTTTGAATACTATTCTGCTGTTTCTCCCCATTTCTACTTTTTTTCTGCCTCTCTATCTCCTTTTTTTTCTTCCCCTGTCCTCCCCTGATTTCCTCCGGGTATGTGCACAAATTCTTTGGTTCCCATTGATCAGACTTGGATTTTGTTGTTGTCTTTTAATTATAAACAGCCCTTACAAGCTGGTGGCAGTGCCACCAGACAAGGTGAATCCTGAGCACTACATCTTCTCTCCCTTTGGGATCCTGCATATACATCCTGTGGAAGGCAGCGAGGCAATGACACTGGGCACTTGGCACCGCGACTATGCTCTCTGGCGTGAGCTCCAGCGCATCCCGTTCTTTAAGAATTGCCTCTTACGAAAGGCGTTGACCTGGTAGGTGGTGGCAGGGTGGTCTTGGATGGAGCAATGGATGAAGGAAATATGAAAACACATCATCACTCACCTTTAACTTGTAGTTGGAAGAAAAATGTGAGGTTGTGTGGGCTGCATCGGATCCAGACATTCTTGAAGACTCATCTGCTCTTGGCTATTCCTCATTTTGGAGTTGGGATGCTCCATATTAGCAGGTGAGGTATTATAACACAGCAGCCATGGACTTTTAAATGTTAAATACTGGGTAAGGGGGTACATGCTTGTAGTCCCACTTCTCAGAGGGCTGAGGCAGTAAGATGAAGAGGTTGGCCTATGCTGCAAAACAGAGCCTACCATGTCTTTGGTTGTTTGGTTTGTTTTTTGTTTTTTTGATGAACATATGTGTGTGTTGCAGTGCTAGGGATTGAATCTAGTGCCTTCAACATACTAGGCAAGTGCTCCACCACTGAACTACATCTCCTATCTTCAAAATGTTGTGTCCATAACCACAAAAACTTATTTGGACATAAAGCATACCATGCCCATTCATAAAATTCTAAGATAAAAAAAAAAACCTACAAAGAAAAACTCCCTAATTTTGTCATCCACAAATGATCTATAAGAACATCTTATTTTATTTTTCTAATTAGTCCTATTACATATATAAAATATGATCATATGTTACATGTTTATATAACCAGTATTCTGAATGTATCTCCATGTAATTACATGTTCTTTTATACCAACTTGTCCTAAATACAACACAATTAATTACCAAGCCTGTGGGTCACACTGTATTTGAATCTAAAAACTCTATTTTTTTTTTTCTGGAGCTGAGGACCAAACCCAGGGCCTTGAACTTGCTAGGCAAGCGCTCTACCACTGAGCTAAATCCCCAACCCTTAAAAATTCTTTAATCTCTCTTCATTTCTCCCTCAAACATACCCACACTCTTTTGAAAGTTGGTTATTATTTTATCACTTCTTTGCCTTTCCTTCATGATGTTTCAGGTATATTCTATGATAGGAATTGCAAGCTCAAATGCCCAGGGAGCCTGAAGTGGAGATACTAGAAGAATATAGTGATCAGATGCAAGATATTAGAGATTGTGGCACTGAAGCCTGAGGAGTGAATCTGTAAAAGACGGTCACTTCTCAGTCCCAACAAAGTGATATTATAGAATATAGGTCAAATATGATCAGCTAACCTTAGTTTTTAGAATTTCCTGGAAATCTACATTTCATGGTAAAATTTAAACTTTCAAAAATTAAATAATAGTATTTTGGTTGTGTGTATGTGTAAGTCAGAGAGTGACTTGGGAGAGTCGGTTCTTTCCTTCCACTGTGTGGGACCTGGGAGGTCATCAGGCTTAGTGGCAAATGCTTTTACCTACCAAACCATCTTGCCAGTTCTAAAAAAATTTTAACTTTTTAAAATTTGAATATTATTTGGGGTCAAATTTTAATTTAAAAAAGTATGAGATTCAACTCCTAGCAATATACACTGTAAACTTTTCAGTCTGAATTTGGTACATTGGTCACCAGTTTGCAGCCTCTTTAGGCTGTTACCGTTCTCTGAACTTGCCTAGTCATCAAAATGGTTCTTATCTTGTTTTTGTTTTCTGTTTTGTTTTTCTGGTTGTTTTATTTTGTTTTTGAGACAGGGTCTCATATACCCCAGGCTGGCCTGTAATTTGCTCCCCAAGTGTGATGGTTTATATATGCTCAGCCCAGGGTGTGACAAGATTAGAAGGTGTTGCCCTGTTGCAGTAGGTGTGTCACTATGGGTGTGAGCTTTAAGACCCTCATCCTAGCTGCCTGAAAGTCAGTATTCTTCTAGCAGCCCTCAGTTGAAAATATAGAACTATTAGCTCTGCCTGCACCATGCCTTCCTGGATGCTGCCATGCTCCTGCCTTGATGGTAATAGACTGAATCTCTGAACCTGTATGCCAGCCCCAATTAAATGTTGTCTTTTATAAGATTTGCACTGGTCATGGTGTCTATTCAAAGCAGTAAAACCCTAAGACAGAAGTTGGTATCAGGGACTAGGGTATTGCTGTGATAGACCTGACTATGCTTTTGTTTGGAAGAATGTGTATTTTGGGACTTTGGATTTGGAAAGCAGTGGAATGCTTTAAATGGGGCTTAGTGGGCCATCCTAGTAGAATATGGAAGACTTTGTTACTGAGAGTGGTTTGAACTGTGCAGACCTGGCCCAAGAGGTTTCAGAGGAGAATTTCAGTGCGTGGCCTAGAGACTGTTTTTGTGCGATTTTTGGTGAAGAATGTGGCTGCTTTTTGCCCTTGTATGAAGAGTCTAACCCAGGCTAAGGTAAAGTGATTTATATTACTTACATTGACAAAGGAAGTCTCAAAAAAGCCTAGCAGAGACTCTGTTCTCTAGTTAAATCTCACGAAGAGCATTTTGAACAAGCAGAGTAAGCTTAGAAAGGAAAAATATAAAATATATGATATTAAAGGGGGTACCAGGAAGTGAAATTTAGTTGAATCCTGTGTTCAAGGATGTTAAATTGAATTAAGGAAGTAGTGACTTTGAGGTAAGATCCCACCCAGCTGCATTTAGGTCCAGGCATTGTAGTACAAACCTTTAATCCCAGTAGATAAAGCCAAACAAATCTCTGAGTTCAAGGCCAGCCTGAACAGAGCAAGTTCTATGTGAAGAAAAGCTTATGTCCAGGTGTAGTGGTACACAATTTTAATCCCAGCATTGATAAAGTAATAGATCAAGGGGTGTAGGGGAGGGCTGGAGAGATGGCTCAGTGGTTAAGAGCACTGACTGCTGCTCTACCAGAGATTCTGAGTTCAATTTTCAGCAACCACATGGTGGCCTACAACCATCTGTAATGGGATCTGATGCCCTCTTCTGGTGTGTCTGAAGAGAGCTACAGTGTACTTACATACAAAAGTAAATAAATAAATCTTTAAAAGAATAGAACGGGGCGGGGGGAGGGGGGCAGGGATGTTCCAGCTCCAGCAAGCAGCAGAACTCAGCAGGTTTTTGGACATTTGGCTTTGGCTTTAGCGTCAAGAATAGAAGGAACTACTGGGACAATTGATGCTGGTTAGCTAGAGCTAGGAAATTACTGGTGATTAAGAAGAGACTAGCATCACCGAGGTCAAATCTTCTGGAAATTTTTTTCTGAGAGCACAAAGACCTATGTTCCAGAAATAGCCAAGGTGCTGCAGCTGTACTTGGTATTATGTAAGAGTCACTCCAACTCCAGAATCAGTCCCACAACACCTAGAGGGAGCTCCACTCCCAGGCACTCTGACATACCCAGGATCCCAGGATGCCAGGAGCTTGCTCACACCAGGATATCAGGATCCCAGAGTTAGCTTGAATCCTAGGAACTCTGATACACCCAGGATCTCAGGATCACAGGATCACACAGACAGCTGGCCTCTGAGGAGTTCTAACACAACCAGGATCACAGGAAGGACAGGTTCCAGTCAGATATAGCGAGAGCAGGTAGCACTAGAGATAATCAGATGATGGAAGGCAAGTATAAGAAAGAACATAAGCAACAGAAACCAAGGTTACTTGGCATCATCAGAACCCAATTCTCTCACCATAGCAAGTCCTGGATACACCATCACATCAGAAAAGCAAGATTCAGATCTAAAAATCACTTCTCATGATGGTGTTAGAGAATTTTAAGAAGGACATAAATAACTCCCTTAAAGAAATACAGGAGAAAGAGGAAACACAAAAATCCCTTAAAGAATTACAGGAAAACACAAACAGGTGAATTAAATGAACAAAATCATCCAGGATATAAAAATGGAAATAGAAACAATAAAGAAATCATAACGGGAGACAACCCTGGAGTTAGAAAACCTAGGAAAAAAATCAGGAGTCATAGATGTAAGCATCACCAACAGAATACAAGACATAGAAGAGAGAATCTCAGGTGCAGAAGATTCCATAGAAAACATAGACACAACAGTCAAAGAAAATGCAAAAGGCAAAAAGCTCCTAACCCAAAACACAATGAAAGACCAAACCTAAGGATAATAGGTATAGAAGAGAGCAAAGATTCCCAACTTAAAGGACCAGTAAATATCAACAAAATTATAGAAGAAAACTTCCCTAACCCAAAGAAAGAGATGCCCGTGGACATACAAGAAGCCTACAGAACTCCTAATAGATTGGACCAGAAAAGAAATTCCTCCCATTACATAATAGTCAAAACACCAAATTCACAAGACAGTATTAAAAGCAGTAAAGGAAAAGGGTCAATAAACATATAAAGGCAGACCTATCAGAATTACACCAGACTTCTCACCAGAGACTATGAAAGCTAGAAGATCCTGGGCAGCTGTCATACAGACCCTAAGAGAGCACAAATGCCAGCCCATGCTACTATATCCAGCAAAACTCTCAATTACCATAGATGGAGAAACCAAGATATTCCATAACAAAACCAAATTTACACAATGTCTTTCCATAAACCCAGATCAACAAAGAATAATAGAAAACACCAACACAAGGAGCGAAGAAGCTACACCCCAGAAAAAGCAAGAAAGTAATCTTTCAACAAACCCCAAAGAAGATAGCACACAAATATAATTCCACCTCTTAACAAAAATAACAAGAAGTAGCAATGACTTTTCCTTAACATCTCTTGACATCAGTGGACTCAATTCCCCAATAAAAAGACATAGACTAACAGACTGGATACATATATAGGACCCAGCATTGTGCTGCATACAGGAAACACACCTTCATGACAAAGACAGACACTACCTTAGAGTAAAAGGTTGGAAAACAATTTTTCAAGAAACAAGCTGGAGTAGCCATTCTAATATTGAATGAAATTGACTTTCAACCAAAAGTTATCAAAAAGGATAAGGAATGACACTTCATACTAGTCAAAGGAAAAATGTACCAAGATGAACTCTCAATTCTGAACGTCTATGCTCCAAATGCAATGGCACCCATATTCATAAAAGAAACTTTACTAAAGCTCAAAGCACACATCACACCCCACTCAATAATAGTGGAAGACTTCAACACCCCACTCTCAGCAGGCCTCAACAGATACAAGACGATTGAAATAATCCCATGCGCCCTATCAGATCAGCCCAGGGTGTGACAAGATTAGAAGGTGTTGCCCTGTTGCAGTAGGTGTGTCACTATGGGTGTGAGCTTTAAGACCCTCATCCTAGCTGCCTGAAAGTCAGTATTCTTCTAGAAGCCCTCAGTTGAAGATATAGAACTCTCAGCTCTGCCTGCACCATGCCTGCCTGGATGCTGCCATGATCCTGCCTTGATGATAATAGACTGAATCTCTGAACCTGTATGCCAACCCCAATTAAATGTTGTCCTTTATAAGATTTGCACTGGTCATGGTGTCTGTTCACAGCAGTAAAACCCTAACTAGGACACCAGGCAAAGGCTAGCTTTGAACTTTTTACCTCAAGCTCCTAACATTTAGGATTGTCAACATGCCTGTTGATGGTGTAAATCTTGGATGGATTGATATGTTTGAATCTAGAGCCTGGAAACTAGAAAGAGAATTTACTCTTTGAGCCTCAAGATAATGGCCTGAAAACACCTGTAAGGATTTCAGCCACACAGTGCTAATAATGAGAACTAAATGAGATTATAGAAATAACATATCATATAGAATGCCTTTTAGGGAGTCTGGAATAGATACCATATATTCACCCTCATCTTAAACATCCTGTCTATTTATTGGGGTATGTTCATATTTTTCAAGGAATCTCAAGAGCTGGGAGACAGGGAGGGGAGAGAACAGGAACAGCTTCCTTGGGAACAGCCAAACACAGAGCGTGCCTGTAGACCTTGACTGTTCGGGACCTTTTGTTTTTCCTTATTCCTAGGAAGAAGTCTCTTGTCTTTTCACATCTTAGGACTTATCTGAGCCTCTCTTGAAAGAAAACTCACTAGGTATAAGTATATGTGCATTCTGCGAAGCTTTTCCAAATAATTCCCCATCTGGTAACTTTCTGGTCTTAAGAAGCTGCCGTTGGTTTCTGAGAATATTAGTCTTTGTAAACATCTGCTCCATCTGTGTTGAACTGGGTTGGGAAGAGTTCAAAGGTGTTGAAAGAGGGATGACTGGGACACCTGCTCTTACTAGCTCATTTCTTGATTCTAGGCTTCTTCAAGAGTTTCGTTCTGTGTCCTGGCTACCCAAGGAGCCAGATAAGTCCTATGAGCTGGTGGACCTGCAGAAGGCAATAGCCAAAGAGAACCACAAGGCTCTTCGAATGCTCTGTCACTTTCTGAATCTCTGTACATCCATTCTTCAACTGGTAAGAGGCTCCCTGTTATTGTGAGACTTTTCTCCAACCCCAGGCTCTCCAGAATTTCATTTTTCTCTTGGTTAAGTTACTTCTGGGACCCCTGCTGTTGGATTAGACAAAATTTTCTCCTTAGCAACAATAGTTTCTATTCTGCAATAGATGGATCAATAACAAGTGAGCACTCTTAACTTTCCCTAAAGGTTGTTCCTGGCCTAAGACCAGGATGGAAAAAGTGTGTTAACAGTGTCTGTTTTGTCCAGTGTTTGTGCTAACATGAAGAAATTAGAACATTAAGGAAATTAAGAACTGGAATCCTAACCTTTGATGCTTCTGGGATTATCTTTGAGCCTATGGCAAGCCTCAATGGCTAGTAGACACACACAATGACCAAATCTTCCCTAATTGACTACTTTGTATCTGAGGTCCACATCCTTGTCTAATAGTCTGGGCTGTCTTGTCTGGTTCTTGCCTCTTGTCTGTGATCTATGATATATTTTTGTTTGATATTTAAGCCAGGTGCCTTATGGCAGTATTTGGAGATGGAACACTTGGAAGGTAATAGGGCCAGGAAGGTTCTGCCTCTGCCTCCCTCGCCTTCTTAGCCCTTCCACTTTTCCCCTTAACATAGTTTTCCTCTCATCTGGAGGATGTGGAAGGAAGCCTGTTCTCAGGCTCCACAACTGTGAGAAAATAAATTTCTGTTCTCTATAAATTACCTAATTCCAAGTAATCTATTAAAGCAGAACAAATGAACTAAGACCACCCACTGTGACTGCCTTCTAAAGTGGAAGATAGTCCTGTGGTCTGTGCCTTTCATCAGAGGGACCCAAGGCTCTTTTCAGATAGTTAAGCTATGGGATATACACTTTTAGTTTGCCAAAGAAGTGTTTGGTGTACATGGGAAAAAAAAATACCTCTACATGTCTGGAGTCAGAGTGCTGTGTTCACTGGTGTGTGTTGTAATGTTTTTCCCCTCTTACAATGTTCTTATACATTGTAAATGTAAATTCTATATCAATTATAAGATAACAGAAGTTTGCAGTTTACTTTTTAAGCATTTTAATTGTGTCTTTTGGTAAACAGAAAGTTTTTTTTTTTTTAAGTTTGGACTTTCTTTTTTCCCATTAATTTATTTATTCACTTTACATCCCAATATCAGACACCCCCCCTCCTAGTCCCCTGCCTACACAGATCCTACCCTCATTCCCCCTCCATAAATGGAAAATTTTAATTTCATTTTTATCTTTCAGTTTATTATTTATATTTATATATGGTTTTTATTTTTATGTGTATGGGTATTTTCCTTACATATGTGTCTGGGCATGACATTTGTGCTGGTGCCAAGAGAGGCCAGAAGTGAACATAGGATTCTCTGGAACTGGAGTTACAATTGATTGTGAGCTATCATGTAGGTACTGAGAATTGAACCTGGCTGTGGAAGAGCAGCCATCTCTTGTCTGCTGAGCCTTCTCTCCAGCCCCAGGTTTTACTTTCTTCATATTTTTTTTTCAGTGCTATCAAGTCTTTTGGGTTCTGGTTTAAAATATCTCCACTTACTTTAGAGATATTCTCATGTTTTTCTATAGTACTTTTACTACTTCATCTTTAGATTTAGGTTTATAATCTGTTTGAAGTTTTTGTATATGAGGTGAGGAAGGAGTCAAAATTAATTTTATTCTCCATTAAGACTCTTCTTTCTCCATTTAATACTATTGACCTTCCTTTAGGTGTATTTGTACAGGTGTGTGCATTTGCATGTTTACATGTAGATGTGTGTATAGGCCAGAGGGTGATGTCAGGTATGATCTTCAATCACACTTCACCTTCCCTGTTTTTTTAGACATAGTTGTGTCTTATCAGTTGTGTAGACTTGCTGACCAGTGAGAACCCTGGAATCCACCTAACCCCAGCTCCAGCTGTAGAGTCAGAGTCCAACTCCTTAACCTGGATGCTGGGATGTGAACTTAGGTCTCCATGTTTGTGAGACAGGCGCTGTACATCCATTTCCCCATTATTTCTCACACTGTTTATCTGTAAGTGTCTGTCTCTAAAATCTGTAGCATTCATTAACCTACCCATGTCTTTTTCAGGAGCACACTGATTTCATTATTACAGCTTTCTGATGAGACTTTATATCTGGTATTGCAAATCCTATCCCTTTTCTGCTCTTATCTGCAGATAGCCCTGGCTGGTTTGCTTCTTTGAATTTCCATATTAAGTTTGAAATTAGATGTTTTTTTTTTCTACAAAATAACCTGCTTACCTATTGCACTTTTTCTTTTCTTTTCTTTTCTTTTCTTTTCTTTTCTTTTCTTTTCTTTTCTCTTTTCTTCTCTTCTCTTCTCTTCTCTTCTCTCTCTCTCTCTCTCTCTCTCTCTCTCTCTCTCTCTCTCTCTCTCTTAAATTTTAAAACAGGGTCTCTCTATGTAGTTCTGACTGTCTTGGAACTCAATATGTGGACTAGAATGTCCCTAACCCCCAACAATCCTCTTGCCTCTGCCTCCTAAACCCTGTCATTAAGCGTGCACATCCCCACACCCAGCTTCATGCCTTTATTACTGCTCTCAACAGCTGTAATAGTTCCTAATGTTTCTTTCTTTTTTTTAAATTCATTTATTTTTATTTTAAGAAAAGACAAGATGTAGACTAGGAGAAAAAAAATCTTAGTAAAACATGTGCTCACTGAAGGACATATCCAAAACACACAAAGAGCTAGTTCCTAATGTTTCTAACCTCTTTCCAGGATCATGGATCTTTTTGTGTTTCGAATTTGTTACTTTCTCTTACCCAAGATTCTGTGCATTAGATTCTTGAACATTTTTCACTAGGCCATTGTTTTCTAATTATTGCTCCACTACCACTCACTGTGGGTAAAAGATATCTGCTTGAAATGAAAAGAAATAATTTACAATATGAGGCAGATTTCTATTATTTCAAGCTAGAAAAGTGTTTTGTATATTTTTTCCTTCATAGTCCTGAACATTGAACCCAGACACTTATATGTGCTAAGGCAAGTGTTCTAAAGAAACTATGAAAATTATAAATTACAAAATATCAGTGCATGTTTCCACATTGAATTTTAAACTTTAATACCAAAACCACAGTTTTAAAAACTAAAAGACAAGCATTACTGCATAGAGTCACTTCGTCTGCTGCTGCATGGAACAGAATGAAACCTTGCCCTGCCGTGGTCACCTTCCGGAGGCAGGGATGGGAGATGTGAGCTCAGGCATCCTGCAGCTGGGCACCAAACTATTCAAACCAAGATGTTTATTGGTGCTGAATAAATGCACTTATTTAATGGGCATTCCACTGCCCATTAAAACACAGCGTCATGAAGAGTTAAAGTAGTTTTGAGACATTAAAGAAAACAGTTCTTTTTTTTGTGGCTCTCACTAAGAGTTTTTAAAATTAGGAATAGATGTTGAATTATGTTTAACAGGTTTAAAAGAATTATAACCTCCAAGTTATTGTGACTAGTACTGGTATTTTAAAACTGTATACTGATTACGTTTTTCAGTAGTAATTATTATTGTCATTTGTATGGTTTTATGCTGATTAGCAACCAGGGGGCCCTTTCAATGGAAGGCATTATATTTGTCCTCAAAACATATTCAAACAATGGAACTACTGTATACCAAATATTATATCAAACACAGGGAAACCCCCTGAAAGGTCTGATGGAGACTCCCTCCTTAGGGATCTTGCAAGAGAGTGGGTAGGTTTTACAGTTTTAGAAAATGAAAATGTAATGATGATGTACTGCCTGTGGGTGGTGACCCCCAGAGGGGCTGCATAGCAGAAAGCCTGCATATCAGATATTTACATTATGATTTATAACAGTAGAAAAATTACAATTGTGAAGTCACAATGGCACCACAACATAGGAACTGCACCAAAGGTTAACAGCAATACGAAGGTTAAGAACCACTGTATCAGACCATGAAGGGCTACGAAGTGTGAAATAGTAGGCCTTGAGGGTATCAGTAAAGCAAAGAAGATGACACTTCCCCAGTTTTGAGGATGGGTTTGCTTAGGGCTCTTTATTCTCAGAACACTGACACCTGGATTCCTACAGAACAGAAATAGAATGCGCAGCCACTAGTCAGCTCTAATCATAGGCTCAGTAGAGCATGGCAAGGAACAGAGAGTCAAGGGCCATCATTTCTGTGTGGCCAAATATCGCTTTCCTGTATCTCTCTTAGGTTCCCCAACAGGCCAAATGCAGAGACTTGAAAACTCTCAGTCTCTGTCAGTTAAAAACCTTCCTAGACTGAGAAGAACCCATAAAGAGACTCCTCACACCAACTTCCCTTCAGTTGAAAGTCTATGTCAGTTCCCATAAAGCTTGTAATACAATATAAGGTGATATTATATTTCTCAGCAGGCTCCATTAATCCAGACCTAATGGTTAGAGTCTAAATCCTGCAATCATTGCTGGCTTTGTCCATGCAAAGCTTATCTACTCTTTGCCTTGTGATACTCTTTATGACCTATTTTCAACTTTTTCTAATTGGGTTATATTCTAGGGTTTGTTTGTCTTGAGGCATAGTCTCATAACTCAGGCTGACCCTTAGCTCCTGATTTTCTTGCCTATATATTACAAATGTTGGTATTACAGGTATGTACCACCAAGGTCAGCTGCCTTATCCTGTGGTCTTTCCATTGATAGGCCTGGCCTGTCACATTAACACATGTGTCCTCTAAATATAAATCCTCTTACATATCTTCTCAAGTCATTTAAAAGTGTATGGAGTCAATCTCTACTAACAAGGAGCCTTGCACGTGCATGTCTGCATTCTAGACACCAAGGCCTCATTGTTTGCAGTAAGTAGCTGCTTCACTTCCCATCCCTGTCTTCAGTGTGTTTCTCCTTTCTACTCTGAAAGATTCATGAAGACACATATCAAATGCAACAGGGCCTGCAGGAGAGAGTGCAAAACTGGAACAGGATCAGGAAAGGCCAAGGCTCCATATACCTTCAGAGGACGCTGTGCAGACATCTGGAGAAGAAGCTGAAGCAGGCCGAAACATGGTTGTTGAAGCTGGGAAAGTTTGCCCGCCTGATTGACTACATGATTTGTCAGAACCTTGTATCCATCTTAGAAGATGAAATATCTTCTTTTATAGCCAATACTCTGCAAGTGAGGTGGTGGGTGGGGTGGGAAGGCAATCAGAAACCAGACCATATGGGGGTGGGGTGTGCACTTTCATCTGACCCTACAACCACTCCTGATTTTTCTTTTATAGGCCCCAAGGCAAAACCCCTTTCTCTTATCACAGCTGGTCTTTGATGACAATGGTCAGTTGTCACCTATGCCCCGTGTTGAATCTATAATCCAGGGTCTCATTAAGAGCCTGCAGTCTATCAAGACCTCTGCCTTAAAGGTTTCTGACTTGGGCAGAGGGTGGGCTCTTGGAATTCCTAGTCCTGTCCTCTATGAAATCTGAAGTTCTCAGCCTGATTAGAATCCTATTATTTCTCTATTTTTGTTCCTTCTCTGTCTCCTGATGTGAAGGTACTGCAGTCTACAGATCTGAGGACCTCCAGAGATCTCCTGTATTCTGAAGGTATTTAAAGGGGCTAAGATGGGACAGGAAGTCTGAATGGAGGGGAGGGGCACATGTAGACTGCAAATGGCATAAGAAGTAGACAAGAGAGTCAGCCAGTACAGGTCAAACCTTGGATGTAATAGGGCAGCTCTAAGCTGGGTAATGTTCATGCCTATTGGGAAGTAGGAGAGTCTAGAGGGAGTTGTGCTCACTAATCCATGTGCTTATTTACATGTGCTTGCTAATTCATGTGTGTGATGGGTGTGTGGGTGTGTGTGGATACATGGTCTGTTCCCTGATTCACATCCCATCCCAGGTTTTCTCCATTTTCACGTGCACTTTCTTTTCTGTTGAGTTTCATTGCTTTCCTAATGTGTGCTTGTCTGATGAGCTCTGCTTGCTCAGCTTCTGCTTTAGCTCCTGTGGCTGTGCGATTTATGATAAGGAAGATCGAGATTTGAGTTATTAATCCTCAATTAAAAAATACCCTTTAATTAAAAATAGTTTGTGCATTGGTGTTTTGCAAAGGTGCTGCATCTCTTGAAGCTGGAGTTGTGAGCCATGTAGATGCAGGGGAATGACCCTGGTCAGCTGGAAGAGCAGCCAGTGCTCTTAACCACTGAGCCATCTCTCCAGCCCAAAATCTCAACTTTGTCAACCATCCAAAAGAAAATACATATTGATATCACTTTGTGTGTGTGTGTGTGTGTGTGTGTGTGTTTCAAGATAAGGTAACAACCCTGGCCCTCCTGGAACTTAATTTATAGTCCAGGCTGGCCTTGAACTCATAGAGATCCACCTGCCTCTACCTCCTGAGTGCTGGGATTAAAGGCATATGCCAACATGCCTGGCAACATCACCTTTCTTCAGGGTAGTAATGCTGTCATAAAAAAATCATTAAAAGCATTAGATAAGTTTTAATTTTCTAGCCAACTGGTATATCTTAACGAAGAAGAATGAGAAATGACGTTAGTTTTATGGGATCATTCACAAGAAGGAAAAGGTTCTGGAAAAGGAGTCTGTATTTTGTGTAGATAAATATGTATAGATCACATTTGTTGGAGACATATTTTCAGAAAGCAAGTTTAGATTAAGTGGCAAAAAGTATTTGTGTTTTACATAGTCATAGATGCTGGTATCTTGAGGCTATGATTGGCTTGGCCCACTCAGTGGTACTTTGGGACTTGTGCCTTTACCCTAGTTATTAAAAATATTACCTATTTGAGTTCCTAATTGCTTTGTCATTTTCACGTGAGTAGTTGTAGAGATTTAAAATTAGTTTTTATTACTGGCATCTTAGAATCAGTCCTGGTGTTAACATTGTTATTGTTTCTATGTGGAACAAGCTATAAGGTATTATTAAGCCAGAAAAGGCTGAAAGGTTATTACAGAAGTGTTTCCTATCCTTACTGTCTGGCCCAGGAGTTTCCAGGTCCTTGGCATGCTATTGAAAGAATTGAGAGATCACACACAAATAGCAAAGCAGCAAGACGTTTTATTAAAAGAGACAGTACAGGACCCACTGCAAGGAAGCAACAGGCCACTTGGGCTAGAGTGCCAAGAGCTTGCAGCTTCCTTTTGTGGGCTCTATGAAGAGGAAGAAGATCTAGTTGCTAAGTGGTATGGTGTGATTGATTTTGTTTGAATCAACAGGCTTGGGTTATGCAAACCTAACTTTGTCGTGCCTGTCTTTTCCTATGATGAATCTGATTTTAATCATAAGCATGCCCAATTATGCATAGGCATAAATAGTAAATAGAGGATTTACCCTAAAAGTTTGCTCTGAACATATTACTGTGCCTGGACTCAAAACTGGTTCTCACTGAATTGGAATCCTGCCTCTGGTTCCTAGAAATATTCTGCAACATATCTGAATAGAAACTAACCACAAAAGGGGAGTTACCAAGAAGTTGCTAAGGGAAATAACTTATTCCATTGTTTGAAGTGGAGTCTACCCTTCAACTACATTTCGATGCAGGTGGGGATCCCAGGTTGTTAGCAATGGAATGTTTTCATGGTGTAAGCCAAGCAGAGTCCATATTTCTAAGCTATCCTCTGCAAAGGCAGTGAAAGACAACAATGACATGGCTTGGGTGAATTTGGTCAAATGATGGTGGATGTAGGGAGAATTAGCTGGATTCTGGGTATAGTTGAATGTAGACTTCATGTGTCAGTGTGGTGGTTTGAAGGAGAATGGCTCCCATGCTTCAATACTTGCTCTCTGTTGGTGGAACTACTTGGATAGTAATGGGAGGTGTAGTGTAGCTTTTATTTTATGTTCCTCTTTTCTGCTACTGTCTCCTAACAATATCTTCTCTGGCTCATTCTTGGCTCAACTGTCACCAACTGTCTTCTCTAACCCTGCTCTCTGACCCTATTCTCTATCAGCTGGAACCTCCCCTCTTCTGCCAGCTGTATCCTATTATTCTCTGACCCTAATCCTATTCCTGTGTCTCAGCTTCTGCAGGCTTTTCTTAGATCCCAGAATTCTAGGAGGCATCTCTGAAGGGCACATGGTCCTTTGAAGGGCTAGGCACACAAAATAAATCACACCTCAGTGAAGCCTGTGGAGAAAGTGCTATGAAGACAGGCTTTGAAGCTTCAGAAGTCTCCCACCCTTCCTAGTGTGCTCTCTGTCTCCTGCTTGTAGTTTTGAGATGTGAGCTATCAACTGTTCCTGCTGGCATGCCTTTTTACCCAAAATGCTGACACTGGCAATTAACCAGTTCCTAAAATGTTACTGGGAGAAGCCAGGCCCAAGGATAATTTCTTGGCATAGTCAATCAACATGCATCTGTTTCTCTCTTTCTCTGTTCTGTAGAGGGCAGACTACTAAAGTGCACTTCCCAGGCTCCTTACAGCTAGATAGCCTATGTGATGTAGGTTTTGACAATTAGATCCATCTGAGCTGTCAAATCAGAATTAAGTTGGAGAAAAGGAGGGGAGGTTCCAGCGTCATAGAACAGTGTTAGAGAAGAGAGTTGGTGACAGTTGATCCAGGAGAAGCTGAGTCAGAGAAGATATTGTTAGGAGATGTGCCAGTTAGCCAGATTCTAGATATATTCAGCCTATAGTACTTTTGCTTTTCTCATCTCTTAGTTACTTTGAAACTCACTTAATAAGTTGTAATAATTTCCTTTACTGCTTACAGTAGGCAAATTCTATTATCAGCATGTGAGTTCTGGCTGATCTGTTCCATCTATATTTGCTGTACTGTGTTAATTAATGTTGATGATGTATGGATAGACTCATCCAGAAGCAGGGAATAGGAGCATAGTGTGCAGTGACTGTGTGCAGTCATGATAGAGAGAAGGTTTGTGTAGGGCTTTAGAGAGTGCTCATGGACTATTATATCATGTGTTCCACTAGACAACAAAGACCAGGACTCAAATGCAGAATTCCTGATGCCCAAGTTTCATGGAAAGGCCAGCGATGCTGTTCGCCTCTTCTGTGGCCCTAACGTAGGATACGTGTGGCCTTGGAAGTCTCATGCAATTACTGATGTCCTGGAAGTCCGTGGGCACAAGCTACGGGGTCAGTTTCTGAACCCCAATTATGATCATGTGCAGGAGGACTTGGACAAGAATGCTGGAATCCAACAGGCACTGGCTGTACAACAGGCACTCTTGGAGGTGAGAGCAGAGGTTGGAGGAATTGGCTGCTGGCTGCCAGCTCCCATTACAGCTGCTGACTTCTGCTTTACACATCGTATTTGTCCATAGGACATGAGGCAGGAGGTGCAGGAATTCTGCAATAAACACAAGTGGGTAGAAGGCATCTATGAGTTCCTGAAAGCCTGGAGCTCTCAGAAGCTAGAGGACCTGAGAGGCTCTCCTATTAACAATTATATAAATCTGGTAATCCAACTGAAAAAGTGGCAGGAACGTGTCTCCAATATGTCTGTCGAATTACTGACAAAAGGCAAGTTGTTGTTCCTGAGTGGCCATGATGTTCAAGAAGAGTTGGGTAAGTGCTTCTTGTCTTCCCTATGTCTTCCCTCCATACATCCATGCACATGGGTTACCATGGGGCTAGAATATCCTCTAGGAATCTTTGCTTCAGGTCCCTCTTTGTACCTTTGGGGCCTTCCAAAGATCTAGCCCCTAGCCTCTTCTTTTTACCACTAAAAAGTATGACTTTTTGGCTTTCCTGGATTTCACTTTGGAATTCCTTGTATTCATTAGGAATTATGTTCCAGTTAATGAAAACATTTCTATTCTTGTAAAGAAAGGTCAAACTAAATATGGCTAAGAAGCTTAGCTTGAGCTTGGATTTCTTCATAGAGAGTCTTGGGAATCTAAGATGCCCCTTTATTGAGTGTAATGCTGCTAAAATTTCTACCACCATCTGCATGTGTGAGAAGTTCCTCTTTGTTCTTGCCTCACACTGTCGTCCTACCTCTGTTGGCTGTGGCAAAAGAGCACACTCTTCCCAGTTAATGAGGACTCTTCTCATTGACAGCAGCCACGCTGGGCCAGCTCAGTCTATTTTGAATATTTGGTCAGTTCAGAATTCTTAACACTACTGTTTTTTTTTTTTTTTGGTTTTTTGGTTTTTTTGAGACAGGGTTTCTCTCACTTTGTAGACCAGGCTGGCCTATGAACTCAGAAATCTGCCTGTACTCCCTCCTAAGTGCTGGGATTAAAGGTGTGCGCCATCATGCCCAGCAACACCACTGATTTTTATTCTCAAGTATTCTCTGCTCCATTTTGCTTCCATAGGAACCCTGGCACCAGGGCAGCCCACCACATTGTACAATATCTACACAGAGTATAACAATCTCTTGCCTAGTCCTAGCCCTCTTGACACTGATGATTCTGGTGCTGCTGTATTACAGATGGTGTAGCTGGGGTGTGCTCTGTGCAGATTTTCCCTTTTCTGTTTAAATGTGTGTGTGTGTGTGTGTGTGTGTGTGTGTGTAGTGCAGTGCACAGTGTGTAGGCTACAGGGTGCGTAGGGTATGCAAGTACCAACAGAGGCTAGAAGAGGGCATTGCTCACACCATTGCCCCTTCACATCACTTACAACACTGCTGCACTCCCACATGGTCCTCCTGGTACCACAGCAGCAGCCTTCAGTGGCCTGGTGGCCATCCCCACCAAGGGGGATGCTCTGTTCAGCACAGGTGCTCTTCAAAAGTTCCTTCTTGGTAGGTTTCATCAGATTCATCTCTTGGTGCCTGGTTCTCTTGTATACTCTTTCCAAGTCTCTGAAAGTGCCATTCACAGTGGATCTCAATTTTTTGCCCTCCAAACTCACTATTCTACCTATCAGTTGCATAGATGCTAATAGGGGGTAGGTGGGTTTACTTTTCTATATAACATTATATAGTATATATAATAAAAAGAATTACAAATTCTAGCTAGCCCATATAAAAGACACATGATTCAGGTGTTTTATTTATGAGCTGTAAGCCTAGACTGGGGAGGTTTGGAGCTATTTTAACTTATATCCCAGTCATATGTCCCATATGTTACTTGCTGTTTCGCCTGGCTATGTGTTATGGTCCATTTCCTCTTATGGTGGCTTCCTCTTCTGTTAGTGTCCTTTCTTCTCCCTCTCCTCTCTCTACTTGCACCCCCCAGCCAGGTAACTGAAAGCCTACCTACCTCTATCCAACTGTCTAACCATAGGCTTAGCCTTTTATTGATGTGGTGTGTGTGTGTGTTTGTGTGTATATGTGTGTATGTGTGTGTGTTAGCAGAACATTGATCCCACTGGACCTGGGTGCAGTTTCTGTGTTGGAAATAAGGGATCCTAAGGTAACTTGGGGAGCAAGGTTACATAACATCATTTGATGTATGTAAGGTGCTCCTTATCTGGGGACAACCAGATCTTGGGAGCCAGTATTTAGCATTTGAATATATAGCAACACCAGTCCAACCCACTACAGTATATTAAAATTGTAATATTATATATGATATATGTGTATACCACAGACTGTATGTACACGTGTCTAACTCTATATTATGTTTGTAACCTGACCTATAATGGAGCAAAGCAAAGCTCTCTAAACCTGAGTCACTATTCTACATTGCATAAAGTGGACCAAGTACAGCTAACTTCTCTGAGCCTTTATGTGCTTCTTCATAAAATAGGTATAAGCAACAGTACTTACTCAAAGGAAGCCTATGAGGGTTGTGCAAATTAATGCATGTGAAGTACTTGAAATAATATCTGTGACATATAATCAGTACTCAGTACTGGGTTTGTGATATATAATATCTTTACATTGCATTTTGATGTCCCATGTCTATTTTAACACAACTAAACTTGAAAAGTTCTTACACCATTGTAGCATGTCAGAGTTTAATTGTTTTCTTTTTAGTAGTATTTAAAATAATGATAACTTATATAACTAGTGAGATCTTCAGAGTCAATGAATTATATCATATGGATATTATTTCTGCCTTCTTTGTAAAAGAAAAATATACTTGGGGCTGGGAAGGTGGCTTAGTGATGAAGTGTGTGTACTGCTATTCCAGAGGACCTGAGTTTGGTTCCCAGTATCCTAAGTATATACCCAGGAAATCAGATTTAACTGGCTTCCTCTGGCACCTGCGATTCCTTGTACATACCCCAACCAAGCAACCAAGCAACCAAGCAACCAACCAACACACACACACACACACACACACACACCACTAATACAACTAAAATTAATAAAAATAAAAAATTGGAATTACATTTATATATTTGTTTTGTGTGTGTACTCACGTCATGTTGCATGTATGCACAAGCATGAGTGTGTGGGTGCAAAAGTCAGAGGACATTCATGAGAATCAGTTCTCCCCTTCCACCATGTGGGTGCTGAGGATTGAACTCAGGTTGTCAGGCTTGCTAGCAAGTACCTTTGCCCATCTGAGACATCACTACAGCCCCCTTATTCCTGCTTCCTGTGACAATGACTTTGTTCTTATTATTAATGGCCGATTATCTTCTAACCCTATGTCCATCCCAATGGCTTTTCTTAAATCTGCAAAAGCAAAAGATAGGCTAGGCTTGGTGGAAGATGAGAGTAAGGCCATGTATTCAAAAAGCCCAAACCAAACCAAACCAGTCCAAAAGAAACAGAAAAAGGCAGCTTTAATCCTCTTCTCAGTGTCCCTTCTCCTAGAAGACAGACAGACAGACTCCAAAGGAACACAGAGAAGGATTCATGAATGTTCACTTCCAGGTTGCTTGGAGTGTTCGGGCTGTTCATGCATTTAATTCAATACCCGCCTCTGCAGAGGCCTCCTCAAGCCTTCTCAGGGCCCACTTCTCTTTATTACACAGGGCTGGTTGCTCCAGGTAGTTCAGAGGATTTATCACACTGAGAGCCCCCTGTGCTTGTCCCTTTATGTCCATATGTTTACCTCTATTGTCATATTATGAGGAAATGTTCTGTCTTACATTTTCTCATGTATATTAATTTTATATGCTAACTTCTACACATCCCCTAACACCATATACTCTTATTGCCAGGATCCAAGTTAAATAACATGAGGAAGAACATTCTTGAACAGGCGCAAAATGAATGCTGGAGCCGTAATCAGCAGCTGATGACAGAACTGACAGAGTTCTTGCGGGTCTTCCAAACCATCAGCTCAGACATCCATGCCATTGCACAGTGCTCCCAGAAAGTGAGCTTTCCTCATTCTTTCTTCCTTATATATATCCAGGGCCTGGCCTGCACAAAGGCTCAGCACACTCTTCTTTAGATATTTGTTGCATTCTTTACGGGGGTTTGACAATCTTAAGTCATGACTGCATTATGTCATCTGTCCTTGCTGATTCTTGCCCTATTTATGCGGTACTCTGCTTCTTCATATCAGGAGCAGACCCCTAAGGAACAAGAGAGAATTTTTAAGACATTAGTTTTCTTTAAGACATTAGTTTTCAACATGTGGGTCATGCCACCTTTAGGAGTCAAACAATCCTTTTACAGGGGTCAGATATCAGATATTTATATTATGATTCTTATCAGTGAAATTACAGTTATGAAATAGCAACAAAAAATTTATGGTTGGGGGTCACCACAATATGAAGAACTATATTAAAGGATCGCACGGCTTTAGGAAGGTTGAGAACCACTACTTTCTAAGATGTGTCTGTGTCTTGGGACAGTTGGTCTGTGAGGGATATATTGTCCTGTTATCAGGTCTAAGGGATAAGAACTAGACTTCCTTTAAGACCGGAGTCAAAGCCGGGCGTGGTGGCGCACGCCTTTAATCCCAGCACTCGAGAGGCAGAGGCAGGCGGATTTCTGAGTTTGAGGCCAGCCTGGTCTACAAAGTGAGTGCCAGGACAGCCAGGGCTACACAGAGAAACCCTGTCTTGAAAAACCAAAAAAAAAAAAAAAAAAAAAAAAAAAAGACCGGAGTCAAAAGCAAGTCTGATCCTAGAATGCCCTCCTGATATCAAATGGTTTAAAGGCTGAAGCTGGGTTTAGAGCCTCTAGATGTTACCCCTGAAAGGTGGGATTTCCTCTTGAGGGCAAGTCCAAAAAGGTAGGCAGAATTGTTGGGGTGCTGGTCTCATGCTGTCACCTCTGCAGCTAAATGAAGCCAATGAGCAATACTGCCAGCTAGAGGAGCGAGTGGAATATGTCCGATCACTCCACGACCTCATCCGAAACCACTGTACCCTTTTCATTGCTGAGAATGAGACTCTAGACATCGCGGTAAGAGACCACTATAAGGACTCATTCAATCTCTCCTGGCCTCCCTCCTCTATAACCACATCTCAACTGTCCTCTGCTTGCCCCTCAGCTTCTAGATTTATGGGAGGCATTTCAATTTGAAAGAAGCCAGGTTTCAGAGTTCCTGCTCAGCAAGCAACATGCCATTGTGCCCAGGCTGCAGCAGCTGATGGCAGCAGCATTGGCAGAGCTGGAAGGCCTGCTAGCGAAGGCACTGTCTGGTCCCTTTATGGATCCTTCACAAGAACAGAGGAGCACTGAGCAACAGCTTGGTGCCTTGGAGCATCAGTTCCTGAATATACTCAATAACTTCAATGCCCTCTGCAATGCTTACTGCACCTTCACTGGTACTGAGCATCATCATCTCTGTTTTTACCCTGGGAGGACCCTTCATCTAAGATAAGAGCTGGGACTTGGGGTTTTGTGTCTTCTGTCAACCTCAGCAAGCCTTGGGAATCATGTACTTTCCCTGGTCTCTTTTACAAACAAATATGGGAGGACATATTAGCCTCATTTGTTCTATGTCTCACCTGTTATGTTAGTGGATACAGGGAGTTCACAGTCTGGTAGGGAAAGCAAACAACTTAATGTTTCATTAGAATAAAATGGGTTCAGGGTTGAATGCTGATTCAGAAGAAATGTATACACTCGTTGTAAAAATGTAACGTGTGTAGCCTTGGTCAGTGTTGTCCTATTCTAAGCAGCAGGTCATAGATAAGAATAGTAGAGATAAGATCTTGATGTGATTGCTGACTACTGCCTCCAGACAACATATCTAGAAAAAAAAAAGGCTGGTGAGAGAGAGTCTCACTGTTCCACAGGAGGAGATCAGGACAGAGCTGCTGATCTGACACCAGCTTTCTCTACAGGTGTACAGCTAGGCTGGTTCCCTTCTGCCTGGGCTTTCTCCCCATTTGCAGCCACTTAGCTCTTGAAAGAGTGTATTGTGAGGTGCTCCTTAGTCAGTTATCAGCTGGGCCTTTGGGCTATGTGGAGTAGGAGATGCTCTAGAACTCTAGAACCATCCTTCATCAGGAACTTCTTTTCTCAGAGTACTAAGAAGCCATCAGTTCATATTCTAACTGATGTCAACCAGAGACTCAACCCTTCAAGCTGTTACAAGTTTGGATTGTTGATGGAAAAGCAGGGTAGATGACTCAGGTCATGCAGTGCTAGGCCCAGGGAACTGCATAGCAGTGTGTGCACTTCCTTCTGTTCCCAACTCCTCACCTAATCCTAGTTTTTGTAAAAATATTCTAGTACTTTAGATCCTCATGATTTAATAACCACCCTTGCTTCCTGAGCGTTCATTCACTTACCATTCAACACTTGTTTGCTTAGTGTCTATGTACTGAGCTAAAAGTACACCAACAAACAAATGGCAAATCATCTTTTGTCATGGAACCAATATTGCAACTAGAGAAGAAAGACGATAAATAATTATCAAATATAACTAAATTACATAGCATATTAGAAAATGATAGGTAACGACAAATGGGGTGGGGGGACAGCAGGACAAGAAAGAGTGTCTGAAAATTCCAGCTGGTTAGAGAACAGTGTTTTATGGGAGAGTCTAATAGGCCTCATGAAGAAGAGACTGCTGCAGCGAGCTCTTGGAGTTGGAGGTGATGATGATATGAGGGGTGGTTCTCTGTGGCAAGAGTTTCCCATAAAAAAGTCAACTCCAGGTCAAAGGCTCTGGCAACAGGGAGTGTACCTGGTGCATATCTGAGCTATAATCAAGCCACTGTGGCTGGAAGTGGGTGGGTGAGTAGGGTAGAGGGGAAGCCCTTTTAGTTTACCACTATGGTGATTCCTCAGGAATCCTTTCTTTGGGTGGCCCCACTTCCATTGTTGAACTGAGAGATTTACATAGGCACACCTCATCTATCTTTCTGGACTTTTGATTGGCCCATTCCCCCCAACTACACAAGTTTCAGCCATCCGTGTTCTGCAGGATATAAGAAGCCTATGTCTCCTCCTGCTTCTGGGAACCGGCCTATAGTACTGCAGCAGCTCATCTGGCGGCTTTACCGAATCATCTCTGAAAACTTGGGCGAGTGGAAATGTGTGGCTTTTAGCAAGGTGCTGACACTCCTCCCAGAAGCTCTCACCTAGGGCAGAAGTTGGCAGGTGGAGGTGGGAGGGTGTCAGGCTGACAATGAACTCTCTTCTATGCAGTTCAACCTTTCTATGGCCCGGGAGAAGACCGATGCCTGGCTGACAGAGGCTGTAAGGCTCAGCACAGCCCTGGGGCTGCAAAGCCCTGTGCTACAACGCTGTATGCGCATGCTAGAGGAGTTTCGAGCCTACCTGCCCTTGCTTATTAAGCTGGGCAACCTCCAGCTGCAGGACCTTAATACTCAATCCCTCTTGAGAGGTGTGTTTGGTTAGAGACAGGGGAGAGGGATAGGAAAAAACAGTTTGTAGCAATTCCCTGCTGCTCCTGCTAGAAACATTATTCCACTCTCCTCTTTCCTACATATGCTAAACTCATTTGAACCAGGGGAAACACTTTCCTATGTTCGCTCATTACAACACAGGGTCCTCTTAAGCAGTGGGGATTAGTCTCAGATTTGAGGATGAGTTGTGCCTTGGACCTTAGACTCTGGGTTCTTGGCTCTAGGTTGATCTTGAAATACAGGTCTGGGCTCAAGGTAGAAATGAGCTCTGGGATATGCGCTCAGTTTAGCCATGTGCTGGGTGTTGTTCTGACTGGTCTGTTCTATTCCAGCATTAGGGCTGGGTAGTCTACGAAGCTTGGATCTCCTTACACTGGGCCAGATGCTCAATTATCCACTGCTGGAATTTGCAGAACGAATCAATCAGGTGGGGCTCACAAGAAGGAGTGGAGGTAGTTTAAGTGAAAACCTTGTACTAAAGCCAGCCAAGGGCTATAAAGCAGTCCCTGGGGTTGTGGGGACAGCAAGTGGCATGGAGGTAAGAGGGAAGTTGGTACTGGATCACATCCTGGAGTGCAGGAAGAGTCCCTATCCATCTGCAGATGAGTATCTGATGGGCAGTTCCAGACCCTTATCTGACTAAATGCTTCCTTCCCCTGGTGGAAGAAAGTGAGTGACAGCCTCAAAGCTGTGGGCACATAGACTGACAAATGTCTGCCAATATTTACTTGATCCCTAAGAGGCACAGGCTGACTAGGGTATTGTCTACTCAGTGGGAGTTATCAGGAGACTGCTCAGTGGAAGCAGCAATACTGGGCTAAGTGTTAATAGTTTGCTGCTGCTGCTGCCAGCACACTGCTGAAGCCTGCTGGTCCCACTCCTCCTTCATCTCTGAGATGAAGGAGATCATGCCTCCACTCTTCATGCCCCTGGGTTCTGCCTCAGACCCAATCCTCAAGGCCCAGTTTCAAGGCTCTCTGTCCCGAGCCACTAGCCAGTTCTGGTTTCTGAGACATACTTTTTCCAGGTCTGGCAGTACGATAAAGAACGGATTCATGCCCAAGAGATCCTACAGCAGATGCAGCAGTACTGGGAGGGGCGCCAGCTGCGCCTGCTCAACTTCATCCTACATGTGCCCTATAAGCCCCCAACCTCAGAGCGCTCCAAAAGGCCAGCACTCCGAAGTCCCCAGTGGGAGTTAGTGGGCAAAGATAGCGGCACCTTCCTCCTCTCAGGTGAGGCTCAGCTTTATGATCCAATGAGTGCCTCCAACTAATGGTTCTTTTTATCTACCAATTCCTGTCAAATATGGCTCCTTGTAGTCAGGTCCCATCCTTAAGGATAACCTGAGGCATCCATATGTTGTGAAATATAGTATCTTACAAGCTCTCTAAATATCTCAGTCTTTGCAGGAATTCTTTACCCACAAGTTCCTTCCTATATGCAATGCCCGGCTCCTTCAGCAAGGTTCCTTTTCTGGTATACTAGAAAATGATTTTGCATGCCATGGTGTATATATATTGAAATCAAAGGACAACCTGCAGGTGTTACTTCTCTTTCAACCATGTAGGTCCAGAGCATCGAAATTAGACCATCAGAATTGATAGCGGCAGGCACCTTTTATTAGCTGAGCCATCTGGTCACCCCTAAGAAATTACTTGTGAGGCAGGAGAGATGGCTTAATGGTTAAAAGCACTTATTGCTCTTATGAAGGACCTAGGTTCAATTCCCAGTAGCACATGATACATCACAACCATCTGTAATTCCAGTCTAGAAATTATGCTTTATGCTGGCTTCCATGGGCATCAGGCAGGCAGACAGACAGACAGACACACATACACACACAAAACGCCTATACATGTAAAACAAATACATCTTTAAAACAATTCTTTGTTATTTCTCTCCACCTATCAGTGCTCTGTCCTCTGGATTTTACCCTGTTCATTTTATTATTTACCCATTCATTCATTCATTCATTTCATTCTTTCTTTTTCTCCCAGTTGACAGAAGAAAACTCTATTGGACCTGAGCCACAGGCCAAGCAGAGCCCTCACCTTATTTGACCTCTTTATTGGGGTACAGGTTGTTGGTATAGCTATACTTGTTGAGGCAGTTGACAGCCTGGGTTTGCAGGCATGCATATCTCTTGCAGCAGGCTGTGACACTTGTACTGGATGAGCTGAGCAAAGGATGCCTCAGTGAGGCCACTATGCAGGCAAAGCACCAGATAGAGGGTGTACTCTTTCTGGATGTTGTAGTCAGGTGCAGCCATCCTCCTGAAGTTTGCCAGTGATATTAGTCACTCCTGGCTATATGGAATAACTATCATGTCTTGGATCTTGGCCTTCACCATCTCTATGGTGTCAAGGTGTCACTGGGCTCAACCTTGAGGGTGATGATGGTCTTGCACATAAGGGTCTTCAGGAAGATCTGCATGTCTCTCAACTGACCATCTTGTTGAAGAAAAAGAGTCATTCTTTCTTTTATTCTTTTTCTTATTAAATTCCGGGTCTCCTTTGTGCCAAACAGATATATTCCCTATCTTACATCCCAGTGAAAAACTGACAATACCATACATTTAAATGTATGATAGACCACAATACTGAGGTGTTAATGGCTTTTAAATAAGGGTTTGTTGCAGCTTTCCCCTTAACCTAGCTAGCTCCCAAATAATTGAGACTGGATTATTATATCTATTTACCAAGCTTTCAGGACACAACAACTGAGCAATATTACTTTACTTTAATCCTCTAGATTAATCTGGCTACCTCCTAATCAAAATCCCAGTGCGACTTGCATTTGAGTACTGATCTAGATCTTTGGACTCCAGGTGTTTTTTCATGGTGTCTCCTGGAGTCTCTCCCCATGGCGAATCTCCACTTCCTCTCTTTCCTCCCACCTTCCACCCCTTTTCTCTCCCCCGCTTAGTCACTAGGCGATCAGCTCCTTTATTGACCAATCAGGGACCAATTGGGGAGCAATGTAGGCAACATTAAGATAAGAGATTCTCAGAATAAGGGTTGCAATGAGGATAATACTGGTGCAGAGAAATCAGCATTTGAATAATACAAGGATCATCTTTACACAATGCACAGTAACATTATACCTACACTGAGGACAGTAGGTAAGAGGAGACCAGCTCAAAGAACCAGAGATATTAAGAGAAGGATAACTTAGACAGCAGCTTCAGGCTAACTTTTGAAGAAGTAAGAGTTTGTCAGACTTGCAAGGTGAGAAATGCATGCTACATAGGGAACAGCATTTTTTACAACTTAGGGGGAAGAAAGGATTTATTTGGCTTATCAAAAGAATAATTGAAGTGGGAGTGGGTGGGTAGGGGAGTGGGTGGGGGAGCGTGTGGGGGACTTTTGGGATAGCATTGGAAATGTAATTGAAATAAATACCCAATAAAAATATGGAAAAACAAACAAACAAACAAACAAACAGAACAACAGGCCAAAAAAAAAATCAAGGAATTATTCTATCATCAAGGGAAGCCAAGGCTGGAACTCAAGGTAGGCATCTAGAGACAGGAACTGAAGCAAAGACCACAAATGAGTGATTGTTACTGGCCTGCCCTGTGGGTCCCTCACTTACCTCGCTTATATAGCTAAGTCCCACCTGCCTTGGGATGGTGCTGCTCACAGTAGGCTGAGCCCTCCTACATCAATTAGCAATCAAGAAAATGGCCACAGAAATGCCCACAGATTAAGATAATTTCTCAGTTGAACTTCCTTCTTCCAGATGTGTCAAGTTGAGAACTGAAGCTAACTGTGACAAAAAGCATCCAAGATGATGTGGGAATTGCTAGTAGAGGAGAAATTCTCTTATCGAACATAATTGGTATCAAACCAGTGAATCCAAGAAGTTAGTTAAATTTGTAATCATGATAAGTAGGTAAATAGGACTTGAGTTTTTATTTTAGCTAAAACATGCCCATTTACATGCTAACATTTTGTTTTAAGAATAAGAGCTTTTTATCAGTTCACCTCTGACTAAGCCTTTGATGGTTTCTTTAGAAACATTTTCTCATACATAACCCAGTAGTTACCACTCTGTTAGATTATTTAATTAAAATTGTGACAGAATTCACACAAAAATGTTTTCAAGCATACTTATTTAATTTGCATTTAATCAGGTATATGCTTTAATTTGGAGCAAAAATGCTGGAATCTTCTAAAGAATAGCTTGAAATTTATGATGTTCAGTTGAATTTTGATCATCAGATAGTACCATAGTAGTAGTTTGAATATGCAGTGTATCCTACCAGCTCTTATATTGAGAGTTTGATTGACAGCTGATAGGCTTTTGGGAAGTGATTGTATCCCTTGATTTAATCCCTTGATAAATTCATAGTGCAGTGGCATTGTTGGATGGTAGAAAGTGGGGGATGAGACCTAATTGAGGAAGTAGTTCATTGGCATTGTGTCCTTGAGAGCCACATCTTGCTTGGGCTCTTCCCATTTCCCCTTTTTGCTGTTTCTTTGCTATCATGATGTAAGCTGCTGTGTTTACCCTCCCCACCATGATTGGCAAAACCTCTGAGATGATGAACTAAAGTAAATCTCTTTCTCCTTAGTTGTGTATGCCAGGCAATTCATCATAGCAATAAAACTTTATACAGTCAGTATATCTATGATATAGAGGACCTTCCAATTCACTGATACTAGAGACAGGAAATAAGCACATGAAGTTAGAAAACTGAGATCATGCAAAAGAATGTATTTGGTAACATTTAAATCATGGAGAATGTTTTGCTGTAGGGAAGTGATAAGGTCAGATTTTAGTTCAATACAGAGAGTTAAGAGGCAAAGAAACAGAGAAGGGAGACAGCTGGTTTAACTCAAGTGAAAAACAATAATGGCCGAAGCCATGACAGTAGCAGTGGGAATGAGAAGAGTAGATGCATTTGGGCTACTTAGGAGTCTATCTGGGCAAAATGTGTAGTATATAATATGTTGGCAGACATAGCTAGGTTAAGACTTCATATAACCTCTTTAACCTTCCCAAGGTCAGAAGAGAATCTGAGGTCTGGAGTATAAAGGAAATGTGACATATGAGTTCTCAGGTAGCTCTAGGGAATTGTAGTCTGCTCCATATTCCTTAGAAAAGCAGTACAGATGGGCCTTGATGCCCCCTCCATTCAGGGGTCATTTAAAGGGGGATAAAACAGAGGGCCCAAACTATTCCAATATTGTTTTCCCTAGAAACACTCTGAGTTGAGGATACTGAGTGTTTTTTTTCAAATGTGGGTATTTATTTAGAGAGTTCTACATCTATCCAAACCAATTTCTCTACATTCTGTTGTTAACTCAGGTATTGTCTCTGCCTTACTCAGGCCTGGTCTCACACAAAATTGTGGACTCTTTAGGAAGTGCCAAGGCACTAAGTGCTAAAATCATGAGAAAAACATTTGGTCTCAACTTTTCTACCAGGATCTCAGTCATCCCAGAATGGACATTCATGCTGAATGCATACTGTGTAGAGACTTGGATCTATGAGGCCTCTTTCTAGGATAAAGGCTCTGGTGCCTTAAAGAATGTTGTAGAACTAGACAAGAATGACAATATCTAGCAGGAGAAATCAGCTGTAGTCTGCCCATAGTGCCTGTTTTAAGATATCAGTTATCTACCATATCATCTCCATGGGCTGATGCAATCTTTGAAGCTAGAAAGTGTATTGAGGTAATTGCCTCTCCTAGAAGGTCAAGGTGTACTCTTTTTCTGCCCCAACCCTTGCCCTTGACTCACATGGAATAATATCAGCTTAGCTGAACTTTTGACAGTGCATCTTTTTCTTCCTTAGACTACAGCAGCCTACAAGATGCCATCCAGAACAGTCTCCAGGCTCTATTCAAGATCCTAGCCATCCAAAAGTCAGGACAGTTGCATAAAATAGCTTTAGAATGGGTAGCCATCATGTATGGCCTGGGTGAGTACAGGGTTCTAGTTGTGTGGATGTGTGGAATGTGATGTAGACTGGCCCACAGGATGGCAGGTGGACATTGGATAGAAGATGGAAGTAACTTTCCCAAGGTCAGAAGAGAATCTGGGAAGACAGAGTAAGGACTCCCCAGGTTCCTTCTTGGTTCAGTGATATCAGGTCTTTATTTCTGTGAATGTTTTATTTTCTCTCATAAGGTCCTTGGGTTCTGTTGTGCGGCTTGTTTCTGTTGGGCTAATGGGTCACTGGAGAGGTCAGGCAGATGCTGGACCCCTTCAAAGGTATTAGAACCATAGAATCTCTCTCAAAGATTTCTCTGACTGCTTACCACAGGTGCCCTGCTGGAGGTGTGGGTGGCTTTCCAGCAGAAGTGGATTTTTCTGAATAAAGTGCTACATGAGATGAAGATCGAGTTTCCTGCTCCTGAGCTGGTAGGAAAGGGAATTAAAGCGGACTGGGCAAGTGCTCCTGAGTACCAGGGCTCTAGATGAAAGAGTGGAGCTGTCACATTCCCCTCACTTACCACTTTTCTTACCACAGAATGCTCGTTTCAAGGCCATGGATGATCAGTATCGGACTCTAATGCGCATCTCTGTGGCTGACCCAATGGTTCTGTCACTTATACTGCCCAACACCAAGAGGAGCCCTTACTTCCAAGGCCAGCATCTACAGCAAATGCTGAAAGCAGGATCAGGAGAGCTGGAGGCCATCATCATGGCTCTGGAGGATGTCCTCTACGGGGTATGTGCCAACTTCCCCCGCCTCTTCTTTCTCAGTGACAGTGAACTGGTGGCCCTGTTGGCTGCCCCTCTAGATACCTGCGAGGCCCAGCTATGGGCACAGCGTTGTTTTCCTTACATTAAAGCTGTGAACTTCAGGTCCAAATCAACTAAAAAGAAAATTAACCAGGATTCAAGCTCAAGTACAGAGACTGCGGAGACAATTGCTGTGCTAGCGGCAGGTGGAGAGGAAGTGAAGCTTCAGGAACCCCTTCCTCTTCATCCAGATCTTCCTAAGTGGCTAGCCTCTTTGGAGAAGTGTCTGCGGCTTATAATAGTGAACCTGCTGCAGAGCTGTGTGGCCACCCGCCTTGCTCAAGGCCCATCCCTCATTAAGGCTTTGAAGGCAATGCCTCAACAAAGACAGATGCCTATGGAAGTGTATGTCCAGCACTGGCTAGATGCAGTCCAAGTTTTTCCATGGCAGTGTATACTGGTGGCAGAGGAGGTAGTGTGGCGAGCTGAGATGGAGGAGGCTTTGCTTGAGTCAAGGACTATGCACATGAGTTCCGTACATGTATACAATCTTGAGGTACTGGTGCAATTTATACGCTCTCAGAGGAGCTCTCAGGATGGGCAGTCTCTGCCTTCTGTTCGCCAGACTAGTCTATTCAGTACTCTGCTGGTCAAGGCAGTGACTCATAGGGATATAGCCCAACTCCTGGAGAAGAACCAGGTCAGTGATCTGACAGACTTCCACTGGGTCCGCCAACTTAAGTATCATCTGGGTTCATCTCACTTGAACCTCAAAAGCCCCGTGGAGTGTCTTACAACCATTGCATCTACTGAGCCCTCTGTGTCACCCGCTGCATGCTGGATAGATGTGCTTGGCCGGTCCTTCATGTACAATTATGAGTACATGGGTCCCAAACTGGGGCCTCTACCTAGCCTGATGCATGAGCGTCAAGTATTTATTCTCTTAATGGCCTTAGATGAGGTGGCCTATGGGGCCATACTTGGCAGGGATGGTCTGGGCAAGGCAGAAACTGTGAATAGCCTGGCATGGACCCTGGGCCGCCAGCTGGTAATAATGCCCTGCTTGCCCCAGATAGAGTTCCAATGTCTGAGAAATTATCTGAATGGTGCCCTTCAGGGTGGGGCCTGGCTGCTGTTAGAGAATGTTAACCAACTACCTTCTAGCCTGCTCTCTGCCCTGGGCCAGCGTCTGGATGAACTGCACCATCTTTATGCCCCACTATATCAGAAAGCTTCCAAAAACATCAGTACCATAAACCCTACTAAACCCCTACTCCTTGGTGCTGGTTTCTTTGAGAAGCATCAAGTGTCTATGCGTCTTGGCTTTGGCTGTTTCTTGACACTTCATTCCCTGGGTCCTGATATGCCTGCCAATCTGCATCTGCTACTGCGTCCTGTGGCATTGGCACTGCCTGACCTTCAGAGAGTGGCAGAGCTGAACCTGCTGGGAGCAGGGGTACAGGATGCCTCCCGAATGGCTTCTCGCCTATCTAAATTATTTTCCCTAGAACGTGAGCTGGTGTCTGGGAACTTGCCCTGCCGCTTGCCACTGCTCAAGCAGGTACTGGAACACACAATACAGACACTAAATGCATCCCAAGAAAAGAAGTCCCAGCAGCCCTACAACCCTGCTGCCTCTGAGGAGGCTGCCCTACTGCGTGCCCTGTTGCATTCACCACTGTTCAGCATTCTCGATGGCCTCCGTCTACAAAAGCTCCAAGAACTGCTCTGTGGGATTTTTCCTAATGCTAGCCATGTGCTGGCAGAGCCTGTGTCCCATAGACTGATTAAGTCAGTAGTGGTGGAAGAACTCCAGCAGTTAGGCCTATTTCCCGCCTCTAACACAGTGACATCTCTGGAGCAGCTGAGTCAGGCCTTGAGCCAGGCCTCTGGCATTCTGCTCCTGGGCCCTGCAGGCAGTGGCAAGAGTACTTGTTGGAGGAGCTTATTTAAGATTCAGAATCGGCTGGCAGCCATGGAACACACCTCAACCAAGGGTTTCCAATCTGTGGAAATTGTCCACCTATATCCTAGTGTGCTCAACTCCAAAGAATACCTAGGGTGGTCAGAAGGTCCCTCCTGGCACTATGGCATCTTTCCTAAGCTCCTTCATGCTGCCCCTTATTGTAAGAGTGTGGGCTCAGAAGAGCCATCAGAGAAATTCACAGGGATCCAGCAATGGATAATATGTGATGGGGCCCCTAATCATGCATGGACAGACTCTGTCACTTGCCTCCTGAGGGACCCTCCCCAGCTGAGTCTCCCAAATGGCCAACAGATAGCACGGCCCCTAGGCACTTTTTTCTTGATAGAGGTGGCGGAGGCAGCAGGCATGTCTCCTACTGTGTTAGGCCGGTGTGCTCTTGTCTGGTGTAGTGGGGAACAGACTTGGCATTCCATGCTTAGTGTCTTGATGGCATCTCTACCACATGAATACCACCTACAGCAAGAGACAATCACTGAGTTCAACTACTTAGCTGAAGTGCTGGTGCCTTCAGTGCTCCGATTCCTTACCCGAATAGGTGCCAGTTCTCAGCTACAGGTTCATGGGCATCAAGCTGTTTGCCCGGGTGTGGCAGAAGTTACCAGCCTGGTCCGTATCTTGAGTGCTCTACTTGACCCCTTTCTACACTTATTTGAGGAAGAGAAGTCATACAACAAAGGTAGGAAGGTAAAATGGTTGGCTTTTGACAGAGCTGGGTTCTTAAAGGTAACTGGTTATTCCTGAACCATAAGCATGGGTTCCTTGGTGAAGCTGCTCTAGGCAACTAAAGGTGAAGAGAAGTAATGTAGCCAACCTCTGTTCTCCCCTCCATCTTCTTCTTCCTATGTGGATACCTCTTGTGACCTTGGCCATCTAAGAGGACTTTAGTGGCAGTGATCTTGTGATCCAAAACTTCAAATCTTCAAAACCCAGGGTCCAGTCTGACCGTGTCATTGTGAATAAAAAGCAGAGGAGACATTTGCTGGCTATCAGCAGCTTTCTTTTTGCCATAATCTGGGGCTTTGGAGCCCACCTTCCCTCCAGGTACCATGAGAATGGGAGGTATGGTGTACAAAGTGCTGAGGTAGACTGACCTGTGGGATCTAAAACTCATGGGATGCTATAGTGGGGACAAGGTGGAGTATATGAATGTCATAGATGGAATGTTGATGACTGTCTTTTACCTGTGTGTCCTCTGAGCAGACACTGGCCTCTCTTTGATGACTTCATGAAGAAGTCTATTAGTTCCCTGCCCAACTACCCTGAGCCACCTCCTTCAGCCTTGGTGTTTGATCTACATGTAAACCTTGAAGATGGGACACTGGTCCCCTTCACTGGCCAGTATCTGAGCACCCATGTCAAAGGAAATCTGGGTTCTTTCCAGCCCTCTTCTCAGGTATGAAGACAGAAAATATTTTGGATTGAGACTTAAGAAGCTATGCTAGAGGGTAGCCAATATTTGAGATCCTCTCAAGACCCAACCTATGCCCTTACTCTTGATAGTTCCACAATTTCAAGAACACACAACCTTTTCTTTAAGTATGGCTTTAAAGACAAGTTCCCTAGACCTAATTTTTGGCTTGATTATTGTCCTATCTAGACAAGCTGTCATACTAAGCCCTGCTCCTTTCCTGCAGACTGAACAGCTTTTGTATGTGGTGGACCTGCTTCTGTCAAATGGACAGCCAGTGCTGCTTGCTGGAGAGATAGCAACGGGGAAGTCAACTTTTGTGGAGGTGCTGGTGAAGCCAAATTACCCTGCCATTCACAGTCCCATTCACCCTGCCTTAAATTCTACTCACCTTCGTCACCTGCTGAGCAGAGGAGTCCATGGCCAAACACAAGCCAGTTCAATTCCTGGGCATCACCAGGACTCCAAAGGCTCCATCCTTTTCCTGATGGAAGATCTGCACCTGGCTGCTTTTGGTGAGGAGCTGGGAGGGGAAGTGAAGAGAAAGCTACTGTCATCTCATACTAAATCCATGGCAATATTCATTGATTCAAACATATGCCTGCAGATCAAAATGATGCCAAACAAATCAAATTATTGTCTCATTACACATTCTCTCAAAGCTTCACTCACAATCTCTTTGCTTTGACTGATAATTCCTATCTCTAAATCAGACATCTTTCTTAAACACAGACCTATTTATCCAATTACCTATTGTACATCTTTACCTTGAGAGCTCATTGGTTCCTCATATCCAGCCCTGGTCTCATCATGCCCTCCCAAATTGTTCCTGTGTCTCTAAATAACAGATTCCACCATCTAACTGGTTACTTAAGCTATAACTCTTTAAATTTTTTATAAAAACATTTACTGTGTATGTATGTGCATGAAGGAGGGCATGCCAATGTTACGTTTATGGAGGGGAGTAGAGAAACTTTAGGGAGTCCTCTTCTAACATTGGGGTGGAGGTAATGATTAAACGCATGTTATCAGGCTTGGTTCTAAGTGTCCTTATCCACTAAGCCACCCTGCTGGCCCCCAAGATAGGACTCTTGTTGAAGTCTCTTCCTCTTTGATTAATGTCTAGTCCAATGTCTATCAATTCTGTCTCCTAAATATCATGCAAATCTTTGGGCAGGCTTCTTGGTTTAGAGATAGATAATGCCTGGAACACTGACATATCCAGTACAAGCCTGCTGTGAACAGGCATTCTCTGGGTTTCTACACCCTGCTCTCACTGGACTCAAGCAGCCTCTGAAGATGCTGCCCTCTGCTCCCTTGCCTTGACCCATTTGGCAAAAACCCTATGTATTATCATCACAGACAGTAGTACCCAAAGAGGCCTAAGCCCCCAGGGTGGATTAGCTACCCATTCTAAGCTTCATGTATAACAGCCTGATTTTATGGTTACATACACATTTGTCTTTTTTGTCACATTCTGAGATACATGAGGGCATGAATATGTCTTGTTCATTTTGGTAGAAAGAATTAAATATTTGTATTTATTTTCCCAATAAGTATTTGTAGAAGAAGAGATAACAACAGAAAGAAAGGGGAAAATTGACTAAAAGTTTGGGATAATGACCTTTAACTTTCCAAAGTATGCTACCCACAGATGGCAAGTTCCACGTATGACATAAGAATAAACAGAACTAAAGTTTAAGCACAAGTTTTTGGAGTCAAGAAAGTCAGTGGTCTGAGGTACTGGATGACTTGTCAGATCCTATAGTCAAGTCTGTTGTGGTATGTAGAAAACTTGAATGGTGTATTAATACTTTTAAAAATGGACAGCTAAAATTTCCTGACTATCTCTTCCATGTTTTATGATATCCTTAATAAGAGCATAGAAAGATGGATATTTTGTATGTATGTATATATGCATTTATTTCTATGTGTATGAGTGGTTTCCTGAATATATGAATATGTACCACGTGTATGCCTGGTGCCCATGAACGCTAGAAAAGGGCAACAGACCCCCTGGAACTAGAGTTACAGACTATTGTGAGCTATCCTGTGAATGTTAGAAATTAGAGCCTGGGTCCTCTAGAAGAGCAGTTAGTGCTTTTAACCACTATGCCATCTCTCTAGCCTCAGATGTGGGGATGGGGGAGACTTTAGTAAAATGATGATTTTATTTATTTAATTTTATTTAATTTTTTTTTTACAATTTAGTTTTTATGCCCCACCCCTCATCCATCTTCTGATGTTCCATACCCCATACCTCCTCACACTCCACACCACCCCCGGTCTTCACAAAGATGTCCCCACCCTCCACCTCCCCAGACCTCTCCACACTCCCTGGGGCCTCCAGTCTCTTGAGGGTTAGGTGTATCTTCTCTGACCAGACCCGGCACACCTCTGCTGTATATGTGTTGGGGGGCCTTATATCAGCTGGTGTATGCTGCCTGGTTGGTGGTCCAGTGTCTGAGAGATCTCAAGGGGTCCAGGTTAATTGAGACTGCTGGTTGGTCATCCTATAGGGTCACCCTCCTCTTCAGTTTCTTCCAGCTTTTCCCTAATTCAATCACAGGGGTCAGCAGCTTCTGTCCATTAGTTGGGTGTAAATATCTATAACTGACTCTTGCAGCTGCTTGTTGGGTATTTCAGAGGGCAGTCTTGATAGGTCACTGTTTGTGAGTGCTCCATAGCCTCAGTAATAGTGTCAGGTCATGGGGCCTCCCCTTGAGCTGGATCCCACTTTGGGCCTGTCGCTGGGCCCTCCTTTTCCTCAGACTATTCTCCATTTCTGTCCCTGCAGTTCTGTCAGACAGGAACAATTATGGGTCAGACTTTTTGACTGTGGGATGGGAACCCCATTTCACACTTGTTGCCCTGTCTTCCTGCTGGAGGTGAGCTCTATAAGTCCCCTCTCCCCACTGTAGGACAATTCATCTAAGGTTCTTCCCTTTGAGTCCCGAGAGTCTTGAATTCACAACAGAGGAATCTCGAATGGCCAAAATGATGGTTTTAAAAAGGAATAAGTTAATGGTAGGAAGAGTGTTAGGGAGCTAGAGAGGTGGCTCAGTGGTTAAGTTCTTGCTGCGCTTACAGAGGACCTGGATTTAGTTCTCAGCACCCACACTGGGCAGTTTACAACCACCTGTAACTACACCTCCAGGAGAAATAATTCTTTTCAACTATATTTTGGCCATTATGATGAATTTAAATATAATTAAGAAATTAGTTGACAATTAGAGTGGAGTAAAGGCAGGTGTAGTAAGATGGCAAACAACATGAGAGGGGGAAGGGAGAAAAGAGTGCTAGACCTGCTTATGTGAAATGGTGTCTTTGGGTGACAGTCACCAAAATGTGTCTTAAAAAAATAGAAGGAGGAGGAGGAGGAGGAGGAGGAAGAGGAGGGAGAGGGAGAAGAAGAGGAAGAAGAAGAAGAAGATGAAGAAGAAGAAGAAGAAGAAGAAGAAGAAGAACAACAACAACAACAACAACAACAACAAGAACAAGAAGAAGAAGAAGAACAAGAAGAAGAACAAGAAGGGAGCAGCAATAAGCTGGGAATGGTAGCACATGCCTGTAATTGCAACCTTCAGGAAGGTGAGTTAGGAAGATAAGAAGATCATGAGGTCACTCTGGGCCACATGGTAAGGCTCTGCCTGAAAGAGGAGGACGAGGGTAAAGAGGAAGAGGAGTTTAATTGAGACTGACTCTGGCATGACATACATGTTAGATTTCGAGGCCAAATACTTTAAAACAACTATTACAGAGTTCAGAGGGCAGGAGAGGTGGCTCAGCAGTTAAGATTATTTGTTGTTTTCCCAGAGGATTCTGGTTCAGTTCCTAACACCTACATGGCAGCTATTTGTAACACCAGCTCCACAACAGAGTCTGACATCTGCTCTCATGTCCGTGAGTACCAGGCATGTATGTGCTGCACATACACATGCAAATATACATTAATTCTCATAAAATAAATAAATCTAAAACAGTATTCATGGGTGCTTGAGAGATGACTCTGTGGTTAAGAGCATTAGCTGCTCTTTCAGAGGACCCAAGTCAATTCTCAGCACCGACATGGCAGCTCACAACCACTTGCAGCTCCAGCTCTAGGGGAGCTAATGCCCTCTTCTGGCCTCTGCTAGAACCTGCACGTATATGACAAATTCTCTCTCTCTCTCTCTCTCTCTCTCTCTCTCACACACACACACACACACACACACACACACACACACACACACGCAAATAAATAAGATGAATAAATATATATCTTAAAAGGAAAAGAAATGCACAAAGTGGCCATGATAACATGGAAATCTGATGTGCAGTCAAGAGTGAAGAACATCAAAAAATAATGACCGTTTGGTTGCATATGAATGACTAACATTTTCTTTTTGTGCTTTTCTTAAAAGATTGCTGGTAGTTAAAACAAATACCATGGCTCTGTTAGTGGGGTTGAATGTAAGTAGAAGTTAAGTGTAGAGAAAAAAATTGTATTGCAGTATAATTATTTTCTTGTACATGCCTAAGCAAAATCAAACACATGCCCCCCCCCAAGTTTATGGATAAACATTATTTAAAACAGCCAAAGCCTGGAACTAACCTCCTTGTGTTAATGGACCTATACATTATGTCATTTTCATAACAGAATATTGTATAATAATATATCAAATTACTGATAAACAAAACTGTATGAGTAGCAAATGTGGGCTAAGTGAAAGGAAGCCTATGGTCAAGTAGCTGCTATATGATTCTATTCGTACAAAGCTCTAGAAGAGGCAGAGTTGATAGGGATAGAAATCAGTTCAAAGAGCAAAGTCTGCATGGTAGTTGAAGGGGGGTGACAGTAAAAAAAAAACAGAGGGGCGCAGAGGAACTTTTAGGGCTTATAAAATCTAAATAGCATTAAGACAGTGGTTTATAGAGCTGTCTACATCGTCAGTACTCACTATACATTTAAACATGTGTAGTTTGTTTTGTGTAAACCACCTTTTCCCCCTCCTTAGTGTTTTTAGATTAGGATACAAAGTAATGGGTTTCAAATGGTATTTTCATATATATATATATATATATATATATATATATATATATATATACTTTGTTCTTAATTCCCTTCCCATTTCCCTCCTCATTCTCCTTGCCTCTCTCTGGTAAATTGCATCTTAAAGTAATTTAAAATTTTATGTATTCATGTGTATATGTGCATGTTCAGGTACACCACAGCATGTCTGTAGAAGTCAAAGAATAACTTTTAGGAACTAGATCTCTCTCTGTCTCTGTCTCAGTGTCTCACTTTCCAGGGCAGCAGGAGTTTTCTTGCTCCAGTGTTGTGCCTTCCCAGCTGTTCTAAGGTTTCTACCTCCCATCTCGATTACAAATGCATCTGGCATTATTTTCTTGAATTGTAGTTATCAAACTTGCTTGGCCAGCACTCCCTGCACCCCTACCCCCCCTTTTGAGGCAGGTTCTCGTGTAGCCCAGGTTGGTTCTGAAGCTGCTTTGTAGCCAAAGGTGGCCTTGAATTCTTGATCCTTCTGTGCCTACCTCCCAGGTGCTGGGATGAAATGTTTGTACCACCATGGCTGGAACAAAGCATAGGTGTGACATGACTGTCCGTTCTTTAATGGAGACAATTTGCACTTTCTAATTGTGATCTGACCCAGTTTTCAACCATCTCAACTTACAAATATTATTGTAGTATTAATTTCCTTCAGGCAATGAATAGGTAGGACCTTAGGGAGGAGAGAGAAGATGTCACTTTACTCTAGGAATGTGTGGAAAGAGAGAGCAACTTACTCAGAGGTTACCAATTATCAAAGCATCAGGTGCATAGAATTCCTTTACAACTCTGTGTGCTGGAAGCAGTTATGTGGCAGAGATGGGAGATACTTTAATATGGACTTGCACATGTCCTTAGTGCTGGTTTGAATGTTTTTACAGACCCAGAGAAGAACTGCCAGCCAGTGCTGGAGACTCTGCGGCAGGCAATGGAAGGCACCATCTATGCCCACAACACCTTGGAATTACAGACTCTGCAGACTACAGTCAACTTCCTTGCCACTGCTACAGTGCCAGGCTACTCTGAGCGCCCGCTCTGTCCACGTCTCTACCGACTCTTCACAGTGCTGGCCCTGAACAGCATGACTCAGGACACCCTGTTGAGCAGGCATGTCCCTAGTATCCAAGCCTGGCTTGAGCGCTTCCCTTCTGTGGAGCGGGAGCACACTCTGGCAAGAGCCCTTGTCAGGGCTTCAGTGGAGGCATGGGAGGCTGTGTGCAAGTGTTTCATGCCTTCACCCCTCCGCCCACACTACCGCTTCTCCCCACATTCCGTGAGCCACATTCTGGGAAGCCTGCAGCTGCTGCCTACCAGAATGGGTTCACGAGGTTTTGCAGAGACTTTCCATCACCAGGAGTATCTGCGACGGGTATCGGGCTTGCGTGGAACTCGCCTGACTATCATGATGTCTATGCGTGTCATGGTGCGTCTTTGGTTGCATGAGGCACAAAGAACATTTTGTGACCGGCTGGACAGCGATAGGGAACGTTCCCATTGTGCTAAGCTGCTTCTAGAAGTAGCTCAGAATGTCTTCTGTGGTGGGCCAGGGTCTGAGTCCTTGGCCAAGGACTGTGAGGAAGAGGAGGTGGAGGAGGAGAAAGTACCTGAAGTAGAATCTGAAGAAGAAATAGCCCAGTGGGAGACCTTAAGCAACAGTGACAGTGGATCAGAGGAAGAGGAGGATCCATATGGCCTTCAGGCCACCACAGGCTCATTCCTCAGTGAGAGCAGTCTAGCACCATTCCCCAGAAAGTCAGTAAACAAGGAGAACACAGAAAATGTAAGTCAGATGGCCGAGCAGGAGGAAGATATAAGGGATTCTAGCAGTAAGCTCCAGTCCAAGACACCCAAGCATGAGTGGCAGACGGCACCCCAGATGGACTTAAGTTTACCTTTGTTGCTACCGGTGCTATTGTTCTATCCCCAGGAGAGTCCCTCAGACCTGGTGTTCAGTCTGGAGCTTACACTGGGATCTAACTTTGAGAGTTCCAACTTGTACCTGGAACGGCAGTGGGAAAACCTTGAAAAGCAGTTGGTTGCCTCAGCTGTTCGGCTGAAGATGAACTCCAGTTTTTCCCAGTGCCCTGTGATGGTCCAGCATGTAGCTCACCTGGTCAGAGTCCTGGCTAGGCCCCGGCAGCATGCTCTATTGCTCTCAGAATTCCGGGGTACTGGGCGCTATACAGCCATCATCCTGGCTTCTAGCATTTGTCAGGCTCACCTTCATTATTTATCAGTTGAATCAGAGGAAGCTATTTTCCAATGTCTCCGAGATGTCAGCTGGCATGCTGGCATGTTAAACCAGCCAGTGGCTCTTGCGGTGCCTGATGGAGTGAATGTTGCTATCTTTTGCCGACTCTTGGCCCTGGCAACCTCAGGTAGTTTCCCTGACCAGTACACAGAAGCAGATCTGGATAACATCGAAGAGCACTTCCCCAAGGAGAACATTGTGAACAAACACGCCATTAAGAGGGACACAATACTGAATAGGTAAGGCCCAGAACCCCTCCAAGTCAGTTCTGCTTTTACTCTTTCTTGGCCAAAAAGACAAGAGAAAAAGCTATAAGCTGGCATGAGGGCTAAAGGGTCAGATTTGGAACAAGTGTCTAGACATGTAAACTGGTCTGGAGGATGATGACAGCTGTGTCCTCCCTGACTTCCAGGTTTTACCAGCAAGTGTGTAACAACCTCCACATGTTCTTCATGGTGGGAGATAACGAAGCCCAAAATCAGCTGCCCCCTACCCTTTTCCTGAATCTCCTTCAATTGACCATTGCCAGTATTGAACGCTATGAACCCTGGGACCAAGCTTCTCTGGTCAGGATCGCTCAATTCCGCCTGGAGAATGATCACAGTCTACCTCTTGATGATGGTGAGCCACTTTTCATTTGTTCTGACTACTCATCCCAACTGATGAGTGAGAGTTCCTGCCCAGGGTGGTCTCATCTTCTTGATCTGATATCTCACTCTTCTTCTCTCCTTGCTTTCTGACTGACATTTTCTACTTTCCTTCCTGAACTGAGAGCAGATCTTTTCCTTTCTCATTGCCATCCAATCCTACAAGGCCACACCAAAACTATATCCATTTCAGGTTCCTTGAAGTGCCCAGATTTCAAGCACTTAATTCCCAATGTGGCCAACATCATGGCTCGCATCCATGTTTCATCTGCCTGTTACCATAAACACATGTGCCCTGCATTGCCACTTGTCACCCCCAAGACCTTCCAGGACTTCTTGGATATGTTCCGGCAGCAACAGCAGCAGATGATCCTGCAGATGAGGATGAGGGCCAGTCGGTAAGTGGCCCTACCCTTGCAGTTCACTTCCTTCTTATCTTCTGAGTCCACTTAAGAGGTCTATTGTGTTTCTAGCATTCAGACTGCCTTGAAGACTCTGAGGCTGATGGTTGAGAGGCACAGTACCCAAACCAACCTGCTCAGTGACTTGGAAACGCAGCTAAAAGGCTCCTACAAAGTAAGAGGAAGAAGACTGTGAGATTTACATAGTTGTATCAAGACAAGAGGATGAAAAGGGGGCCTGGGGAATTCTCATTTCTTTTAGAGTCTTCTTCTCCTTGGTGGATCTCTTTAATTCCTGCTGCCTCTCCTGTTAGAGCCCAGGGCCCAAAGTTTCCCATGATGCAGCTCAGACTAGATTGACTTTTGTAACACAGAAATCTCAAGTATCTGCCCTTGGATGCCTTTAGTGTCGTTACTCAGTTTGGTATGTCCCCAAGATCCTTGGATTTCTTATCCTCTTCAGTGGAACTCATGACAGCCATCTGTCCCCCACCCCGTCTACTACTTTGTTTTGTATCTTTCTTCCAAAAGAAAAGAGAAAAAAAAAAAAAAAGGAGGGGAGGCAAATGTATAAGACTGTACTGAACAATGAGAAAATGTAGATGAGTATGGAGATAGAGGGACATATACACTCTAGCAAAGAAACAGAATCATATTTAAATGGTGTGCTACACATCAATGTCCCGAATCTCTTTAGTCAGCCTCTGCTGCTAGTTGTTTCTCAGAACCATCTCCTTCCCTCCATTTCTAATACTTGCTTCACTTCCCTGTTTCCACTTGACTGTTACCCCAAATACAGTTCCTTTCTGGCCCAAACATCAATCATTTTGCTTTTCTATGAAGAGCCAATCACTTTTGAATAAATAAGCCTCTCATGGCTTGCTAAAAGTAGAGGGCAGGAGCTGTTATACCTTCACCAGCCAAATACTCCACTTGAGGTTATTTGCACAAAGTAGTGGATTTTGTTTTTTAATACAATGGCTTTTGAAATAACACTTTGTTTTAGTTTCTGTTGCATAAAACTTTGAAAAAGGCCCAGGACTGACTACTGAGAAGTGAACTAGTGTCCCATTCTGAATTAGGTAATCTCTTCAATTTTCAAGTAAGCTTTCAGGCCTTGCATGTCCGCATACCTCTTTATACCAATGTGAGCAGGGCTAGCTCCCAATGTTTTATGTTTTCTATCATGTGCTATGTAAATTGTGGCCCATAGAGTTCTCAAGATGCTTGTGCTCTCTTCCTATGCTAGTCATCCTATGGTGGCCACATTAGACCTCAAGACACAGATGAATTCTAAAATGGGGACTGGGGGTAGTAGAAAGTTCAAAGTAAATAGGAGTCCCCTTTCTCTTATATCCTAAATTCTACTGTCTTGCTTTTGGTCCTATGTTTTCTCAAAATAATTAATACCATGAATAATTGATCTGATTGAGGAGGCCTCCTATTCCTTAATTCCTTATATTACACCATAATATAGCAAGCTCTAAATATAGATGAGACATCCATAATCTCTGGGGCTATCCTGTTAGATCTCTTGGCAATTCACTCAATGGTCCTAATAATGAATTGTTCCTGTGTTTCCTACCCCCCAAAATTGTACTACTATTCCCTTAATCATCTAAGCCAAGACCCTAAAATCATTCTGTTCTCCTCCATTTTTCTCCTTTCTCATATTCAATTAGTTCATTTATTCATTGATATCACCAACAAAATTAATTGAACTCTATAACTTTTCCCAGGTCCTCAACATTTATGTCTGTATTTGTGTTTATACCTGCATGTAAATTGATGGGTAGATAAAAACATATATACATTCCTTGCACAGAAAGAAGCTCTCCATTCTGATTTACTGATGAGAAAACAGAGATCCAAAGAAGCTAAAGGACTTGTCTGTGCAATTTCAGTTATTAATATTTTGACAGAGAGAATCTAGATATACCATGAAATTTTTTCCAGAGAGGGGAGGAAAGGGGAGAAGGGAAGGGTGTAGCAAGGGCGGGGAGAGAAGAAGAGGTCCCAGTATGAGATGTATAGGATTAGGCGGTGTTCGAAAACATTCCTATAAAATGTGATACAAGTTTATGAAAGATAAAGTACACAAAAGTTTTTCTCTGAGGTAAGATTTGGACAGGCATACAGGGGAGTGGAGGGGAAGAGTGGACTGGTGCACCAGCCTGAATGAAGGCACAGAGACTAGAGAATACACAGCACACTGGAGGAAGCCAAAGGTAGTAATGGCTGAAGACAATAGTGCTCAGGGAAAACAAAACAAAACAAGGAACATGGAGAGATGTGGCTACAAAGGCAAGTGTTAAGACACAAAGACAATGAGATTCAGTTAAGAAAACCAATTAGGCTGCAATGTAGTGAATGGCTGGAAGGTAAATGAGAAGTGAAACCAAGGTACCAATTAGAAAAGGAGTATGGCTCAGGAGAGAGATTCTGACTGTCAGCAGACATGGAACGGGAATTGGGATAAGAAACCCTCTGGAGGTATAATGGAAAGGTCTATAAAGTGATCTAGGGTTGAGAAAATAAAGGGGATGGAGCAAAGGGTAACAACAAGATTTCTTCTGTGACTAATCTGAGTATATTCTGTCAAAGTTCTTTGGAAAAAGGACACAGAGAATGGAGTAAGATAGCTCAGGAGACATGAACATATTCATCTGGGAGACATAGAGTTGGAGGGGCTTACAAAAGGCTGAAGTAGATGGATACATAGTATAGGACTGGGAAAGAAATGTGGAAAAAGAGATTTGAGTTTTTAGAATACTGATACAGTAAAGTAAAACACTACATAATACAACAAGTCAAAGCCATAAGATTAGAGGACATGCAGAAGGGTAGGATGAGAAGAAATGGGAGCCTGAAAACTTTTATTAAGGAAGTATTTTAGGAGGTGGCAAAAGAAGAGACAGAGAGATCTGATGTCATGAAATGGGGTAGTCTCAGATAGCCCAGGGAATGGAGCTGCAAGATCTGGGCCTCTGTTCACAGAGTGTTGGTATATATCAAGGCCAACTCGAGCAATCCAAGATCATGTATAGGCAGAAGATGGTAGAATGCCAACATCAGGAGAGCCTCATTGAGAATCTGGTCAAGCAGCATGATGCCCTAAAGGCTCAACAGGAGGTTTTCCTGGAGCAGGTAGGTTCTTCCTGCTACCTAGCCTACTGTAGAGAGGACAACAACTCATAGGATACCCAGAGGACAGAATGGGGTGGCTAATAGTTAGGGTTCCTGCCAGGGAGGCCAAGGTGATAGGGTGGCTTGGGAATGGACCTTCATGAGGACCCTTAAGAGAGGTGAGTTCTCTTGGAAACATCCTGAAGAATGGACAGAGCATCGCACGGTCTATGCAGCATGCATCTGTTCTCATTTAGATGGGCAAGGCATTTGTAGGTCCTTTGAGCCAGCTGCGGGTGGCTGACTTTGAGGAGATAAGGAGCTATCGAGCCCCACCAGAATCTGTAGTCAAGGTGACAGATGCATTGTGTGACCTGTTCCACCAAGAGACGGGCTGGTCCAGTGCCAAGCAGCTGTTATGTACTGAAGACTTTTATCAGGTAGGGAAGATGAGGCATCATAAAGGGAGAGGGGTGGTATAAAGAGAGGCCTATTGAGTCAAGGTCAAGGGCACCCATATCTTCTCTCCCCTTAACACATGTCCTCCCAGGAGCTGGTATTCTTTCCCAAGGAGAAGCTGACAGACTCAGAGTTGGTCAAGTTAAATGAAGCTCTAAGGGCTCCAGGTATGAGTGATGCAGCCTTGAGGTCAGTAAGCATTCCTGCAGCAAACCTGGCAGTCTGGCTCTGGGCGGTCCTGCGCTATGGGTTGGCACAACGCCGAGGATTGCCCACTGGCCTGCTGCTGCGGCAGGTAGATGCAACACTGGCTCGGGAGCAGGCACGCCTTGGCCAGTTCCAGTTTCAGGCCCATGATCTGCTGGAGCAAACTCGGTCTTTGGCTAAAAGGCTAGAAGCTGCCCAAGTCAGTCATAACCATGTAGTGGAGACCCTCAATCAGGCACAATGTGGAAACTTTCAGAAATGGCCCATGAAGTCCGCACTGCTCACGCCCATGCACATGTGGACAACACAGCTCCAGGTAACAAGCCCATACATCCCATATGTTTTACTTCCAGTTCATTTTATACCCCTCTTCTCCATACTTCCCCTCTGTATTGTACCTGCTCCCCTCAGGTAACCCCTGACTGCCCTTCCACATGCCCCCCACCTCATCCCTACTCATGCTTTGGTCACTTGTCCACACTAGAAGTTGCAGGAGCAAGCTAAGACTGTGTTTGGAGATGCACTCTTGTGCTCAGCTGCCATCATCTATCTGGGTCCCTTCCCACCACAGCGGCGCCAAGAACTGCTAGAAAAGTGGCTATCTCTGTGTCAGGGCTCTGAGGAAGCCCTAGACCCAGATGATGTGGCACAGGCACTGAGGCAGAAATCTGTTGGGGTACCAAAGAACCCTCTGCTGCCCACACGTACTCCCTTCAGTATTTTGACCTTGCTGAGCTATGGATCTGAACAGCACCAGTGGGATCGAGACCTGAAGCCCCAAGCAAAGTCAGCCCGTCTGCTAGGCCTGCTGCTGCGAAGCCACATCCATTTCAGCAGTTCCCGTTGGCCTCTGCTGATTGACCCCAGCAACCAGGCCATCATGTGGTTGAATCCACTACCTCCAAAAAAGAACAGGTCGTTGGAACCATCTCCCAAAGAGAGCAGAGGTAGGCACAGATAATGGATGGTACTGAGCTTCTTGGGACTCTGAGCCCCCAACACTCAGCTTCCTGTGGTTTGCCCTTCCATGGTGAAGAGACTGACTTTTTGTGGCTAAACTATATTATTTTACCAGCATAAACCACATTAATAAATGGTCCCATTTACCAGTTTTGTGTGGTTGGTTTTAGCTCATGCTAAAATGACCCTAAATCTACATAGCTGACCAAGCCATGATCTTCCACTTCTCCAGCCTACTCAACACCACAGGAAATCTTACTTACAACTAAAGCTTACAGTTTGCGGTAATATTTATTACCCAAATTCATGAAATATTGAGAAATTCCTTGAAGATATTTTTATCTGCCTGTATCTGTGCCACATCCTCTGGGTCCAATATAGAGGGGAAAGATTTGGCTAAGTTTGAATCAGGGGCCTATCTGAATAGATAGAGTATTGGCACGAACATTTCCTAGAAAAAGGGAATGAATCCATTTGTAAAAGAAGGAGTTTGGCAGTTGAATAGATGAGAGGGAAATTCTAGCCTTCTATGGACCTAGGGCCATTATAGAAATAATGAACTTCAAGACCTTGAAATAAGATCATTCTTTTCCTTCTATGAGTGAGCTATAAGTCCCATGACAGTCATCTTTTAGGAGACAGAGTAGAGGGCATAGATAAACAGTTGGGGGGATTATATGAAAGAGGCAGTTACAGAGCCACAAACTAAGGAATACCTAAAATTCTAGTCACCAGGGGATGTAAGTGACAAAGACAGATCTCCTTTTAGAGCCTTTGGAGGGAAGATGGCTTTGCTGGCACACTGATTTTAGACTTCTGGTCTCCACAACTCTTGAGAGAATATTAGTTTAAGACACTAAATTTATGGAAAGTTGCTATGGTCATCCCAGAAATTAATCCATACATCATAGTTGCAGGATGTGCACCACCCAGATAGCATGTCAAAATTACTACTGGCAATTTATGTCTCTTCTGTCAGGAAAGCAAAAGATTTTCAGAAGTGTTGGGCAGAACTTTTGTCCCTGTGATTTTTTTTCAAGTTGGGGATTGTAGGAAAGCATTGTACCATCAAGCCACATCCTCAGCCGTTAACCTTTGCCCTCTGGTAGGCCTCCCATGTGGAAAGGCTCAGATGTACCAAAGGTTACTAATCAATGCATCTTAAGGGAAGCTATTAATCTGAATTATCTCAGTGAGCTCAAGCTAATCCAATGAGCCCTTCAGAGAAGAAAGGAGGAAAGAAAACACAGAGAGATTAGAAGGCCAGGGAGCAGTCAACAAACTATTGTTGACTTGAGATGGATGGGGATGACATGTCAGTTGTGGGAAGGAAATAAACACTGTGAAAATCCAGTAGGAGCCAGGCTTAGCAGTACACACCTATGCACTCAGCTACTCAAGAAGCCACAGCATGAGGGTGGCTTGGGCCCAACAGTGTGAGGACAGTTTGGGGAACAAAATGAGATCGTATCTTAAACAAACAACAAATAGTCCACTAAACCTGATGGAGGACCTCCAGTCCCAGATGACCATGCTGTGCTGGACCACTAGCCTTTAATACTTAGGGATAATAAATGGCAGCGTTAACTTCTTAAATTTGCAGTAATTTTTTAGCAAAACAAAATGAATGCAACAAACGGTAGGCCTGGCAGCCTCCACTTGTATGAAAGCCATGTAAGAAAACAAACATTTATCTTGTCTTGAAGGAGAGGAGCATTGGGAATAGCTGTTCTCATACCACCTTGTATGGTTCCAGCACCCCAGCCATGACTTGTCTAGTGTGATAATTTACAGTCCTTCAATTACAAGTCATTGCTTTCAGTTTCCATATCAAGGAGGACAATTTTCAGTTGTTACAGCCAGAATAGCTTATGTTTAAAAAAAAAAGATGGGGGGGGGGTGTTACTGACTCCTCTAATCAACTTATAGAAAGGGCAGAAATGGATAAAATTTCAGAGATGACTAGTTCTTCTTGGGGGCTAGTCTAACTTCAAAGTAATATTGTCAACCAGCATTTACTGTTTTCCATGTACTGGCTCAAACTGTGTGTATCATCACAGTAAATCTTCAGAAAAACTCTATGAGGTCATTACTAATATCAACTGAGTCACTTAAGCAGCTTTCCTAAACTGTCTTCCTTAGACTCCATACATGAACCCTCTCCTTGGGTGATCAGGACTCCTCAAAATCCCAGTTCCTACTCTAAGAAGCACTCTTTTACAACTTTCCACCCCAGAAAAGTACTCTGTGCCAAACCAAGATAGTGGGAATAACACAGAAGATGAACTGGAAGATGAGAACAATGAAGAGGAAGATGAGGCCAATGAGCAAAGAAAAGAGCAGAAAGCAGAGGAAAACAAGATTGAGGGAGAGAACGAGCAGGAAGTACAAGAAACAGAAAAAGAGAATGAGCCAGAGAACTCAAGCTCACACTCAAGTCTCCCTTCTGAGACTCAGTCTCTGCCCTCCTGCCTCACTGTGCTCTCAGGCACTGACCCAGAGTTGGGTCCCCAGCTCCTGGAGGCAGCTGCCAATGGTGAGAGCTACAGCCCCCATTTTCTTTCCTGATTCCCTGACCCCACAATCCTTTCATGCCCATTCTGACCTCAGCTCTGATCATGTATCTCACTGTGTTGAAGAATCTTGATAGAGCCCTCTTATAAACCCAGAGAAACAGATCTTGTGCTAGAACTGGATGGCGTGGTGCTGGTGTATGGATAGGTTGATTTTTTCCCCCTTCACAGGCTTGCCTGTGCTCTTGACCAATGTGGAGCTGAGCCTAGGGTGCCAAGAACTTCAATGGCTGCTGTCAAAGAAGAATCTGAGTCCACCCTCCGTGCAGCCTGGCTTCTGTCTCTTTCTGAGCACTACCTTTCCCATCCATGCTTTGAGCCGAGGTGAGACCAGAGTAAGTTACTGGCATAGCTTTGTAGACATACTAGGCCCCTAGAATCATCCCTAAGGAGCCTTTCATTCAACTAGGCCCAGAGAGAAGAACTATGACAGAGCCACATTCCCCGTCTATTCTATCCTTGACTCTGACATGGGTAAATTAGTATTTTCCATGTGACCCAAGTACTAGGTTTTGAATTGCTGAAAGGGTTGAATGTTCTGGATCTGGGTCTGAACATGGAAATACTAGAAGAACAAATGCTGCATGAAATCCTGTGCAGAGAGCGCCCTGAGCTTGAAACCCGCTGGCAAGATCTCAAAATCAGAGCAGCAGATACCTATGAAGCTATGAAGGCTGATGAGGTGCATGGGGGCCCAGTCTGTGGGTGGGATAAACATTGGTAAGGTTCAAGTATAGAGCTAAAGATGATGTTTGGGGACCATCACAAAGGTGCAGGTCCATCCAACAAATTACCACATTTAGGAACAGTTGCTGGTGACATTGCTACGTCAGAACCAAAAGCGTCAGAAACCATCCAAGTTTTTGAGAAAAATGGTGAGGACTCAGGCAAAGATATGTCAACTGAATGCTCAAATGGAAGAGCTAGAAGACCAGAAGCAGGAGGTGGTGGCATTGTGGGCACCCTACCGGCCCGTAGCTTATCATGGAATGGCTATGGTAGAAGCTCTAAGCCCTCTACAGAACCTTCTGCCATCTTTCTGTATGACGTCAGAGAATTGGTTGGCAGTCATCAGGCGGGCTATAGACAGCATGAAGCCATATGACAGTTATCGTGGAGAAGACTTGCCCAGCCATCTGCTACGGTTGAAAATACACCTGGCCCGCCAGCTGCTGACCAACACTGTGGTTGCCCTAGGCTTGATCCAAACACCCTTGGTGGGTGCCTTCGGTGCTTTGGCCATGCTGCAAGTGACAAAGAAGACACCAAAGCTAGAGAGATTGGCATTATGGCCTGGACTGTCAGCCTCTCCCAGCTCAGGTCACAACATGCAGATCCCTGGTGTGGTTAGGCCAGCCTGGCTAAGTTCAAGAGCCTGGGAAGAATGTGGAGCATTGGAACTGTTGCCCCCATTTGCAGGGCTGTGTGAATCCCTGGCAGGTCAATCTGGTGTGTGGCAGGATTACCTGTCACTATCATCCACTGTGCTAGGTCCTGCACCTGGTCCTAATTCTGAGCCACTTAGCCTCTTCCAGAAGCTGATTCTGTGGCGGGTACTGCGACCAGATTGCCTGGCAGGTGCCTTAGCAGACCTCACCACCAGCCTATTAGGTCGGCCACTAGATGAAAACCTGGGTGCTCCTACCATGATCTTTGAACATATTCAGCCTACTCAGCCCATACTGATCTTGCTGCCACCACCTGGCCACCCTACAGCCACCCTGCATCCTGTGACTGTTATCCGGAAACTGGCTGCCAATCACGAAAAGGTTTGGATCTAGTTACTTGGCCCAGAGTGTGTGGGCTTCTGTGGGCTGTGATAGAGTGGGGGTGGGGGGTGCTGTCCCAGCATTTCTTATGTTAATTACATGGACACTTTAGGATTATTGTGGCATAACTGAGTCTATCAAATCACCCCAAGATCACCTTGAGTCACTCTGTCACCTTTCTATTGGTTCCCAGCCTCAGAAGCATCTACATGTGATAGCACTGGGCTCGGAAGACTGGGATCCTGTATCAACTGTAGTCAACACTCTATGCCAGGCTATGCTCCAGGGGCACTGGCTAGTGCTAGATAACTGTCATTTGATGCCCTTTTGGCCAAGAGAGCTCTTACAGCCATTGCAGGGACTGCTGGATAGAGCCAGGGGTAAGGATACTGCCTTGGGATGGCTTGGGATACCCTACACTTGGTCCTAAGGCTTTCATGGCTGATCTCCAAGTTCAAAGCCTATCCCTTTGGCCTTGTGACTGATTCCTGTTGCTCCAGTCTTGAATATGACCCCTGAACTTGTGGGTCAATCCATTTATTACCAGAGGACTTATTTCAGCCCCTTATCTGACTTTAGTGGTCTCAGACTCTGAACTGCTAGCTGAACCAGAAAGCAGGAGTGTGGTCACTGTCCATAGAGATTTCCGTCTTTGGCTGATTGTGCCTACTGAGGCCAGTACTTCCTTGCCAGGTGGGAAGCATCCCCTAACAAGCTATCAAGTCCAAGAGAGGGAGAGTAACTACAGCTTGCTGACTCGGCACTCTACTTCCTCCACAGGGATGCTGACCCAGAGCTCCATGCCTGTTTTCTGGAATCAGTCCTTAGAACTGGGCCGGATCTTGATCGACAGTTTGGATTCCCAGCAAGGACTCTGCACACAACCTCTCACCCAGACACTGCCTTTATTCTTCTTGCATGGTATCCTACTACACAGACAGCTCTATGGTTTAAAGCTGCAAGCACACAGGGGGCGCTGGTGAGTGATCCACCAGTCCCATTCAGTCATCCAGCAAACACTGGGTATCTTTCACATGACCTCTGAAGAGTGAAGGCAAGGAAGTCTTCTTCAAAGACTTTATCTGCCATCTCACTTTTAACCAACCAAGCCTTAAAAGCAGAGCAAATTGGGTAGACACTGGGCTTTTTGAGCAGAGGGTATGACTTTAGTGTGACTGATGTGCACATGTAAGGGATGGACTAGAGAAAGGTGAAGTTTATCACACTTGGCTTTTAGGACCATGGCAAGAGGCCTGAAGTTATTCTGCAGACATCAGGAAGCCACTGAGGGAGTTTTAAATATGAGAGGATACTTGATTCTGTCTGCTGAAAGCATTACCCAGGCTGCGATGTGAAGAACAAACAGGAGGCGGGACTGGAGGAAAGAGCAGGGTTTTGTTGTTGTTGTTGTTTTAATTTATTTTTATTAGATATTTTCTTCATTTACATTTCAAATGCTATCCCCAAAGCCCTCTATACCCTCCCCCTGCCCTATTCCCCAACCCTCCCTCTTCCTGACCCTGGCATTCCCCTGTACTGGGGCATATGATCGTCGCAAGACCAAGGGCCTCTCCTCCCATTGATGACCGACTAGGCCATCCTTTGCTACATATGCAACTAGAGACACAGCTGGGGTGGGGCGTTACTTGTTAGTTCATATTGTTGTTCTTCCTATAGGGTTGCAGGCAGACCCCTTTAGCTCCTTGGGTACTTTCTCTAGCTCCTCCATTGGGGGCCCTGTGCTCCATCCAATAGATGACTGTGAACATCTACTTCTGTATTTGCCAGGCACTGGCATAGCCTCACAAGAGATAGCTATATCAGGGTCCTGTCAGAAAAATCTTGCTGGCATATGCAATAGTGTCTGGGTTTGGTGGCTGTTTATGGGATGGATCCCTGGGTGGAGCAGTCTCTGTATGGTCCTTCCTTCTGTCTCAGCTCCAAACTTTGTCTCTGTAACTCCTTCCATGGGTATTATGTTCCCCATTCTAAGAAGGAATGAAGTCACCCGCCAGCTACCCACGACCCCCGCCGCAGGATTTTGGGACTGCTGGTGAGTGGAACACAGCTTCTGCTCCAGTCCAATCACGCGGGACCTGAGACTGCTCTGGTTGGGGAGAGAGAAATCCGGCCCACACAGGGCCACAACCCTCTTCCGGTCAGAAAAGCACCTGAGCAGCTGGGGCGCAGGGTCTGCTGACACTCACCAGCTACCCACAACACCCACCACAGGATCTTAAGACTTCTGGTGAGGGGAGCACAGCTTCTGCTCCAATCCAATTGCGCGGGACCTGAGACTGCATTAGTTAGGGAAGCAGAAACCGGCCTGAGTAGGGCCACAGGCCTCACCCGGCCGGATCAGCGCCAGGGTAGCGGGAGCGCAGGGTTGCCTGACACCCGCCAGCTACCCACGACCCCCGCCGCAGGATTTTGGGACTGCTGGTGAGTGGAACACAGCTTCTGCTCCAGTCCAATCACGCGGGACCTGAGACTGCTCTGGTTGGGGAGAGAGAAATCCGGCCCACACAGGGCCACAAGCCTCTTCCGGTCAGAAAAGCACCTGAGCAGCTGGGGCGCAGGGTCTGCTGACACTCGCCAACTGCCCACAACACCCGCCACAGGATCTTAAGACTTCTGGTGAGGGGAGCACAGCTTCTGCTCCAATCCAATTGCGCGGGACCTGAGACTGCATTAGTTAGGGAAGCAGAAACCAGCCTGAGTAGGGCCACAGGCCTCACCCGGCCGGATCAGCGCCAGGGTAGCGGGAGCGCAGGGTTGCCTGACACCCGCCAGCTACCCACGACCCCCGCCGCAGGATTTTGGGACTGCTGGTGAGTGGAACACAGCTTCTGCTCCAATCTTTAAATAGTGACAACGATAACAACTAACCCCAGAGATTACCAGATGGCGAAAGGTAAACGTAATAATCTTACTAACAGAAACCAAGACCACTCACCATCATCAGAACCCAGCACCCCCACTTCACCCAGTCCAGGGCACCCCAACACACCGGAAAAGCTAGACACGGATTTAAAAGCATATCTCCTGATGATGATAGAGGACTTCAAGAAGGACGTTAATAACACACTTAAAGAAATGCAGGAGAACACTGCTAAAAAGGAAGAAGACAATAAAGAGGAAGCACAAAAATCCCTTAAAGAATTGCAGGAGAACACTGCTAAAGAGTTACAAATCCTTAAAGAAAAACATGATAACATAATCAAACAGGTAGAAGTCCTTACAGAAAAACAGGAAAACACATCCAAACAGATGATGGAAATGAACAAAACCATACTAGACCTAAAAAGGGAAGTAGACACAATAAAGAAAACCCAAAATGAGGCAACACTGGAGATAGAAACCCTAGGAAAGAAATCTGGAACCATAGATGCAAGCATCAGCAACAGAATACAAGAGATGGAAGAGAGAATCTCAGGTGCAGAAGATTCCATAGAGAACATCGGCACAACAATCAAGGAAAATGTAAAATGCAAAAAGATCCTAACTCAAAACATCCAAGAAATCCAGGACGCATTGAGAAGACCAAACCTACGGATAATAGGAGTGGATGAGAATGAAGATTTTCAACTCAAAGGACCAGCGAACATCTTCAACAAAATTATAGAAGAAAACTTCCCAAATCTAAAGAAAGAGATGCCCATGAACATACAAGAAGCCTACAGAACTCCAAATAGACTGGATCAGAAAAGAAATACCTCCCGACACATAATAATCAGAGCAACAAATGCTCTAAATAAAGATAGAATACTAAAAGCAGTAAGAGAAAAAGGCCAAGTAACATATAAAGGCAAGCCTATCAGAATTACACCAGATTTTTCACCAGAGACTATGAAAGCCAGAAGATCCTGGACAGATGTTATACAGACACTAAAAGAACACAAATTCCAGCCCAGGCTACTATACCCAGCCAAACTCTCAATTAACATAGATGGAGAAACCAAAGTATTCCACGACAAAACCAAATTCACACATTATCTCTCCACGAATCCAGCCCTTCAAAGGATAATAACAGAAAAAAACCAATACAAGGACAGGAACCACGCCCTAGAAACAACAAGAAGGTAATCCCTCAACAAACCTAAAAGAAGACAGCCACAAGAACAAAATGCCAACTTTAACATCAAAAATAACAGGAAACACCAATTTCTTTTCCTTAATATCTCTTAATATCAATGGACTCAACTCCCCGATAAAAAGACATAGACTAACAAACTGGCTACACAAACAAGACCCAACATTTTGCTGCTTACAGGAAACTCATCTCAGAGAAAAGGATAGACACTACCTCAGAATGAAAGGCTGGAAAACAATTCTCCAAGCAAATGGCATGAAGAAACAAGCTGGAGTAGCCATTCTAATATCTGATAAGATTGACTTCCAACCCAAAGTCATTAAAAAAGACAGGGAGGGACACTTCATACTCATCAAAGGTAAAATCCTCCAAGAGGAACTATCAATCCTGAATATCTATGCTCCAAATACAAAGGCAGCCACATTCATTAAAGAAACTTTAGTAAATCTCAAAGCACACATTGCACCTCATACAATAATAGTGGGAGACTTCAACACACCACTTTCACCAATGGACAGATCATGGAAACAGAAACTAAACAGGGACACAGTGAAACTAAGAGAAATTATGAATCAAATGGATCTGGCAGATATCTACAGAACATTCTATCCTAAAACAAAAGGATATACCTTCTTCTCAGCACCTCATGGTACCTTCTCCAAAATTGACCACATAATTGGTCACAAAACAGGCCTCAACAGATATAAAAATATTGAAATTGTCCCATGCATCCTATCAGATCACCATGGACTAAGGCTGATCTTCAATAACAAAATAAATAATAGAAAGCCCACCTTCACGTGGAAACTGAACAACACTCTTCTCAATGATACCTTGGTCAAGGAAGGAATAAGGAAAGAAATTAAGGACTTTTTAGAGTTCAATGAAAATGAAGCCACAACATACCCAAACTTATGGGACGCAATGAAAGCATTTTTAAGAGGAAAACTCATAGCTCTGAGTGCCTCCAAAAGGAAACTAGAGAGAGCACACATTAGCAGCTTGACAACACACCTAAAAGCACTAGAACAAAAGGAAGCAAATTCACCCAAGAGGAGTAGACGGCAGGAAATAATCAAACTCAGGGGTGAAATCAACCAAGTGGAAACAAGAAAAACTATTCAAAGAATCAACCAATCAAGGAGCTGGTTCTTTGAGAAAATCAACAAGATAGATAAACCCTTAGCCAGACTCACTAGAGGGCACAGGGAAAGCATCCTAATTAACAAAATCAGAAATGAAAAAGGAGACATAACAACAGATCCTGAAGACATCCAAAACACCATCAGATCCTTCTACCAAAGGCTATACTCAACAAAACTGGAGAACCTGGATGAAATGGACAAGTTCCTAGACAGATACCAGGTACCAAAGTTGAATCAAGATCAGGTTAATGATCTAAACAGCCCTATATCCCCCAAAGAAATAGAAGCAGTCATTAATAGTCTCCCAACTAAAAAAAGCCCAGGACCAGATGGGTTTAGTGCAGAGTTCTATCAGACCTTCAAAGAAGATCTAATCCCAGTTCTTCACAAACTATTCCACAAAATAGAAACAGAAGGTACTCTACCCAACTCATTCTATGAAGCCACAATTACTCTGATACCTAAACCACAAAAAGACCCAACAAAGATAGAAAACTTCAGACCAATATCCCTTATGAATATTGATGCAAAAATCCTCAATAAAGTTCTTGCTAACCGAATCCAAGAACACATCAAAACAATCATCCATCCTGACCAAGTAGGTTTCATCCCAGGGATGCAGGGATGGTTCAATATACGGAAATCCATCAACGTAATCCAGTATATAAACAAACTCAAAGATAAAAACCACATGGTCATCTCCTTAGATGCGGAAAAAGCATTTGACAAGATCCAACACCCATTCATGATAAAAGTCTTGGAAAGATCAGGAATTCAAGGCCCATACCTAAACATGATAAAAGCAATCTACAGCAAACCAGTAGCCAACATCAAAGTAAATGGTGAGAAGCTTGAAGCAATCCCTCTAAAATCAGGGACTAGACAAGGCTGTCCACTTTCTCCATACCTATTCAACATTGTACTTGAAGTCCTAGCCAGAGCAATTCGACAACAAAAGGAGATCAAAGGGATACAAATTGGAAAAGAGGAAGTCAAAATATCACTTTTTGCAGATGATATGATAGTATATATAAGTGACCCTAAAAATTCCACCAGAGAACTCCTAAGCCTGATAAACAGCTTCGGTGAAGTAGCTGGATATAAAATTAACTCAAACAAATCAATGGCCTTTCTCTACACAAAGAATAAACAGGCTGAGAAAGAAATTAGGGAAACAACACCCTTCTCAATAGTCACAAATAATATAAAATATCTTGGCGTGACTCTAACTAAGGAAGTGAAAGATCTGTATAATAAAAACTTCAAGTCTCTGAAGAAAGAAATTATAGAAGATCTCAGAAGATGGAAAGATCTCCCATGCTCATGGATTGGCAGGATCAACATTGTAAAAATGGCTATCTTGCCAAAAGCAATCTACAGATTCAATGCAATCCCCATCAAAATTCCAAATCAATTCTTCAACGAATTAGAAAGTGCAATCTGCAAATTCATCTGGAATAACAAAAAACCTAGGATAGCAAAAACTCTTCTCAAGGATAAAAGAACCTCTGGTGGAATCACCATGCCGGACCTAAAGCTCTACTACAGAGCAATTGTGATAAAAACTGCATGGTACTGGTATAGTGACAGACAAATAGACCAATGGAATAGAATTGAAGACCCAGAAATGAACCCACACACCTATGGTCACTTGATCTTCGACAAGGGAGCTAAAAACATCCAGTGGAAGAAAGACAGCATTTTCAACAAATGGTGCTGGCACAACTGGTTGTTAACATGTAGAAGAATGCGAATAGATCCATTCCTATCTCCTTGTACTAAGGTCAAGTCTAAGTGGATCAAGGAACTTCACATAAAACCAGAGACACTGAAACTTATAGAGGAGAAAGTGGGGAAAAGCCTTGAAGATATGGGCACAGGGGAAAAATTCCTGAATAGAACAGTAATGGCTTGTGCTGTAAGATCGAGAATTGACAAGTGGGACCTCATGAAACTACAAAGCTTCTGCAAGGCTAAAGACACCATCAATAAGACAAAAAAACCACCAACAGATTGGGAAAGGATCTTCACCTATCCTAAATCAGATAAGGGACTAATATCCAATATATATAAAGAACTCAAGAAGGTGGACTCCAGAAAGTCAAATAACCCCATTAAAAAATGGGGCTCAGAACTGAACAAAGAATTCTCACCTGAGGAATACCGAATGGCAGAGAAGCACCTGAAAAAATGTTCAACATCCTTAATCATCAGGGAAATGCAAATCAAAACAACCCTGAGATTCCACCTCACACCAGTCAGAATGGCTAAGATCAAAAATTCAGGTGACAGCAGATGCTGGCGAGGATGTGGAGAAAGAGGAACACTCCTCCATTGTTGGTGGGATTGCAAGCTTGTACAACCACTCTGGAAATCAGTCTGGCGGTTCCTCAGAAAATTGGACATAGTACTACCGGAGGATCCAGCAATACCTCTCCTGGGCATATATCCAGAAGATGTCCCAACCGGTAAAAAGGACACATGCTCCACTATGTTCATAGCAGCCCTATTTATAATAGCCAGAAGCTGGAAAGAACCCAGATGTCCCTCAACAGAGGAATGGATACAGAAATTATGGTACATTTACACAATGGAGTACTACTCAGCTATTAAAAAGAATGAATTTATGAAATTCCTAGCCAAATGGATGGACCTGGAGGGCATCATCCTGAGTGAAGTAACACAATCACAAAAGAACTCACACAATAT